>NC_045485.1:13926625-14248269 GCF_009650955.1 Corvus moneduloides | reverse complement strand
GGAGCCAGCATGGTCTCCAGAGTGACCAGGCATCTCAGGGTTTTGTCTCTGAGTGAAACACTCTTATTTCTCAGCAGCACCTGGAGATCCCAGTTCCCTGCGAGATCCAGGGGCAGTGGCTGCCCAGCTGATGGGGCTGCAGGTTCCCACCCCTAGGGCTCAGTGCCTGCACAGCCACTGTGCCGTGGCATTGCAGCACAGGGAATGAGGGCTACAGCAGCACCATCCGTGTGAGAAGAAAAATAGGAACCCAGTGAAGCAGTGATGAAATGATTACACCCAAACTGACACACTTGGGAGCCACCGTGCATTTGTTTGTATCCTAGGATGTCCATCATCCTTAGAGCCTGAAAAATCATGTGGAATGCTTAATTCTGTGTCACAGGAACTGTGGCATTAGGATTTGAAAGTTTAAAGGGATAATGACTTAAACATGGCAGTTGTTTCTGGTCCCTCCCATCCTGGCCTCCTCTGACTGGCAAAGATTAGTGACATACTGGCTCTCTGCTCAGCTCCTGTAGCTCTCCCAGGGCAAGAAAGTGCTCTGCAGCACACCCATATCACCAGGGTCCCACCAAAATAAGTGTAGAATGTTTCCTGCAGATTTACAGCATTCTACATTCACATCAGTGTTTCTTCATGTCAATAAAAGCAGCAGGAGGTGGGGGTCACTGTCAGCCAAAGCCACAACACAAATTTGCTGGCATGGCTCAGATGGTGGAGGGTGCCCATACATCCAACCCTGGAGAGCTGGAAAGAGCTCCAGGCTCCTGGAACAAACCATTTCCCTTCAGCTGTGGTTGTTACATTCATTGCAGTCTTGTTCTGGCAGTGCTGTGGCCTCAGAGGAGGGGCAGGCCCCACACACTGAGCCCCCCAGCCTGCTGTGCAAAGGCTGTGCAGCTGGGAAGGTACAAAAGGCCCGAAGTAGGTATTTTTATTTCATTTTTAATGAGTTGCATGAATGCTATTCAAGCAGAGTTGTTGCAGTGCCTGCTGAACACCTGCCAGGGCAGATGCAGCACCCGCGGGCACTCGGCATGTGCAACAGCAGTGGGCAGGATGTCAGCCAGAGCCTGCTGTCTCCTGGTGTTCAGGGAAAAGCCTCTGGAAGAGAGAACAAGGGAGCAGGCCCATCTCTTTATGTCTGCTTACAAGTACAGTCAGAGCTGGTCCCTTGGGAGTGCAGGACCAATCTCATTAGAGGCAAGAGAAGGACACATATAGACACTGGGGATGGAGTGATGCTGAATCTCTGGACATTTTTAGATTTAAAATACAAAGGGCAAGATCTGATTTCTAGCAAGGAGGTCTGCTGACTTAGCAGCAACATATGCCTACATCCCTGCATCAGAAAACTTTCAAGACCCCCAGCCTCAGTTCCCAGGCTGCAGGATGATCTGGATGTTGCTGATGCTAAGGCAGTGCCCACAGTGTAGCTCAGACACTGTAGATTCCTGACAGGACCAGAAGCGTCAAGACAAAATTTGGAAACAAACGTGGGGCTGTGTAATGAATGATTTTTCCCCAGGACTAATACTTGCACATCATGACTCATACCCTTTCCCATCCACATGCTGGAGGACTCACAGCAACAGCAGAGTTTCACATCTGCACTTCAGGGTTTCTTTCTTTCACCCATTAAGACTGATTCAGTCACTTACACTGCAAAAGTCAGAGTGAGACAAAAAGAGGGGGAAGAGCAATAGAGGGAACAACAGCAAGGAGTGACTCTGGGCTGGCAAACTACTATTAGCAAAGAGGTTATTAAATTTCTCAGGTACATAGAGAAATTCTAATGGCTAATAAAGCAAGCAACAAAGTTTATCTCTGGTCTAGTGCTGTGTCACTACAAGCCAGGAGTTACATCTCAGCAGGGCAGTTGGCTTGATCAGTGGTCATCATTTTCTCGGTGTCAATCTTGTAGGACTGGAGAACACTCTTCAGGTGCTCCACGGTTTCTGGGTGCATTTCAGGAGCTCTTGACAGAATCCAGGCATAGTCCATGTGGAAGAGCCAGAGGATGTTAGTGCAGGAGTAAACCAGAGAGTAGTTTTCATAGTCGGTGGAAATGACCCAGTAAGGGGCAGCAGGCATAACTAGGAGAGAGGAGGGCACCATGAGTTCCATGTGTAACCATGTCTGGACAGCTCTGCAGCACCACAGCCACAGTTCTTGGGACTGCATACTTTGGCTGCTGCATACTTGTGGTCAGTACAGGGAGCTATAATTTATAAAAGCTTTCCAGGACTCCTTGTTCTGCCCAGAGGAACTCGAAAAAGACACAAAGCCCTGACTAGGAAGGTCTTGCTGGGAAGTTAACGCGATGACCTGAACAGCTCACCTGGGCTAATGAAAGCCAGCCCAGCCTCACCGGGTGAGGGTGCAGGCTGCCGGGAAGGAGCTGTAGGACTGGGAGCTGACACTGGTGATAGGACGAGTACAAGCCACCATCTGCTGCCATGGGGAACCCTGCCCTGGGGAGCCAGCCAAGCCCAGCGCTGTTCTCTGGGGCTCGTACCTGGTGAAGGTGGTTGGGGCTGCACATGCTGCAGGGAAACGGCTGCTGGTGTTGCTGTACCAGCACAGAATTAAGTCTGACTGTGCTCGTGAACAGTCATTTTACCTCCTTTGCAAGTACCCCTCCTCCAGCCATTTCTCCTAGTAATCCCTCTGTGAAAGAGAGCTATGAAACTGCCAAAGAAAAGGTGTGACGGAGCAGAATAAAAAGTGATCCAAGGGGAGACTGCAGCTCACTTTCTGGTGTTGCTGCAGACAGAGGAAAGCACTGTGCAATGTGGCACTGCACCTCAGCTGGCCCCTGTTGAGTGTTACAGTGACAAGGGAAGGAACAAGCAAACAAAACCATATTATTAATGCTTATTAAAAGCCATTTGTACGTAGAGGCAGCGTGGGCAAGTAGCTGTACTGCTGTGTGCAGAGAAACAAGCTTATTCTTGGTTCATGCAGCACTGAGGGGCTGCCTCCCCCACCTCCCCACCTCCCCATCCCCATCTGTGAAATGACCTGGAGGGATGGCAAGGCTGCTGATCTTTCTTGCTTTGAGATCAGCTGGTGAAGAGTGCTTCACCACTGAGGGGGCTGTTGCTGTAAATGGCATATCAGTGTCACCAAAACACTGCCTGCTGGTCACAGTGTCTCTTTTAACCCTTTGCTGCTGTGCTAAAGTCACATGGGGAGCTGTACCCATTGCTTTGCTGTCTCTGACCCCTGGTGCCGTGGCACAATGCTCAGACAACAGCACTGCCAAGGCCATGGACACTGGGGAGCCTCCCCACACACACTTACACCAGTTAAAGCGGACACCCAGCTTGGCCGGCTGCTTTACATCCATGTGCATGATTTCTCCTTCAGCTTCATTGATTTTGCCATTGGCACTAAGGGGAGAATGACAAAGGTGAGAAATAAAGCCAGGAAAGAAGTGGAGATCATTTTTTTTTCACTTCCACTAAATCATCCCTCCTGACACAACTACCTGTCAAGAGGTGGCTGAAATAGGTACTAGTAAAGCGCAGCATCCCTGAGGATGGTTTCAGCAGCACCCAGGGCACAGCAGGTCCTGGGCCAGGCGCAGCTGGGAAGATGGTCTCCCAGGTTAAACCACCCCAGCAGGTCTCCAAGCGTCCCTGTCAGCAGGATGCTCTTTGGTTCCAGGGTGACAATAACAGAGAAGAAGGAGAGCAAGACCACTCTGCACTGGATGGGAGGAACCCAGCATGGGAGGATGGGAGGATCCCATCCACAATCTTGGATGTGCCAGGGAGCAGCTCAGCTCCTGATAGTTGTAGAAGGCACATATTCATGTCTGTTTATTCACCTGTGTTTTTTCCAGCTCACTGCACATTCCTCTGCACACAAATTACCTGTACCAGTATGGTGAGCCAGGGTTTCTTTGGCTGCTGGTTCAGAGCACTGCCCTGCTGGCAGCAAGCCCTAAGACTTGACCTGCCCATCTTATAATTGCATTTTTGCACGGATGCCTCAAGACCTGGAAGCTGCATATCAGGCAGGAAAGTTCCATGCTTCCCTGTAAAACAGGAACAGCCAAGAAGGCAGAAACGAATGCTGCCAGCAACAGAGGTCAAGGGGCTGATGCTGGAGCCATGCACAGTGCACACCTGACCCAAAATATCCCCGATATTTCAGGGTCCTGAGCTGCTGCAGTAGTGGCAGCAATGGTTGGATTAATCTCACACAGATTAATGCAGGCACAAATGAATGTCCAGCTGTTTGCCAGGCACAGCCCAAGCACTGGAGCTGCTGAGACAGTGCTGGGCACCCAGTGAACGGCAGGGATGCTGCTCTGCTCCAGACACAAGGGATGTGTTCCTACACTGTTGTTATTGTGAGCCAGAACAAAGTCCCCATGCCATGCCAGGAGCATAGGGGACAGCGCTGTGTTCGCTGCTCGCTCCCTCTCATCCATTCAGCCCCTCACAGCAGCAGCCCACAACAGCTCAGGCTGGTGATGGAAACAGATGAATTAACACTGGCATCTGTCCATGCAGAAATCAAGGAGGCCTCAGGATAATTGCAAAACGTCCTAATTTCCTAATAAAGGGAAAAGCATTCACTTTACCACTGATTTAAACTGACAATGATTTCTGATCCCCTTGCATAGCAGTTACTACATGCACAAGGTAAATGCTCCAGAAATAGGCTGACAAATATTTAAGCAAAAATTACTCATGTGCTTCACCTTCCCTGCCCCTTTTCCCTGTGTCTCTTTTCTCTGGAGCAGAGAGGAGCACAGGGCACAGACACTTCTGAGCATGGAGGAGCTCAAGGAGGTAGCTGCCATCCCATGACCAGCCCCATAATCTCCCCCAGAACAGGACCCAGGACATCCAACTTCTCAGCCATCTCTGGGGCTGACAAATCTGTCAGGGGGGAAATCCAGGCAATTTTATACTGAAGTCACCATGTAAATTTGATCTATTTTCTTATCACTCACCTTGGACAATGAGACAGAGACCTGGTGATCGTCAGGTTACTGGCAGGAATCAGAGACCCAAATCTCTCAGAAGAGCTACCACAACCACAGGGTGCCTCTCCCAGCACCCACAGCCCCCAGACAGGCAATTTAGAGAAAAATGAACCCCCAGCACAGCAAGAGAGGTGACAGGAGTGCCACTGCCACAGTGAGCACATGGTCCAAACACAAACACTTACAGCATCTCCTTGTTGATCACCTTGAACTTCCCGTTCTCCTTCAATGAGTAATTTGCCTGGACGCAGCTTCCTTTCTCAAAAGTTGAGGGCAGCTTCTCTATCTCGTACCATTTCCCCAAATACTGACAGAAGAAAGTTTAAAGACGTGTTTTTAACATGAGTGGGCTGAGGCAGAGCAGTCTGGCTCCTTTGTCAGTACAGTTTTTGCCCCTCAGTGGTTGGGATTGGGGGGTAAGCAGAGCTACAGACCCAGCTGGCAGCTGTGGCACAAGGTGTGACCAAACCTGCCACCACCCCCTGCACCCAGGCAGTTTGCTGTCAGTCCCATGCCCCCTTAGCTTAACTCGCTACCTCCTATGAGAATTTTAGAAAACTTTTCACACCTTGTTGATATCAAATTCTTCTTGAACTGATGGATCTGGGCATGGTCCCACATGAAATATCTGGCCTTTCCCAATGTTGAAGAGGCTGAGCAGGACCGAGAGCCGCACTGCTGTGCCCAGCATGGCTGCACTGGGATGCAGGCGGGAAATGGACCTGGGGAGAAGGAAAATAGCTGAGCTGGGGCCTCCCTGGAGCAGAGCTTTGTGTGAAATACAGCACATGGGATAGGATGTGCAGCAGGGCACCTCAGGGGCACAACAAGGAGGAAAGGATCATGAGAAGAGCACAAAGGCACAGTGCCAAAGAAGTCCCAAGCCCAAAACAGCCATAAGCCCTGCCTGTGCCCAGGCTGTGCCAAGCAGCTCCACAAAAAGCCAGGCAATGCCTGGTGAGAACACTTGTACTCATCACCCACATCTGGCACCTAGCAAGATGCAGGGGTGACACATGTTCAAGGACCCACAGGAGCATCACTGTTTGTCCAAAGCTGAGGCAAGGGGAAATGCAGGGATGTTTGCTTTAAAATGGTGGAGCACAAGGAAGATATTCCAGAGCCAGGGCAGAGCTGGGGCCCTGGGACATGGAAGTGAGCGGTGTACACCTGCAGTGTACATCTGCATGCCAGGAGGGACATCCTCAGGTATGCCAGGGCTGCCTGACACTGTAACATGGTGGGAGAGACAGTGCAGCTGCCTCTGGAGGGGTCTTTGTGTGCCAGGATATACACAGCACTGCAAGGTGGGGAAGTTGGTAGAGATTCAAATCAGCACCAAATACAACATGAACCAACCCCCAAAAGCATGGAATGGGGAGGAAAGGACAGGTTTTCCTGCAGAGCAGAAGCAGGAGCTGTGCTGCTTGCACCCAAGTGGTTGCTGGAGCCAGGATGCTGCCCACATTCTTTGGGGTCTGCTTGGGCAGGTTGGCATGTACAAACCCTGCAGCACTGGGCTGCTCTGCATCTCTGGCTAGAAACTCCTCTACAGGAGCAGTGGTAACGTTTTCCCCAAGTTTAAAAGAAAAGCCTAGTCTGTCTCCAGCTGCAGGCACAGGCCCCGCTGCAGACCCAGACAGTTCCCATTTTGAATCTCTCAGTTGAGACATACCTTGGTGGATGTGGCGCAGTGATGCTCCGCAGAGGGCCAGGGCGGCAAGGAACAGCTCTGTGGTGAGCTCTCCGCTTCTCTTTATAAGAGTGCTGGGATCATCATTATTCAGCTCTGGCACAAGCCACTCCCTGGTCCTCGACGTGTTTAGGTTTCGTGCCAGGCTAGTCAGCTGCCTTAGATCTGCAGCTGGTACGAAGCTGGAGATGGGCTGCAACTTGGCTGCTCACCCAGGCAAACAAAGGCACCCCACGTGTCTGGATATCGCCCTGCAGCTGCAGAATTCTGCTTTGCAGCCGCTCACCAAAGCCTCAGGCCTGGGTGCAAATGGCAGGGGAAGGGGAGAAGTGCCACAGCCTTTGAGAGGGGCTGGGGACAGCAGCAGCTCCCATCCTGCTCCCTCTAGTCCAGCAGCAGCCGTTACCACGCTCCCATAGGGAGACATGCAGCCTCCTCTGCCTCCTACTTGAGCCCTGGAGATCTTCCATGCCACTGCAGTGTCCTTGCTCCATCATAATCGCTTGCAGGAGTACATGAGGAGGATGAAGCAGTGGGAGGCATCACAGGTTTGTCTGAGGAGCTGTAAGACCTTTCAGCAGTTTTCCTCTAGACTTTTAAATCTTATTATAAGGAAAGATGCCAGTGCAATTAATTCCATGCTGACCTGGCACTTTTTCCAACAGGTGCCCAGCAAATGCCTTTGACAGCAGAGCAGCCATCTGTGAAGGCAGCCGGTCCCAAAAGTTATGCAAGAAGAGCTGAGTAATTGACAGGAAGCTGTCTGTGTTTAATTACATTTTATTTTAATCTAATCTCTGTTGAGACTTTCTCTCTAGGTGTGTTCTTTCATGCTGCACTGCATGCCTCACTCATACACACAAACACACACACATGAGCTCCTGACTGCCCAAATGGCACCCCAAGAGCCACAGATAGCTCAGTCCTGTTCCTTTCTGGGGCCGTGTATCTGAGGTGTGCCCTGAAACACAGCCACAACCAAGGTGCTCCTAAGACCTCAACGACCACCAGAGCTGTGCCTGGCTTATCCAATGCAGAGCCAGCAGCACCAGCTGGGGGTGAATGGCTCAGGGGAGCACATGGCCCATGGTCTGCCATGGCGCTTGGCACTGGGCAGAAGAGCACACAGGGCTCTCTCTGCCTCTACGCAACTCCATTAGTGCTTTGACAGCCACCCATGTCCCTGATTGGGGTTGCTCTGGCTGCCCATGTCAAAGTCAGAGGTATCCTGCAGACTTCTTGCAAGACCCACATTCACCTGCACCTCTTGCAATGCAAACAGGTTGGAAGTCAGGAAGTCCCTGGACAGACCCTGACCTGAATGGTACAAGTGCTGCCGTGCTGCAGTGCACTGTGGAGGTGGAATTCCCCATGCACTTCACACCAGCAAGCACAGTTTTTCTCCTGAGCTTAGCTGCCCACATCCTGCAGTGTAATCAGAGGAGAAAGTCCTGCAAAAGGGCCAGCTTGGCCACAGTAGAACATGTGCATGTGGAGGTGTGTCTGTGTGCATATCCACATCTGCACACGGAGCTTTCTCCTATGGGATGGAGCAAGGGCTCCTTGGCTGTTGTGGCAGCAATGTGCCCTTGGGTAGAAGGGTTCTGAGGAAGCCTTTTACACTGCTGCAGCAGGAGGGGCTCCTGCTTGCCCTGGCCTGCAGGCGCTGTGCAGCATCCAAGGTCTGCCCTGCAGCGCCAGCCCTGCCAGGGACATATCTGGGTGGCTGGGCACTGCCATTTTGGCTCCTGGCACGCTGCAGCCAGAGTCACAGCAGAGCAGCGAGACGTTCACCCAGCCACACTCCATGGAACTCCTGCTGCAGGAGTGTGCAGGAGTGGGCTGTGCCCAGGAGGCTGAGAAGCCAGGAGCCAGCAGGAGCTGACACTCCTTGAGCCCCACTGAGAGTGGAGATGACAGGTGGGGTGGGCTTGGCTATAGTCATCACTCCCCTTGCAGCCAGCACCAACAAGAAAAAAGAAGAAAACCCTTCTTTGCAGGAAAACCCATGTTTGCAGGAAATTTCATGTCCAGCCAAAGGCAGCAGCCTCAGAAGTGCAGGGGCTGCTGTGGAGCCCTGTTTCTCCACTGACCACTACCAGCTAAGGAGCATCCCATGGGTGCCAAGGCACTGCACAGCTCAAAGCACAGATGATGAGAGCCGACAGCCGAGCTCGCTGCCACTTCTGGGATGTCTCCACACAAGCACTGGCTATGCCTTCCCAGGGGCACATTTCTGGGCTCTGCCTGACCACAGCAGGAAGCACCCAGCTATGTGCTGCTCCTCTCTTGGAGTGGAGCAGGTTTGGGATGATGCAGCTTTGTCCCTGCTCAGGGCCAACTGGCTAGGATGTGTTCAGTGGCCACCCCAGGACCCTCCTGTCATTCCACCTCCAGCATCACCAGCACCATTTGCCTGCACAGACCAGAGCTTGCTCCGTGTCCCACCTGTCATTAGCCCACAGCAGGAGTCTGCTCTGAGCCATTCCAGAACAAGGGTTGGGGAAAAGCGTGAACTTATAATTGCATCTAATTGTGGGGTGGGAGCAGCCATCCCCACCTGGTAAGCAGTTCCTACCCTGGAGCAGAGGAGGGGACACATCAAAGGGCAGGAAGCTGGAGCAGGGGAGGGAGGACAGGAAGGAGGAAAGCTGAGGAGAAACCAGGGCAAAGGGGGGGGGGGGCGGGGGGGGCACCAGAAACGCTCGGAATGCTTCATGCAAGAATGAAACCTCCCCCACATTTCTGGGTGATGAGGCAGCTGCAGGGCAGGCTGCAGGGCTTGTGCGCAGGACATGGACAGGGAGGTACCACAGGGGCTGCAGGAGGACAGGGCAGTGCTGCCTGCAGGGCAGGGGGGCTATGGTGGGTGAGGTGGGCAGGAGTGGGTGCAAAACATACATGGAGTGAGGTGGCTTGAGCCACATAGCACGTCCAGGGGTGACAGGGGAGGTATCTCAGAAAGGTTACATTGCTAGGATATTCTTGTTTTCAGTTGTCCATTTCATAGACAAGGCTCATCTGGCTCCCATGAGAGCATGCAACAGCACTGAGTGCTGCCAGCAAAGAAAACCCCTTTGTTAGAACAAGCCGGAGGTGCAGACGAAGTTCAGCCAGCAGAGGGCTGGGACAGGGCAGTGCCACTCCACCTGTGACATTCTACGTGTAGCCAACCTGGCTTAGCGCAGGAGTGAGATTGTCCTGTTGCACCCCCCAGATATCAGCGCTTGGTACCTATGAAACAGAGCAGCTTCAGCCAACCAGGCCTGGTGGGGACCTGTCGTAGCACACTGGGTCTCCAGCTGGGATTTCAGCAGCTGCAGAGAAGCCCCCAGCAGGTTGAGAACTGGGATAACCTGGGAGTGCTGAGAGTCCCACCATGGAGACAACATCGTTTGCATGGACAGCTCTTCCTAGCTCAGGCAGTGCCTTCCCTTCCTTTTTGGTTTTTCTTCCTCCTCTCCAGGAAATGGGGCTTTGGGTTGGCCAACAAGTTGCAACATGTATGTAGAAACAAAAATCAACATGTAGGAGACAAGAAAGAGAAAAGAAAAGCAGGTGGGAATTTCCTCTACTTCTAGGAGTGGCAAAAAGTGCCTTGAAATCTGTTTATGCAAAATGGTGTAAAATTTTTAATTACACTTACGACAGCAAAGGAAGTAAACAGACTCTGGAAGCATGAACTGGTCTCTGGGATATGGGAACTGGGTCCCATGCAAGTGCACAAAATATGTTGTGATTCATCTATATACAATTAGTGAGTAGCTCTCCACCTTGGAATTTATCCAATTATGTATTCAAAACACAAGAAACCAAAGAGATAGATTTTAGGAAGTCAGAAAACTAAAGAGGTATTATTATTTAAGGGACAAACCCTATCATGCAGGACCAGCAGTGTTTCTGGCTGTGCTGAGGAAGGCTTCTCAACCTGCCTGTCATTGCTGCCAAGGTCCGAATCCCTGCAGAGAGGGGAGCCAGAGGGATATTTATTCTTCAGAAAGTAGAAAAAAACAAAACAGAGAGAAGGAAAACAAGGTCTCTGTATACAGAAATACATTGCAGATCTGGACCAGTGACAAAGCTTCGGCCCAGTGCCACCTCACCCCTGTGGATGTGCTCACCATAAAAACCAGAGTTTCAGCAGTGCCCATAATCCTGGGGTTTTGCTACGTTCCAGTGCCCCACATGAAAGGCTGCCTTATGCTGCTAAATAAGGTAAAAAAAGTTTTGTTGATGCATTTGCTGCTGGGTTCTCACAGCAGACCCTGGGTACGGGCAGAGTAGGCATTCGGCCAGGTCTTGTCCTCTTGGGGAGGAGCAAGGAGTGCACAGAAGAAGGGGGCAGAGCAGGACTTCTCCAATGGATGTGGTAGCAGGTCCCATGGGCATTTACCAGATCCCCATGGGCTCTGTCTGGGAATACCCACTCAGATCTGAGTGTTGTGGGAACTGCAGGGCCCTGGCTGTGTGACTCAGCTCAGCACAGGGTGCTGCTCCTGTCCTCTGTGCCCTGCTGAGCCCAGCCCAAAGAGCACCCCAGCTGCCCTGCTCTGCATACCCTTCTCAGAGGAGAGCTCCCACATTCCCCAGTGGATTCATTGTGCTTTTTTCTCAACCAGCAACGTCTGGCCTACTGAAACATACTTTAAATGATCTAAAAAATGTCATTAAGCATGTTTAGAGAGCGTTTTCTGCAAAGGGGTTTTCTGTTCTCAAGGAGGAAGCACAGTGATCTGCTCACAGCATCACCAGCTCTGTCCAAGAGATGCCCAAGTAAAGCTATTTAAAGCCCATAGCCCTATTTTCTGCAGCTAAGCCATATTTCAGCCCTTAGCTCAGGCATGCGTTAATGCAGTTACACAATTACATTTTCTATGACCTATATACAACCTACCTCTTCCTCACGACACAGATTTACAGTGTGTGGGTAATTGCAGTTCTGCTCACAGAAAGAGAGAACAGCCTCTATTACATTAAGAAATGCAATTAAGAAATCTCCTGCAGATTATGCTGCCCTGCCAGCCAAGCAAGAAGCCCTTTGGCAGGGACATGGGCTCTCCTGCTGCCAGAACACTTCGGAGCCAGCTTCAAGTCAGCACCTTGAATCAGCTACAAGGAGCACAGGAATGACACAGGGAGTTCAGGGACGGCCTCAGACTCTCAGATACACCCCACTCATAGGCCTCAGGGCTGTTTTATATATGTTTTATATATGCACCAGGAAGACCCTAGGGCACCTTGGCCCCGATGGACTTCTTGACCAGTCAGCACAGCATTTCCATCCCATATCTCTGAGTCCCCCAATCCCACACCACAGGTCAGAGAAGAATTTCAAGAACACCCTTTCTGAAAGAGCAAGTCTCATCCCTCCACACAGGCTGAGGGCACAAAGACACTGGCATATGTGTTTGGCTTTGCCTGTGAATAGCTGCATTGAGGCCACTGAGCTCGAGCACACACAGCTTGCATTGAAACACAGCCCTAAGTGTTTGCTAGACTGGAATTTACATTGTACAGAAAATAAGTAACATAAATTTAGTGGTCAGTGCTCTGACTTCGGTGAAATACCTGGTTACAGTATGAAATGGCACAGAGATACCATTCATAGTGAGTTTCATTCAAACAAGTTGGGAGATTTGAGGAATGATTAGTTTAGACAGTATTAAAAAATGCTTTTATCTGTGCTGCACCCCAGCAATACTAGTCAGGTGAGTATTTCAGTGTAAAGAGACCTGCAGTGAGGACATGCATTATCCACATGTCACACCTTGCATTCCCTGACATAATTATTCTTGACAAATGGTTGTTACCCATGGACTAGAACAAAATCTTCTTACACCAGGACAGATGCACAGGAGTGTAGGAGCTTCCTTGGGATGCAATGGATCAACCTGGGACAGATTTTGAGTCTGTAAGTGCCCATGCACAGAGCTGGAAGCCATCTCCTGGGTTGTGCCTGCAGGAGGGAAAGCTGCCTGAAGCAGGAGCTGGGCTGGCTGAGCCAAGTGCCATCCCTGCCCACAGGGAGCTGGGGGCTTCCTGCTCCTGTTAGAGCCTGTTAGTGCTGCAGGAAGGGAGCAGCCACCCAGTAGAGATGTCCCCAAAGCCTGAGGGAACCAGGCAGCTTATGTGTGGTTCAGGGCTGTAAAAGTGACAGTGATGCAAAAAGAAGGTCCAGATGTGCTCTTGGGCTACAGAGTCTCAGGGACTCACATGTTCATAAATGTGTGCAGCAAAAAAACATGTGCAGGGAGGGGGTGAGGTTGGGACTTAGTGTGGGGGCCAAGGGTATATGAGGAAGATGGGGAGAGAAGTGTTTCCTGCGTGTACACATGGTGTGGCAGCAGTTCCCAGTAAACGCACTGGCTTCATCCCCACACCAGTGCTGGCGTTGAGAAAACTCAGTGCTGGAGTCCCTTGCTGGGATGGACAGACCACTGCACCCACTGAATGACTGTGTCCTGCACCTCCTCAAAGCCACCTCACGCCAACAGCCAAGCCACCACAGCATTTCACCCTCTTTAAAGATGGCCATTGCCATCTCGAAGCCTTTTCTGAGTCTTCAGGCAAATTTTCTGCAGGCACTTTCTCATTATCAAAGTGGACCTCAGCTGTATTGGAGTACTTGATCCTCATCACTTCTTTGGAGGGCTGCCAGGGTAAGCACCTGCACAAGCTTTCCAAAGGGAGGGAAGCAGTCCAGCCATACTCCAGACACCCGCTGGATGTCTCCAGTGAGACACAGGGACTGACACATCCCTCCCTGCAGTAAGTGATGGAGCCATGGGGCCTTACCAGGGTGCATTCCCTCTCCCAACAGCTCCCACCTTAGTCATGCTTCCGGGAGCAATGGTTGCCTCTCATTAGAGCTGGAAAGGGAAGGTGCTTTGCTGCGCTCTGAGTGCTTCAACACCTCCGAGCAGGCAGAAACCAGGAAGGAGACACAAGGCCAGCCTGCTGACCGATTGTCATAGTAACCCTGGTTAAAGTCTCACCAGGAAAACGACTTCTACAGCACTTGACCCCACAAGGTGACAGGTACCACCCACACCCCTGGGAGCACAATTGCTCTGGCAGGGAGGCCCTGGAGCTGTGCAGTAACAGACCATGCAGAGCTTTTCTCTAAGTTGCAGTTCAAGGTCCCCGGGCAAGGTGCCTGTGGGGTGATTGTTAACCTTGGTGCCCGTTTAAGAGCAGCACAGTGGTGTTAATGCCTGCCCTCAGCCCTGGCACCTTCCTCCCTGCAGCTCTAACAATTCGGAGGACTTTATAAGCCACCTGTAGCAGCTTTTGCGCAGAAGACTGGAGACACCACATTTATTATTCTGCCACAAAAAGTAATTCAGCCTATGGGAAGGGGCATCAGGTTCTGGCATCAGTTATAACAACAAAATGAGTCAAACAACATGCATTATTACATTGCAGTGGTTTTCTGCTTTCCAGCATAAAAAGAGGCAGCTGGGATAGTAAGGGAGCTTGGCGCAGGTAGAATGATTTTTTCAGAACATTTAGCCAACCTGTAGCAGTACCAGGGCCAGAAGTGCTTCATCTCAGTCCCAGGCAGAAGTCTTTCCCTTAAACCATTAAAACAGACCAGCTCTTACCTGGTTCCTCTGCTGAACACCCTTTCTACAAACAAAGCAAGAATTCTTTCATTTTTCCTGTTTCTACTTTTATTAATGTCTTGACAAACACAGTGAAGGAAGATCTCAGGTGACCAGATCTGTTCTGTCTGTGTGCTGGAGCTGGCAACAACTGGGAAACACCACTGCCCTTCACAACATCATCTGCCACGTTCTGCACAAGGAAGAGCTTTCATACCAGGGGCCATGCTCAGGGGGATGGACAACCTTGTGCCATGCTGGCTGGGAACAGGCAGGCACAGGGGAAGGCAAGAGCCAGGAACTAGTAGGCTGACCAAATACCTGCATGTGCTCTTCAGAGCAAACCCGTAAAACTCATGGTATTGGGACCAGTGTCATGATGCTATGGCAATGAAAGTGCAAAGCTGCCAATGCTATGGCAGTACCATCGAGTCTTAGAAACCCTCACTCTTAAAAATACAGTTATTGTTCCAAAAATCCAGAAAACTTCAGATTCTTTCTCCATACTGATTCCTTCAGGGTTGAGGCTGTCTGATGGAGGGGGTTTCTTCATTAAGGATAATCTGATAATGATGTGCTTCATCAGAAGATACCAGAAAAATGCCTCCCTGACCATATATGGCCATTTATGGGGGCAAAACACAATCAGCTTCTCTGTTACGAGCAGAGAAAAGCAATACTGCACACCCACACCAAGGGGGTGGGCAGGGACTCCCTCTGTCACTGCTCTGTTGGCAAAAAGTGCTGTGAGACAAAGCACCCTCAGGGAACCAAATGAAGCTGCCCTGCAGGCAGTGAATTACGGCATGTTCACTGCACCGTGCCGTGATCAGGACACTGAACGCTGGCTCAGCCAAGCGCTGTGCCTGGAGCTGCCTTTGGCACCAGCGGGACGATGCCATCCTGCCAAGTGCTCTGAGAGCTCTTCCCTTCAAGACACCACAGGAGGAGAAGGTATTGGATGCTGCAGGAGACCTGCACATATGGCTGCTTTATGCCTTCTGATAAGCTGCTGTCAGGGCAAAGGTATTATTTATCAGTGTTTTGAGGTGAAAACACAGGTCTGCTCTTGCCTCAAAGAGCACCAGGGGAGAGGATGATAGGGCTGTATCAGTAGCATCCCTGTGGCCCTTCCAGAACTGCTGAGAATGAATTAACTGTATCTGGCTCCAGGCCAGGCCCCAGAGGTGGAGCTGGCTCTCTTACAAATTCTCTATTTGTAGCATCTCTCCAACCCCCAGGGCTCAGGCTGCTGGCTGAGAAACCTGCTGGTTTTGGTTTGGGTTTTTTTCTAAGACGTTTTTCAGCATTGTGGTTACACAAGAAGCTGACAACTTGTGTTTCAAAACCCCAGCCAGAACACAGGTGCTGCTGTTGCTATTTATGCAGCACCAGCATATTCAGGAGGGTCTTTAAGCTAGGAAGATAAACCCATCCCGGGTTTCTGAGGTCAAGTTTCCAAAAGGCTGAGCAAGGCTCCCATGTGTGGGTGCACTGGGTGGCACTGTTGCAGAGCTGGGTGCTGCCGAGCAGAGCTCCCTGCACCAGCCCCAAGCTGCAAAGGTCCCGCTCCCAGGCACTGCCCTGACCACTGGCAGAGGGCTGAGCCAGCACCTCCCTGTGCAAGGCAGGACCTCAGCAACCTTTCTCACCTTTTGTGGCTGTTGTGAAGAGCTTTCGCACAGCATCCTAGTCTCCACTTGGCATGTTTTTCAAACTGATAGTGTTGATGTTTTTCTTTGATTTTTTTTTTCCTCAAGGAAGAGGAGAAGCCCTTGGGGAAGCAGTTTGCCTGGAAGACACAGCGATCCCACAAGGAGACTTTTTGGAGCAGGGGAAAGACCACCAGAAGCAGAAGTAATGCCCTGACCTGGGGCAGAGGAGAGCTGTGCTGAATAATCTCCCATCCTGGTTTCAGGGCACCGCTGTGTGTGAAAGCACTGCCATCACTGGCCTCCTTTTCCCAAGAACATTTCTGGCAGTGGGCAGTTTCTCAGCTACAAGTTCAAAGCCAGATGTGCAAGAGATTCTTCTCAAATTCTAAACTTCCTTTAACACTTATCAACTCCATCTCAGGTGTTAAAGCAACAGGTTACCTAGCAGACAATGCCAATGCACCACAAGTCAGTCACAGGCATCAGCTGTCCAGAAACAGGAGTATTCATAAGCTTGGGCCCATTAGGCAAAGGAGAGCACTCACTTTGCTAACATTCTGGCATCCCTTGTGCTGTGGTTTTTCACTAGTGCTCTGTAACCAGACAGCACCTACAGGGCTACTACTGGGGAGGAATGTGGCACACAGAAATATCCTGATGCAATATTTTCTAGGAGAAATCACATCCCACTGCTCACATATTTGTGCCAGTGCTGGGTCTTGCCCATCAGAGTGTCAAGTGTAGTTCCCAGGAATACTGCACAGCTGGCACTTGGTACAGCAGCCCCCTGGCCAGCTCCATGGCTGTTTGAGATCTTCAGCCACATCAGAACAGCAAACCTAGGACATCAGCCACCCTTGACAGTGGTAAAGACTTGTGAAGCCCAGAAGAAGAAGTTTAGATTCCCATCCTCTGTGTAGCTCCTTCAAGAGGTAAACACAGGACTGTCAGTGAAGGATCTCCATAGGAACTTGCTGCCTCTTGTCTTGCCTTGCCTCTGCCTGAAAGGAACCACTTCTTCTGCAGCTCTTGCCATTCAGAAGAGACATTTGGTTTCTCTTGGCTTTTAGAGATGATCTTTATTCCCTTCACCCACAATAAACTCTTTGTCATTGCTGCTAGTGAAGGTTTCATGTTGGAGCTAAACCAGGAACCACAGATGCCTTGAGGTCTGCAACACACACTGTGACTTGCCACTGGTTTAGGGCTTGGGTTTTGGTCAAGACACAAAGAATCTGAAATGATCTGCAGTATCTAACTTGCAGTGATTGCTTGGGAAACCCCAGGAGGCCCCTTGCTGTGTTAAGATGAACGAGAGTAAATGTGGCATGCAGAGGACTGAACACCACTTGGTTCCTAGTGCCATCACAGAGAACCTGTCGATCTGAAAGGAAAACCAGGATCACTTTACAAAGGTGCATCAAGGAGCTGGACCATCACTGTCTTCCAAAGCATTGTGAGAAACATGCAGAAAAAGGTAGGACAGTGCCACAGCCTCAGCAGCTGGCCCTTGAATAAAAAAGGCATGGCCAGCTTCGGCAGCATAATTCCTTGTGGGCTACCACAGCAGCAATGACCATGGACTTCCATGCAATTTCACTGAACTTCTGCCTCTTTTGTCCTCTGTCCACTGCCAACTGGAATTGAGTTTTCTTCCCTCTGTTACTCACCAGCAGAACAAAAATCTGCCTTCAATGCCATATTAGTGCAACTCTGTGGTGTGAAACATGTACTCTTCTCCTCTCGCCCCCAGACACCCAGAGCTCCCCACCCAGGCAGAAACCAGACCAAGCACTAACACTCCTCCTGAGCACTTCTCAAGGGGCAGAGGAGGGGACTGGGGCTCACATGCTGTGAAATCCTAACCCTGGCTCAACCACAGGGTCCTCACGTGGCCTCAGACACTTCTTGGCTTGCCAGTCTCCGTTCTGTCTGTGAGAAGAGCTAATCCTTATTACCAGGCAGCTGTAGGCCTTGGATTAGTTACACGCAGAGTGCTGAGGCAATGAATAATGCACAGCACTGCTCTAAACAATCTCCTTCGAGGGAAACCACACAAAATACAAACACTGATGGTGCCTGTGTTTACAGACAGGCCTCTCTAACTGCCTTCTGCTGAGGAAATGGGCCATGCTGCCTGTTCTGCTTCAGGCAGTTCTCATTGAGCCTCCACAGTCCCACTGAAACACCTTGTTATTATTTATTATTATTATATTATTGTTATTATTAAGCCACCTCCTTAATTACTGAACCTAATTAAATCCCAACCTCAGATTCAAAAGAGGTGGAAAAACAAATGTAGAAATGAGCACTGGAGCCAGAGACATATGCTTTACAAATCTCACAGTTTATTTTTCTCTCTGTGCAAATCAGAGCTCTTTAACATTAATCACACTTCACAGTGCAGGGGGCAGAAGTGATTACTGTTTAAGCTGCAGTTCAGTGGGATCCTTCTGGGTCCTGAATCCTAGGAAATCTCCTTGTGCAGATGATCTGGAAAAGACACAAACTGCACAGCAGTATTTCTAGCCGTTGCTACTTGTAAGACAAGCTGCCTTGACAGCATCTCCAAGGGAAACCTGCTTTCCTCCTGAAGGCATCACAGCATTCATGGCTGCATGCAGACTCCAAGAATTTGCAGCCAGCGGCATACAAAAGTTTAAGGCACAGTTTCCAAGTCAGAGGTAGCCGAGACAGATGAAGAAAGAGCAATCTATAATTTCTTTTCACAGGCACTTAATCTCACATAAGGCAAAGCAATGGAAGGAAAAGCTGGTCCCTAGAGTAAGAGGCTCAGGTCCCAGCCTGGCCACCAGGCTGCTCTACCAGCGGTCACCACTGGAACACAGGGAATGGGGCAAGAAGCCAGGCAGCCCCAGCACTTGGAAAACATTGTTGAAATCTGGCATGTGGCCAACAGAAGAGACCCTTGGTGATACTCTACTGGCAAGAGTAGCTTGTATCAGTTATCAGGAGGTTCTCAGAGAAGATGATTATGTGACATGGAGATTTCATTGTGCAATAATAAAAATAAGAAATGTGTCCCTTAAAGCATCCTTCCAGAGCTCATAGTCAGGCCACACTGTAGCTGCAGAGTGCCCCATCACTGTTCAAATGCAGAGGATAAATGAAAAAACTGAATTGGAAATGCCAACAGCAGCTCCCTTACCAGCAAGAGGGAAGCAGGGGGATGGTTGGACAGTGTCTGTACCACAGCTGAGTAGTTCAGGCACCTAAGGTAGCAGTCAGAGGAGCCAAATTTGTTTGCTACATCAGCTTAAACCCTGTCCCACAAAGCTCAGCAGCAGCAGGTGGAGAGAGGCTGCAAATCCCAGCATCCACAGGGACTGCTGAGAGATGGCTCAGACCTCATTATTAGAAGGGCTTTTCCCTGCCCACCCTGTGCCCAGTTGTTTGCTCTGGCACCTCCCAGCCACAGTGCAGGGAGGGAAGAACTCTTCTTTGCAGCTAGGTAATGAGGCTGTTTAGAGGCAGTGTTGCTGTTTGCCTGGAAAGAGCAGACAGTCACAGCACAGCAGAGCTTCCTGGCAGTGTCAGGAAAACAATAGAAGACTGTGACTGACCCATTTTCAGCCAAATGGAAAACTCTGATTTTGTTTCCCATTTTAGTTTCTCCCTTCAAGCCATCTCATAGCAACAGCTTTGCCCTGCTATTAGCAGTTTGTCCTTGTAAGGAAAAGCAAGAGCCCATTAATAAGCCAAATTTATCACTGGGGGAACTCTGCTGACCTAATTACACTAGCCACATATTTGGCACATATTTGACATACTATATTTACCTTCCTCTGCCTCCTCCATAGTTAATAGGAAAACACCTTTCAACTTTAATCAGCACAGCAAGGAATACAAACAACAAGAATGAGGGGAAAAAAAAAAGATCCAAAAAAGCTCTGCTGTTCTAGCATCCCACAACACATGACTTGAAGCCATAACTCAAAGTGGAAGCATGTGCATCTCCAGGGGAGACACAGCAGCAAGGAGCGCAGAGGTCAGCCCTAACCTGTGTGTGAGTAGGAGCCCTGGAGGGATGCCTGAAGGATGCCTGTCTACAGGGTGGCTCCGGGGATGTAAAGCCAGTCGGCAATGGCCGTGGGCAGGTGGGTCATGACCTGCAGCCTCACCCACCAGTAGGTCTCCATGGGGTTATAACGGTTCTTCGGGCACGGGGACGTCAGCGCTTCGGTGATGTCATTCAAGACCAGAGACATGTCCTTCAGGCCACTGTTCACGAAGGACTTCATCATGGCCACATGGCGAGTGAAATACTCGCTGCCGTAGTCCTCCCGCACCGTGTCCGTGGCCCCACTCCACAGAGCCTCGGCCTGCCGGTCGATGCCAGCTGCCGTCAGGATGCCGGTGGCTGCCACAAAGTTACTGGGCTCGATGAGGATGACGTGGACCCCCCAGCGGTACATCTCCTGCCTCAGGCAGTCTGAGAAGGCTGCCACCCCAAACTTGGAAATGCAGTAGCAGGAGCGAGATGGACTCACCATGCGTCCCAACATGCTCGTGATATTCACCACACGGCCTAGAGAGAAAAGGTCAGGGAGAGACGATGGGCTGCAGAAACAGCAGCCAGAACATCCCAGTAAAAGGGTACTTAGTTGGATGATGCTGATTTCTAAAATCTGAATCTTGAATATGCATCCCCTCTCACAGAGCTTTTCTCTCCTGCCTCAAGCAAGGCTAACCCCTGTTCTGACCTCCTCCAGGGATGGTGCATATGTCCATCTCTGCATCAAAGAATTTACAAAGGATTCAAGATATTTCCCTCCTAATTTCCAAGCAGGGAAATGAGATCTTCGGAGACTGCTAGCTGTGTGTTCTTAGGAGTGTGCCCCACTCGTGTGTCTTGCTAGAGAAGGGCTTAAGTTCCCAGCCTGGAGTGTCACAAGCTGCAAAGCTCACAACTCAGGGGCAGTGACAGGGCAGTGACAGCAGTGGTCACTCCTCTGTGTGTCTCAGCGTTTATCCAAGACAAGACGTGTGCACTATGGTTTCAGATACACTTGCAAACAGGCCCTTGAAATTCCACCAGCTATTTTTGCAAAGAGAATTTTCACAGCCATGGAACACAACACCCTTCTGCAGCTCAAAATTTCAGCTGAGAAACAAGTGGGCAGCTCTGCTGTCTCATTCCAGACCTAAGTGTAACTTAGAGGCACTGTGAGAACCACTTGCTGACCTGATGGGTAAGATACTTTTTGTAGGGAGATGGAGCTTGTTTAGTGGTTAACTGCTGTCTGGGAATGGCATCTGAGCAATCTTCTTAATATAGCCCCTTTTTGTCCTCACAGAACACACCTGTACCAGCGTTCCCACACGCGCTAAGTAAAGAAGCTCTTCAGAGTTCTGCTCATGCATATCTTTTTTCAATAGAAAACAAAGAGTTTTGATAATACCATTGTCTCGTAAGATATCTAAAATGGCTGTAATTCACTCTCATTTATTCTGTCACTACCTGAAGTCACCTGTGAATGGAATAGGATTCAGTTTTCCAAACATGACCACTCTTTGGACTCTGTATTATCTTGTCTGTGTGATATCTGCCAACACGGCACAACAGTCTCTGATATTTTGGATGTTTAAGATAGCACCTGCTGTGTAGGTGCCTGGACTGCCCCAAGAAGAACCTGTACTACCAAATGCTTACATGGCATCCTCAGAAACCCTCCCTTGACTGCACAGGCATTCCCCCAAGTACAGCCTGGATTTCTAGCTACATCTCTTTGCTGTGCTACAAAACCTCTGAGCCTTACCACACTGCCCACCATGTACCTTTAGCTCTGCGAATGAGGGGCAGGAAAGCCTTTGTCACCCTCACAGTGCCCCATAGATTGACCTCTGCCACCGTCTTGTAGTTGTCTAAACTTGCAAATTCCACCTCTCCGAAGGTTGAGATGCCAGCATTATTCACAAGGCCCCACAGACCTGTGAAAAAAAAATATTATTAAAGAGCAGGACAAGGAAGAGTGTCACAGAGAAGCCATTTTTCTTGTTGTTCACAGTAACCTAAAACCTTAACAAAGAACCGGGCACTTTCGTAGAAAAAGTTGTAGAGAAAACCCAGCAAGGAGATGAAACACAGTCTTGCTATACCAGGGACTTGTTTGGAACACCAAGGAAAGTGATGGGGCCGCACAAGTACTGCCTCCCTGAATATCTCCTGTACTGCCAAATGCTGTTCTGGGGCTTTAAAAGGCTGACTCTCTTTTAAGCCTCCTGTTGATCCCAGGTTTGTCTCTACTCAGTGACTTTATAATGGATTTTGCAATTTGGAAGGGTCTGGACTTTCCTGCAATTAGGAGAAAAAAAAATAAAAGGAAAGAAAACAAGTATTTTGGGTTTCTAAATCCCCTTCACAACTCTGGCTCACTGTTTTGGAGGGTGCATGGTATTGATCTGCACATTCATGACCTGGTTAACAGCTGCTGTGTTTTAGTCCAAGTATTTGATTTTCCTCAACCTAACTTTATCAGGAGTTAGCAAACTTCCAACCAACCCTTACAACCACTAGAATGTAAAAATTAAAGTCTTTTTTGAATGTAGTCCTGTCAAAATTAAATTGACTGCACTTCCCAAGAGCTTCCATGATGAACTCCCTACATGTCAGGACTTAGCGGGTCAGCAAGGACGTGACCCTTCAAAGCAATTACTGCAGGAGTCCCAGTGGCAAACATTCGTAGGGCTGAATCCATACTTCATGGATTTATTGAAACATGGGACTGTGCAGCCATAAACTGCACAAGGAATAAGCAGAGAAGCTGGAACAAGACAACAGAGTTGCTCCTCATTCAATGTCCTGCCATTCACCATGGTTATTTTTCACTGTGTTGAAGTTGGGGCTGGACTATCAGGGCTGCATTGGACTCAGTTGAAGTTGGGGTCCCTTTCTACTCCAGGACCTTCCTTTTACCACCAAGAACTAACACAGGGCTGAGAAGGAGTCTTCATGTCCAGGGAGCTCCAACATTGCTATCAAAAGCACCAATGTCATGCCATTCTGTTGATAAAAGTTATCAAGCTCTCAAAAGTTTTTTGGGCTATTTGCCCTGCCTCTGCTCCATAGCTTCCCTACTCTGGTGTATGAAAGCCTTTTAACTTCTTCCCTGTATTGATTCAGATAGTAACCATTTATTTTACCAAACATAGTCCTCTAAGCAAATTGCAATATTCTGCCATTGTTCAATGGAATTTATCCTCCTGTTTCACTTAAAAACACCAATATGCCCTTGGCAGGCTGACTCTGTGCTCTCACATGGGCCCCAGTAACCCTGCCCCATTCCCAGCTAAGGTTGTTCTCCCTGAAGGCTGTTGACCAGCTGTGTACAGCAGCCTGTTGTTGCTTCACTTACTGAAGCTCCCAGTTTTAGTGGGTCAAGATGACTGAAATTCACACTGATCTGCATCCAGCACAGCATCTCAGCCTGAGTGGGGTTCCTTTTGTGCTGCAAAGCAAGGTCTAACTGCTAGCAGGAGGACCATGGAAACAAGGCACCTGATGGAGTAATTTCACCAGTAACAAAAAAAAATGCAGAGAAAATTTGGCAGGGATTTACCAAAGACTTAAACTGTCGGTCACAAACTGACCTCTGCAGAGTATTCCTTACAAATTCCTGTAAATCTCTGTACAACAATTTCCCATTGCCTGGGTTGTGATGTTAGTCCTCATGAATGTCCCTGAATCATTGTTTACAATAGTTTGTTGCTGGAATTCCATTACTCACAGATCAGGGCACGTTACAAACAGAACAAAGTGCTGAGGGGAGTCCAGTCACAGGGCTGTTTGCTGGACAGCGGTGTGTTTATTGAGCAGAACCTTATCACTATTACATCTCTAGAGTCAACAATACAGTGGGAACTGCATGAGACCGAAAACAAACAGGCACTCCTATCAAATGAATTCAGCCTTATGTACACAGCACAGGGAGAAGAGGTATAAAGAACTGTACAGCCCAAGAACTGTTCTGCACTAGCTCCTCTGGGGCCACATTCAGTGTGCAACAACACCTCTGCTCAAGGCACCTCAGTCTCAATAGCCTTTATATTCCAGCACTTATTTTTTGAGCACTATTTATCAGGAAGCCTCAAACCTCAGTCACACCAATGGGCCTAAAGAGAAGCCTTTGTTGCTTTACACACTTCGCTCGGGCAAAGAGCTACAGGAGGAACCGGTCCAACTTGCTGATCAGGGATGCAAGACTTCTCTGTCCCTGCTACACACACAGTTTGGCAAACACTGCTGCATTTATAGAAGCAACAGAGCTGCTCCCTTCCAAGCTCTCACTCACTGGGACAAGGCTCTGTGCCACCACTGCTGTTGCTGGGCTCTTCAGGAAAAGCTTAAGAAGCTGTGAAAAGCATGAGGAGGGCTGGGTGATTGTGTAGGAAGAAAAATCGTGCAGAGAGAACATGTGTGGGATCAGAGCTTGTACAGTACTCAGTTAGATTTCATATGCTTGTTTTAGAAGAAAAGGTGTGCTCATGTAATTTGCATGAAGATTAGAGCTATTGTTATTTACTAGCTTAATACTTGCTGTGAACAAAAACAGGGCCATGGCAGACTCATCTGAGCTTCAAGAGGAGCAACCAACTTCAAGTCACAACCCTGAAGTCCTGAAGCCACAGATGTCAAACTTCAGTTCACCCGCAGCCTGTGTCTACAGCTGCTGTCCAGCTTGCTACTGGCATAGAGGCTGCAGAGAAGCCTATGCAGGGCAAGAAGCCTCACAAATTCATCATATGGGAAGAGGTCAGGTGGTGTCACATCAGGCTCTGACTGTAAACTCACATCCCACTGCCAAAGCACTTCCAAGAAGAAAAGATGGGACTCCTATCTCCCTTGACATGCTTTCAGTGTCCATGAGTTGGACTCATGCTTAAGGTGACATGTGGATTAAGGTCATCTATGCCAAGCCTACCCTGGATTCCACTTCACATAACCTCTGGGATATTGCATGGCAAACTGAAAACATGGATTGTTCTGGCTGAAGATTAATCCAGGTTTGAGGGCGGTTCAAATCTGCTCCAAATGAGCACTCAGTTGTACCCACACAGCAGAGCGAACAGCAGCAGTAAGCAGCCAGGGCCCATCATCTCTTCATTAGCAGGGTCACTTGCAAGGTCTACATGAGCTAGGAGCACATGTGGCAGGAGCACAAGGAAGGGATCAAGCTCTGGCCATTCTATGCCCTTCACAGACATTCAAGGACAAAGACACAGATACTTGTGGGCTTGCTGCCACTCATTGCTTTTTTGGGATGTAGAGTTAAAGCCTAATCCTCCAGTCAGTCTTGGTCTCTTTCCATGTGGCTGCCACATCAATAGCAAGACAATTGTCCTCACTGACCCGAGTACAGCACAGCCTGACTGCCAGCCACTGTCACAGGCCTTCAGGCTTGTTAACCCTCTTTTGGTGGTGCACAGAGAGAAAGACCTGGTCAATGCATAGTCTGCTCTGTAGAAAGGATTCTGTGAGCAAATGATCCCTACATACCTTCCTCTGGATCCTTCAGGGTCCTCTTCACAAAATCAGCAGCCTGAGCCACTTCCTGATCACTGCACACATCCATCTGTAGCACTTTCATCCGGTCTGACTTCATGTTCTTCAGCTCCCTGGCTCCATCTCCATTCTCCTCCTGTTCAGCAGAACAGAAAGGTGTCCCACTAAGATGGACCAAGAATTGCAATGCAGCTTGGGGCCAGGCATGTTCACATGGACAGGAAATAGAAGCTACTGACATTGCACACACAGGTGTGAACTTGGTGCACAAATATACACAAACCAGTGTGCCATCCTCCTGTTCCCTCCAGCACCACTTCCAGAACTGCATCAGTGACCCACTGCCCTGAAGCACCATGAAGCCCACCCTGCTCTTGGCTCCTCACACAATGGGTTTCACATCCTTAACATGCTGAAATACTGTGCCAGCCAGGGAGAACCATGAGTGACTCCCCACTGCGTCAGTCTCTGTGCTCTACAGGTAACGTAACTTGTACAGAAATTGCAGTCAGAGGTTCAGGAATACAAGCTCAGTTGAGATCTGCTACACAGTGGCACAATTACAGACATGAGGCATGAAAGAAGATTCTGGCTAAGGAAGAATGAACTTATTTTTTTACTCTATAGGCAATAAGAACTTCATGGCTCTGCTTTCCTTTCCACCCTTTTCCTTCCTTTCCTCCCCATGCCACTGCTGTCATAAGAGACTCTATTACTACTGTGGATTTTCTTATTTAGTCAAACATAAACACAGTTAAAATTCCAAATTTTACCTGCTCACTTCCAGGTAGGATTGCTGCCTAAGCCTTACAGCCTAGCTCAGGTGGTAAATAACAAATAAAAGTGAAAAGAGTACAGAGTAGCCACATAGTTTCACAGCAGGCTTGATACTTAATTCACAAAAAAAACCCTATTCCCTGAATCACAAGCTCTGCCTCATTTGGGAGGAAGAAGTTATGAATTGGTGAGTCACCATGCCTGGCTGCCACTCTTCCTTTAGCACTTGATACCAACTCCCACAGCACAAGGGCAAATAAGGCGAGCAACCCGCCCACAGTCATCTGCCCAGCAGCCTCTGCAGCCAGGCAGATATAAAAAATATTTAACTGCTAGTTTTTTATAAATATCTCAGGCTATTTAATTAATATAGTATATAACATCTCATCTCCACCTTCAGTTCAGTGAACAATGACATGTAACGAAGGAAAAGAGCTGAAATGTCCATCACAAACGTGAGCAAAACAGGGCAGTTCTCTTAAAAATCAATATATAGTTACATTGGCAACATGACAATAGTAGGAATGAGTTATTGGCCCCACGGCTGCATGTCATTTCACAACTGACTTACTTCCCAGTACAAGAACAACAGCAAATAAAGTTTGAAGCTTTTCTAATGCACATCAAACACAGTGACATGCTGTGTTGGCCCTCTTATCCAGCCACGAAAACAATCTCAAAGTGGTGTTACAAGTAGTCAACAACATAGTCACCAAAATATTATATTCCCTTTGAAACAGATGAGGGTTGTATGATGCCTTACTGTATTTCTGGAAGATGCTCTTGCATCTCACTGAGTTATATAAAGCAAATTTCCGCTCCTTAACAATGAATAAAGATGAGCTAATTCAGCTTGTAAAGAGAAAGATTTACTGTATCTGTACAAAACCAAAACATAACTATATCTGCATTCAAGTGCCAATTGTTTTTCGAGCACTGAAAAGACCTTTCCCTTCATTTTTTTTCTTTAATCTTGCATAACAGTTATAAATTGCTTTTTGAGAAACCAAGTCATAGGCTGGCAACTTACAAATTCAGTAAAAATGGTTTGTATTGTTCATACAGAAATGAATTTTCCCCTATCACCAATGCAACTCTATCTGCAAAGTTATCTCCCCAGCCACAATTTACTCATTATTGACAAAATATATTGATTTTGGAAGACTGACTTCAACATGCAGAATCAATTGGGACCACTTTTCATAGTTGCAGACACCACCTTAGACACTATTTAACCGTAAAACAAAGTGCTTAACTCTTTTGCCCAGAACACCTCTTCACAAATGAAGCAGGTACAGATTTTTATAGAAGCAAGTGAGCATCATCATATGTTCTGTGGTCTCTTCAGGGGCTGTAAGCACATCCTTGTTAGGTACCACATGGTACTTTCTCCTTATTTTTAAATGGTAGATTTGCTGGCTGGGATAACACCTGCAACAGTTCCCATGGGAACAGCAAGACTGCCCTCCCAGGGATAACCTTCATGACCTTCACCAACAGGAGCCACACAGCAGCCGAATCAAGTGAGGTGCTGGCAGCAGTGGCCCAACTGCTCCTGCAAAGCCTCTCTCCACCTCCCTTTGCTGGCTTTGTCCTCTCAGAGAATCTCCCAGCTTCCACTTTCCAGTTCCATCAGAGTTGAAAGCCATCCTGCTGCCCAAGTACTCTCTGCAGGCCTTCAGTGGCACTGTGCCACTTCCTCCCAGCTATCTCCTATCAGCTGGTTATCCTGCCCTCACAGCCCTGCAGGCTCTGCCTGCCCACCCCACCCTGTGCCTAGCAGGGGCTGCTCCTGGCTGGGGAGCCCAGCAGCTCCACAAACCCTCTCTACCCAGCCGAGGAAACTTGCTCCAGCTTTTGGCTGCCTCCCCTTCCCCTCCTCACTCCTGTCCCCTGTTCTGGTTTGGAGGATCCCAGTGCAGTGGTGCTGAGAATAGGCAGAACACACAGATGTTCGTTAGTGGAGAGCCCTCCTGTTACAGACACAGCCATGACTTTTTCCCAGGGAAGCTCCTAGGATGCAGGATTAGGTCCTGGCAAGCACTTGGGTACCTGCAATGAGATGTCAGGAGAATCAGGAAGCCACGAACACAATGCTGAACTCCCATGGATCCAGCCAGCTTGCTCCATGTGCACCAGTTCCTCCCCACCCCGCTGCTGCCATCCACCCACTCCCTTCCTGTGTTTCCTGAGCGGAACACCTCATGCTTGTCATTACTGGATGTCACGTAATTGATTTCAGACTCCATCCAATCTGTCAGGATCATTTTGAACCCTGATTCCCAAAAGGCCAATAATCTTCTCTGTCTGGTTCTGTGTGTATTTTTTTCCAAGTGAAAACTCTCTTCCAGGGGGTACTTCCAAGAAAATGGTCCTGGGACTGAACAGCAGTCACTTAGAACATGAGTTTGCTCATGAGACTATCATGAGGGACTGTAACAAACTGTAACAAAACCCTTACTCAGGATACATTTATTCCTTCCCCTTTAGCCACTCTGCTGCTTAGCCAGAATGAGATTGGACTGACACAGCACAGTCTGTTCCCAGTAAAATTATACAGGCAAGGTGCATCACACTATGACCCAGTAATTTGTAAAACTGACAGGGCAGTGTGTGGCAACTGCATCCAGTGCACTGGAGGTGAGCTACCGGGTTGGCAGTTCCAGAGAACTACTTTGGGAAGTACAGTATCTGCCCTCTTCCAGCCTTCTGGAAATCCTCTGGCCTCTTCAAAATATCATCCAAGGGGCAGAAATCACAATGGCTCATCCTCTAAATCCTCTTCAGTATATTTCATCAGGCCTGGTGAACTTAAGCACATTAATTAATATAAACATCCCTTGTTCTTTACCTTTTCTTGACTACAGTCCTCATGACAACTGCTGGCAGTAAGCATCTGAAAACAATTTATTCTTTTTTCAGTAAGATCAAAGAAAATAAAACTGATTATTTCAACTTTTCTTGTACTTTCTACTTTTAAGGTTATTTTATAACCTATTTCAGTATGGTTTTCTGTCTCAATCCTAATATATTAACAGAAACTCTCTCAGTGGAGTTACTTGCCCTTGCTAAATGCAAACCTTTTTGCATTTGATTATTTCCAGTTCTTCTCAGCCTGCCTGCCATGTTCTTTTTATTCCTGTAGCTTTATATTTGACTGTCTGATCATTGAGAAGCTCCTGATGCACCTCAGAGTCTATTATCCTGTATTTCTGTGGTGATGTAGTACATCAGGGATCCTTTAATTCTCTGTATAAAAGCATGTTAAGTGGTGACGGACTAACTGGGTGTGAACTAAGAGCCTGGCACCTGCTTTATGACAGCTGCCCCCATACCTGCTCTGACCCTGCTGGGAACCTACTGCAGCTCACAAGCAATGAAGCCAGCAAACAAACAGGCCTCACTTCAGGAGCATTACATTTCTTTATGGGGTTTCCAACGGAGCCTTTCCACCTCTGCTCCACACTAGCACGTGCCTTCCAAACAGCCCCCTCAGCCCATCCTATCTTCCCTCTCCTTTCTGTTCCCTACATCTGCTGCTCTGCAGAGTGCCTGACTTGCTATCAGCACTGAGACAGGCATCCCAAAGCAGCAAATGACATGATTACTGAAGGAATTACAGAGGCTCCGTATGGAAATTTCCGAACAGTGGCAATTATCCAACAGGATGCTCTTGTTCTCAAGTTACACAATATGTCAGCTGATAATAACTTTCCCTTCTGGTGTGGTGGAAGAACGTAACCTCTGCTGTGATCACATAGGCAGAGAAGGTCACCTTTATTTGTTCTCACTGTCCACAGCACTCAAAAATCTGTGATCATCATGCCCTGAGTACCTGTGTGGAAATGGTCATCTTCAAATGGAGAAATGAGTGACCATGAATTGATTTTGAACAATTCAGGTCAGAAATTACACGAGTTTTGACTAGCAAAACAGCAAAAATGCATTGTAAAGGTAAAATCCCAGCTGAGATGGAAGCGGAGCTGGCCCAGTTTATAAAACGGGTTTCACGATAAGGGGTCTGAAACCCCTTTGGATTCACTGTGTCTAAACCTATCTCTTACAAGTGATACCACCTGCCAAACACACGTGACAGGAAGTGAGACCTAAAGATGTCAGAAATGCATGGTAAATTTGTTTATTCAGCTATCCATAAACTGAATAGCTTGTACAGAAGCTGCAGAAGCACAGTTCCAAGACATTTTGGAAACAGAGCCTTAATAATGCAGGAGAGGCAGCTTGGAGATGAGTATAGGGAGAGTGTCCACAAAAAATGACAGTGTGAAAGACAGCAACAGGGATACCAGGGAAGACAGAAAGCCATAGCGCCATAGCAATCTTGGCATATCACATTTATTGAGTGTGCTGTGGTATTGCTGAGAGGCTTCCAGCAGTGAACAGTACCATACTGTACAAGCTACTGTACAGACATGCAGTTGACAGACCAACCCTGCCCTAAAGAGCTCACAATTACAGGAATGACAAGATGCAATAGGAAGATGAAGCAATGGAAGATGTAACGATCCCCACCCACTACACCTCTCTCAGGTCTTAAACTGGGGTAAATGGAGGCTGCAAATGAAGATGCTTTCACTTGAGAAGCATTTTTCTCTAATCAGAGAAAAATTTTGATCAATTTCACTACTCACCATGAGCAAGCATCCAGCAAAAACAGTAAATCCCTTTGCATGAAGGCATTTTGCCAAGGCATGTCCAAAACCTTTGTCACAGCCTGTTATTAGCACCGCCTTCCCTTCAGCCTGTGTGGGGAAAGACAGTCATAGGATACCATCAGACATTGCAATGTAGGCACCACCAGCACCCTGCCCCATAGCACAGGAGCCACCTGCAGTCCTGCAGCCAGGGCAGGTACAATTCCAGATGCAAATGACAGTGGCACCTGTCTGCACAAACACAACCAGCTACCAAATGCTGTGAAATCGTAAATTTATTCAGTTGCTGGTCTGTAACAATTTGTGTTGCCTTGATACCTGAGCTGGAACAGTAACTCTTTCTTTCAAGTATCAGTGGCCAAGCAGAACAGAAACACCTCAACAGAAGTTAATGATCTACCAGTTCATAGTCATTAAAAAGAAAAAGCAGCATAGAAAACACCCAAATGGCAGGATGTCACTGGCTTGAACTGTACAGCAGCTCTTTTAGCTGCTGAGTGACTACTGCCTGTTCCCCACCTACTCCCACTCGATGCGGCACTTTCCATGCTGTATTTTAGCATGCAGGAATGTGACTACAGGTTAGAGCTTCCTTCTGAAACTCTGCAGTCTTAAGAGGAACAACTTATCAAATCCTACGGTTTGCTCCTACATTATTACTATCTTTTGACTGACAGATAAATTGAGAAAGAAGATTTGATATTCTATCTGGTGTGACACAACAGGCTTGAGATATATATGAAAGCAGAGTCCCAAATCCTGAAGAGAAGCCTGTAGCAAAACACTGCCCATTCACCCTCTGTCTTTGCTTGAAAGCCATCTCCTCACGACAGGTGTGAAGCAATGAACTAGCACTTAACCCAGCTAGAAGGCTGCTAGCTGCTGTGCTGCACAATGCTCCAAATTGGAACCATATCCATGAGGCAATAATGTGATAAAACAATAAAAATCTAGAGATCGCAATAAGGAAGTGAGGTCAGTTCCATCTCTCTGGAGATATCTGCAACTAATATTGCCTGTTACTGAATTCACAGTGGCTGGAATATGAACATACTTATGTATGAATTGCACTGGCTGGTGCAGCCACATTTTCAGAGAGAAATGGGTCAATCACCAGTGCTCTCTCCTCTCTTGATTGGCTGATGTGGTGTAGGGAAGCAGCAATAAGGGATGATTGCAGGGTGATAGCGATCAGAGCATTACTGCACAAACTCAGGGTGAGAACAATAAGCAAATAAGCTACACCCTATCCTATAGCTGATGTTGAAGTAACTGCTCTCAAAGGGGAGTTGTGATCTGAAGCTGAAACAAGAACTGATCAAAAGTCTATCCTGAAGTTATAATACAAATACCCACAATAATATTACACTATAACCTATACTCAGACAAAGAGCACCCAGGTACAGACTAGCTCTATTGAAGCTCTAAAGATAGCTACAGCTAAAGGAGAAAAGATAAGCGAGAATTAAATATACAGTGCTCAGTCTGAATTTAATTTAGAGAGACACAACTCCAAGAGAGATGAAAATCAAACATGAACCAGGTCACAGAAGTTGTCAAGGTCACCTCCCACAATAACTCAACAAACTGGCCCATGGAGAAAGAAAGGATTTGACTTTTTTTCTCTCTCTCACCTCCCTAGAGTCTTTGCCTCTGAATCTTGAAGGCAGAGGACTTCCCAAAAGAGCAGGAAATGTGCAGGAAATAAGCAGCTGTTCCAGAACATAGGACAGACAATCAAAGAAGATACCCAAACATCAACCATCACTAGCTCCTTAAAAGAAAGTCCCCAAACAAACAACCAAAGCTTAGACAGAAATGAGGTTTAAAAATCCTTTCACTTGCCTATAATAGCAAGGAAAGTGAGGGACAACTTACAGTAAAAGAAGGATCCTGTGATTGTTATTTGCTATAGCCCTAACTGCTGGTGATAAAATACATGACTACAGCATCATGGCTCATAACAGCCTGAGGCCCCAGTAGCACCAAGGAGCGTGAAAAACCCAAGGGATGTACTGGATCTCACTTCTGTGCCTCTGCCTGTTTGTGCAATGCCTGATGGACCAAGAGCTCCCAGGGTTGACAGCAAGCATCAACCCCATTCCCAGCCAAAAGGATCCTATCCCAGAAAAACTTCTGTACACATAAAAGCCCAATCACACTTATCTTTTGAAAGTCCTGAGATAAGGCTTAATGGGCCTGTTCCTGAACTTTGGTAAGGCCAATCTGCAGCTTAATTTGACGCAGTGCTGGGACAGTCAGAGAGGATCAGTTATCAGCACAGTGACCTTAATGAGCATTCAGAGGAAGTTCAGGTGCCTCCCTCACTCGGGCTCATACAGTGTTCCCGGGAAACACTGCACAGGAGACAGCACTTATGTGCAGTGCTGACAGGGTGCCTAGGACAGGGTGCCTGGGATCTGCTAAGAGCACAGAATAACTTACTGCACTAGAGGTGCTGCTGTGGCATGTGGGCAGAGCAATACTCTCTGTGCTTGCTGTGTGATCTACAACACTGATACACATTCCTCGCAGTTCAGGCAGCCTAGTGGGCAGCCTCATTTCAACCTGCAGTCAGCTCAGATGCACACAGCTCTTCCTACTGGGATATGACCAGTTTATTAAGCAGTGTAATTTATTTTACTAATACAGATGATCTATCAGAATTATACATTTACTGCAAAACAGACTGAAGAAATCAAAGCTACTTTTTCAGCCTCTCTCTCTAGACAATGTGGGAATATGCCATGTTTACCTAGACTTTCTTTTTCTAATGTGCCGCTTGTTTTTTTTGATCCTGTTCCCTTTTATGCTCTCCCCAACCATCCCCCGATGTTATCAAACAGATTGATTTTAAGATAAGTGCAGCTACAAAGTAAACTTGACTTGTTTCTTTCTCCAGGATTGGGAAAGTTGGCGTTTTTAATCCCAAGAAAAAGAACTGAAAGTATTCACTACATAGAAGGTACTTTCTCAAGTGGAAGAGGGATGGGGGAAAGTAAGAGAAGCAGAGTGGAGAGAGGATGGAAGAGTGAAGTGGAAGGCTGCAATCAGGCTGCAGCTGTTATCTGGCCATTCTGGGGGGCAGGACTGAGCTAGAGGTCCTGAAGCAAAGACACTGGCTTAGAGAGCAAATCGTATCCCGGGCTGCATCCAAAGCAGCATGGACAAGGGAGATGCTTCTGTCTCTCCACTCTGCAGTGCTGCATCGAGCTCCGGGGTCCCAGAACAGGAAGGACATGAACCTGTTGGAGTGAGTCCAGGGGAGGCCACCAAGATGATCAGAAGGATGGAGAACCTCTCATATGAGACAAGGCTGAGAGAATTTAGATTGTTCAGCCTGGAAAAGGCTTTGGGGTGACCTAATTGTGGCCTTCTACTTCCTGTGGGGAGACTATTTACAAGTGCACGTAGTGACAGGACAAGGGGGAATGGGTTCAAATTGAGAGTAAGTTTAGATTAGATATTAGAAAAAACAATCTTAACTGTGAGGGTGGTGAGGCACTGGCACAAGTTGCCCAGAGAAGCTGTGGATCCCCCATCTCTGGAAGTGTTCAAGGCCAGGGTGGACAGGGCTCTGAGCAACCTGGTCTAGTGGAAGGTGTCCCTGCACATGGCAAGGGGCTGGAACTGCATGACCTTTAAGGTCCCTTCCAGCGCAAGCCGTTCTATGATTATATGAACGTGTTCCCCTTCACGTGAAGCACTGCGGGGGGAACAGGGGAGCAGTCTCCGCACCGCGGGATGCGAGGGCAGCGCCCGCTGCACCGCGGCCCGGCCTGGCCGAGCCTCGCGGCGGGGGCCTCATCGCCCCGGGCCGTGCCCTGCTCGGCGCTTCGCCCCCCTCACAGCATGTGTCCGGCTGCACCAGCCCGGCCCGGGCCGGGCAGCGCCGTTCCAGCCTCGGCACCTGCGGCATCTCAGCCCGGCCCGGCCCGGCCCGGCCCGGCCCGGCCACACGGCCCGGCGCCATTTTGGGCCCCGGGGGAGCCTCCCGCGGGCTGTGCCGGCGAGCTCCGGCCCCTCGCCGCGGTACTCACGGGCAGGGCGCGGCGAGCCCGCCGCGGCAGGAGGACGAGGAAGCGGAGGAGCAGCACCCCCGCGACGCCCAGCGCCAGCAGCAGCCCCGCGCCACTCCGCATGGCCGCAGCCTATCGCCGCTGCCGCCCCGGCCCTGCCCCCGGCCCGCCCCCCGCCGCGCCCGGCACCGCGGCCCCAGCCCAGCCTCATTCAAACGGCTGCAGCGCCCGGCGCCCGCCGGCTCCAGGTAACGCTCGGGTGACCGCGGGGCGGGCCGGGGTGGGTCGCGGCGGCCCCCGCGGAGCTCTGGCAGCCAGGTCGCACGGTGACCTTTCCCGCGGCGGGCGGGGGGTTGCGGATATCTCCTCTGCGCGGCCCCTCCCGCAGCCGCCACAAGCCTGGGCGGCCGCGGTGTCTCGGCCGGGCCGTGAGCGCGTTTGGGACCGCGGCAGCCGCGTCCCGGAGAGGGCTGGGCCGGGCCGGGCCGACGGAACCTGCAACGGACCTGGGGCCTCGCCCCGTCACTGCAAACCTCACGAAAACCTGCGGGGACACCAACGGTGCTCCCGAATTTGGTCAAACCACCGGCATTTCTGAGGATTAGCCGGGCCAGCGAGCTTCCTGAGCCCTGTCCGCTCCCTCCCTCCCCAGCTTGGTGCCCACCGCTGTTCTTTCTGCGGTAATTTCACTGTTCTTCGACCCAGGCCTGGTTTCCAGTAGGCCCCGAAGCTGCCGCGGCGGCGGCCCAGCCTCCGGCAGAGATGCAAACCACCCCTAACAATTAAATACCGTTTGTCAGGTTCAGTAAAGGGTTTTTTTTTTGTGCCTTGGATTAGTTTTATCCAAGATAAATATGATTGAAGTTGACTTTCCGTGCCTAAGTCTTGTTCTTGAGCTGTTTTCACCCTGTAATGAGTTTATTGTTGGTTCCCTGGGCTTAGTCCAGCACCACCAGCTACTTAATTACAAAAAAAATGTATTTTTAACTGCGTGGCTGTACTGGCTGTAAAGCTAAGGATTGCTTTTTAAACATGTAACATAACATCACCTCTGACTTGGAGTTTTATTTTTGTTTAGAGTTATTTCATATCGCTCACTTGAAATAATATATTCCATATGTGTACCTTAGTTTTTACCTGTTTCAGAGAAATCAGTTAAAGATGCATTAAAAAGGAGAAACTGACATTTTCTTTAAATGGCTCACTGCTTGGTAGTTTACTTAAAATGCTTTTCCATATTTAAAAGCATCTCGGGTTGCTGAATGTTGAGCTGTTTATGTGAGGGACTGCAAGGGGAAAAGATGAGTTCCTTTGGACTTTTTCTTGTTGAAATACATGGAGTCAGCACATCTTACAAAATAATTGAGCAACTAAAACAGAGGTGCTATCTTGTGTTGCAGCTAAGGAAGAACAGTTTTGCTGTTGGTAGAGTGTGCTAGTTGAAAACATGTTGGCCACCAAGCTGTCCCGCCCTCTCTTGAACTTCTCTGTGAAAACACTGAATTTCAAGGACCCAGGGAATGGCTTTAGGTAAGTAACTTGGTGGAAAAGAAGAAGTGACATCTTACGTAAAGCACATGTCACAGACTCACTTGACTTCAATGGGACAGTTTATTTACAGAGTCACAAGGTGGTTGAGGTTGGAAGGGACTTCTGAAGGTCATGTGGTCCAACCCGCCTGCTACAACAGGGCCTCCTCAAGCTGGTTGCCCAGAACTGGGTCCAGGTGGCTTTTAAGTATCTCCAAGGATGGGTACTCTAGAACCTGCCTGGACAACCTGTGCCAGGGTTCAGTCACTGAGCTGAGCACAGCAGAGATGGACTCTATATGCAAGGAGGGGTTGGCAGCATGTTTTTTTTTTTTACACTTCAGTCAAAAAGTTTCAGAGTAGAGCATTAATTCAGTGTCCCTCAAGGTTTTTTTTTTTTTAATATCAGCAAGTAGGCCTTGCTTCAGTGCAAGAAACTGTCATATATTTCTGTGACTTCATTAAAGAGGCAGTGAATCACATGAAATGAGAAAGTTGAGAGGGGGGGTTTTAGTCAGAAATGGAGGTGGCCTGAGTAATTAAGCTGTTTTTTTCTGCAAATGAGCAGAAAATTGTCTATGTAATTCTAATTTCTAGCTGTGAAAAACCCCCAGCATTTATATTACTGTATGACTGGAACCCTATTAGTCCAAATTCAGAGCGAGTTGAGTGCTTTCCCTGGCTTTGCTTTAGAGCGAGGTTCTAAACAGCTGTGTGTGCCACTAATTGTACATAAGGCATTTAAAAGTGGCTCATGGCCTGTTTAACAAGAACTGTTGCCTCCAGTGTTCTACTGCTGCTGATAGTGATGTCCAGCATCATCATGGTCAAGGGTGGTTCTGGGAACAGGGTGTCGTAGATAGCTACGCTGTTAGAGATTTCCTGTGCAAACAGATGTAGGTCTTTTATCTCCTGTTTGCTCCACATACACCAGAGTTCACCTGCAGGAATCTGCTGTGGCCTTAAAAATATGAACTAATGTTTTATTAACTTAAGGAAAGAATTTTCAGCATATTCTTGTTTTGTTTTTTCTTCTGTCGTCTGTTTTGCTTACTGTGTATTTGTGCTTTGTGTGTCTTGTACTCAGGGCAAAACCGTGTTGTGTTTGCAAGTCCCCACAAGTTGCTAAACCTGCAGTGGAAATCCAGCTGTTCATTGAAAGGCAGTGCTGCCACTGTGCCAGTGTCTTAATGCACTGAACTACCATTTGTGTACTTGACTCTTCAAACTGAGGACTCCTTTTTTTCGTGGAACTGAACAAAAGCCAGTGCATGGTTACAAGCACAGATTCAATTTGAGGACCATCTGTGCATTCTGAAAGTCTATGTTGTGGTCTCTGGAATTCATTGATGCAGAATGACAAAATTGGCTCGTGGTACATTAGTGTACCATGTGGGGGCTCACATTGCTTCCTGGCTGTTTCTGCTGATGACATTCCTGCTCATCAGCAGCCAGCATCCTTTTTTCTTTTGCCCTTGCCTTCAGGTCGAGGTAGGCAGAATATCAAGTGGGTATTCTCTACAGTTTATTGTGAATTGAGTGCAGCAAATCAGTACTCCGCAGTGAAATAACAGGACCAAACATGACACTGAAAAATAAAAACCGAGTTCATTCAGCTAAAAGAAATGTTATGAACATTTCTGGGCACTTTAAGACACACCAAGAAGCTTATTGTCAAGGTAAAGGTTTCAATCCAGGATTGCAGGTCAGTGATGTTAACACACACACTTGGCCTGGGGTCTGACCTTTGCAGCAATTAAGTTTGCTATAGCTGTTTGAAGAGCTGATTTGGCTTGTGACACTCTTTAGTTAGAAAAACTAACTGTTGCGGGAAGGTGAGTGAACACCACTGCCTGAATATGTCATCTCCTTTCCCATCTAGTTCAAAGCTTCTGCCTTCATAGATCCCTCGATTTCCTGAAATATGGCTCAGAGGCCAGAGTGTCTGCAAGGTGCTGTGCGGTGTAACACAGGTCACCCTAGGAGAGCCTGTGATGTCTGAGCTGGAGATAATTGTGAATGATTAGGCAAATTTACTTAGAAGGCAGAAAAGCAGCCTGCAAGATAAGCTCTGGGAAGAATAGATGCTGTTAGAGGAGCCAGAGGGTAGGTGAAGTACAGCAAGTCTAAGGGGAACTCCAGGGGAGCAATGTCAGTGCCCAAAGCAAAATGAAAAAGCTGATAAAGTCAGAGAGGTGGCTGACAAGGACAGAGCTTGGGGTCACTGATTTGTTATTCAGGCCCGGTTTTGATGAATGATGGCAAGACTCATGACAGCATGATGCTACTGTGTAACATAGCTTTTCTAAATGGAATCTTATTTCCCGGAAGGCATTGTGGCTTTGCTCTGGTCTGTCTTTGTAAGCATGTTTTGTCTTCTGGGAGTCAGACATACTATGTGGAGGAGCTTCAGATCTGCATGGCAGGTATTGCTCAGAGTGTTTCTTAGCTTAAACAGTTGCAAAAAGGGGATGTAAAATCTAAGAGTATCTAATGGGTAGACACTGCAGGGGAAGAGGTGTCATCCAGGATGAAATAAGGATGAGGAGTGAGACAAATCCAATCAAATTCAGGCTCAGGCTGGGTATCAGAGATAAAGCCACAGCAGAATACTTTCAGCAGGCAAATGAATAACTTCCCATACCCCAAGTTTGTCCAACTCTTAAGTGAGGGTGTTGTTGCTTTTGAAAATGCAAACACTGCACTGCCCATTTTGTGGGTGCAAGTAGCTCTGTGCCTCCAGACCAGGAGCTATTTTAGAATACTTTGTAATACCCAGACAGCTTCTGTGGCTGGAAATAGCATCAAGGTCTTTAGAGAAACATATGTTTCATACTGTAGGAAACACACAGGCTCAGACTAAGGAGACCTGTAGACTAGATTCTGTCTTCCCAAATGACAGTCTACATCATGTATGTAGGCAGAACTGCATTTTTCATGTATTTGTTGCTGCAGCAGGGTATGGACAAGATATTCCACATCTGACTGTTCTGTTGTTTTGGGTTTTTCTAACAGGCCCATGAAAAGATTTTCCTTCCCTCTCTTATCCCCATGTGGCAGCCGCTCTTATGCAAATGAAGTCGATCAGGTGAGTGTGACTGTGCCTTCCAGGAACTAATTCTGCTGAGCTGGGGTTTTAAGCTCCCTGAAGCCTGGTGACCAAACTTGTCTTTCCAATTTGCCAGAAAGACTCCAAGCTGGACCTCCTGAGCATACTCCACATTCTTTCCTAGCACCGAGCTTCCATTGACGTAGCACGGTATGTGCTGCTAAGGATGGAAATAAACAATCATACAAGTGGGTTTTTTCTATTTTTGGAACTCACTCAGCAGATGAAATGTTCCACTTTAGAGTGGGGGAATCTGCATGACAAATTCTTAATAAAGCACTCTTTCTGCAGTGTGGTTTAAAAACATGTTAAATAAATTAGTGTGTCCTCACCACTTGATCTGGAGAGTGGCCCTTTTTGGCAGCCCTCTCCTTGAAGGTACTGACTTACCAGAAACAGTGCCAGGCAAAAGGAAAGGAGACGAGTGTTTTGTCATCTTGTCTTGTGATACAGAGTTCAGCACTGCAGCAGTGCTAGAGCACACACAGCTTGCTCCGTAACTGTGGAACAGAGTTTTGGAGGAACTCAGTCATGATCCTTGCATCACTGCTGGGCTTCCAGCGTGAGCGGCCTTTGCTGCTTCCACCCTACTTCCACCCAGCTTCCATGCTGATCAGTCCTTGCATATGCTGGGGAAAGCCAAATTTATAGTTTGTTAAAGGAGATGAGTCAGAGTGAATTGCAGGCAATTATTACCTAATCCCACCCACAGCAGCACCTTGGAGGTACAATTGTTGCCGTTGGACTGTCTGATGCACCATGCAGTTTTTAGCTTGTTATTTAACTGCTGCCTGTCTTTGGGTTAGAAAAAATTTTGGAGAGGGAAGGTGGTAAACTTCCATTTAAATTGTAAGCTGGAAAAATAGGAAGACCAAAAAAACCCAACCAGACAAAAATAGTGATGACCAACTTGTCTTAATTTCATATATTAACCCCACTTGATTCTTCTTAGGTTTTAGAACCCAGCTCTAGATAGGTGCTAGAGAGAGAAAGATGAGTGAGCAGTCAGTAAGATTAAACCATATCCTTTCTTCAGTCAAACTGTCTTCTCCATGCCCTGTGGGCTGCATGCACAGAAGAGTGGACTCCTGCCTGCTTTGAGCATATAGGAACAGTTCCTGATGAAGGGAAAACATGTCTTGGGAACTGTCTGGTATATTTTCAGATTTCAAGATGGATATGAACTGCCAGAGCATGGTGGTTTGCTTGGTCTGTTTGCCTTGGAAGCCTGTTGCCAGAGGTGCTGAACTCCTCTGTGTTGGGAGGACAGTGATCCTGCCTTACTGGATGAAATTGGTATGAAACCATCGTTTCTTGTGTTCAGGAGGCACTGGGTGGCAGTAGCTGGCAGCGAGTGTAGAGAACATCCCTGGAACAGACTGCTTCTAGCCAAGGATGTGATTTGTTCTGTGTACTGCAAATCACTGATTTCAAATGCTCAATTCCAGTGCATTTTGTTCTGTTTTGTTTTGCAGATTGGCAGCAGAGCTGTGCTTATAACAGGCTGTGACTCAGGATTTGGATTTGCCTTGGCCAAGCACCTGCATGACAAAGGTTTCATTATTTATGCTGGCTGCCTGCAAAAGGTAGGGAAAACAAAAACTGTTCTTCACCTGTGGCATGTGCACTGCCACATAACAAATCCAGTCTTCCCTCTCCGCTCTGCACAGCTTTCTGCCAAGGAGAGGGACAGTGGTTGGTAGCCCAAAGGGAAAGACATGGGTGCCTGAATTTCACGGAGAGGAACCAGGACTGAATGGTATATAGGGAGGTTCTTACTTAAATCACAACACTGTGGTCTGTTCCATGTCTGATGAGCTGGAACCCCAAATCTAATTTTATAGGCTTAACCATAAGCAAAGTTTGGGGTCAGGCTGTGTCTGGACCTTTGGCCCTGCTCTCAGACCGTACATATTTATTCAGGGCTTATTTTGATTAATTTTGACGTACACCGAGCCACCAGCAATTTTATGGCATGTGGTGTGAGCATGTTTTTCTATATTCATGAGTACAGCCATGCCATGTGTGTATTGAGGGTCTCCTGAAATAGTTGGGTAGGTGATGGAGTCCCACTAGTGCAAGTGAGAGAAGAATCAGGCCACAACATCTTAGTGACACAGCCTTGATACTCTCTGAAGGAGAACTTGGTGGGGCAAAGCATTGATGGTCATGGAGAACAGGAGAGAGTTTTAGTCTCTCTTTCCTTATGAAGCACTGCACTTTTTTTAGCTGCGTGGCCATTTCCCAACAGAAACAAACTTACTCCTCAGGATATCCTGGGATGGGTCGGTTATTTGGATCTAATGTTTTAGCTCACTAATAACTATAAACATATCTTTTATTTAAAGAGAATTTGCCAGGTATTTTTTTAATGTTATCCGATTTTCTACTCTTATTTTTTTTTTGCATTATTACTAAGTTTTACTTAAATTTGTAGCTTGTTTCTGCTACATTTTTTCAAAATATGTGTTTGTCTCGATAACTCCGGGTCATGAGTCTCAGTGTTGGGCCAAGTATTCATTTGTTAACGTGGGCTCCCTCTACAGGCGTCACAGTGGAACAAGACACTTGGTACAAACTGCTGCCTTTCGAAAGGGCTCAAGAGAGAGGGTAGATGAGTCCTTTTTTGATGTTTCTACTCAGCTTTTCTAACTGAAAATCAACATTAGAGAACGTAAGAACACTGCAGACTTAAAAAACACTGTTTAGAGTAATAGTCTCCCTCTATGTTGACAGAAGTGAAAAATTTCAGAGTTGCGAAGTTACTTATGGGTTTCGTTTCTTCTGTCTGAGCTGCTAAAAAGGCACAATTGTCAGTGGACATATCTGTTACTGAAATCTCCCTTCTATTTTTGGTGTCTGCAGTACTTGTTCTACTGAATGCCTGTTAGTGGAACATCTTGGCCTCTGACAATTTCAACATAAGCTGACATGTAGCAGCATGCCAGAAGTCTTTTTGACTTTGATCAATATTTACTTCCTCACAGAAAAACCAGCAGAAAGCTTTGCAGTATCACTCTGCAATTAAATATTGCTTCTTTAGCTGAGCTCACACCCCATGTTCCAAAATCTGTGTGGCCATACCAAGAATGGTAGCAGTTGTCATCAGAAAACACTGGAAAATGCCAAAGCTCCTTAGTTAGCTGCGTGGCCTCCTGTGTGTCTTCAGGCCATTATACTTTATGTAGAACAAAAACAGCTCCAGGAGACTGAGCTGATTTCTCACTGTGCCACAGGTTTTTCTAGCACAACTGTAAGCAGAATTCTGATCAGAGTATAATTATTGCTGGTGCTGATTTTAGCAGCAGAAAAACTTTTGTGTTTTTAGATGCTAGATAAAAGTGGAGGTAGAAATAAGCAACATAATCTTTGGCTTGGATATATTTGACCTAGCCCCGAGGTAGAGGAAATGACTCTGAAACTTCAGTGTCACTTTCGTGGGTTTGTTTTTCACAGCGCACCTGCACATCAGAAGCAGACTGCATCTTGGGGAGCCACTGTGTCCTCAGGGCATGCACTGTTCTTAGGAATGCCACATCCTTACTGCAGATTAAAAATATGTGCAGTGCTGACTCTTTATTAGGAAAGGTTTCCTAGAGTGGCCAGATCCTGAGCACCTCACTAATTTTACTGATGGAAATGTGAGAGAGGAGTGAAGAGTCATGACTGAGGGGAGCCCAAGGATGGATCTGTGCTAACAGTGTGCTATTTCACACACAGTTACTTCCTAACGTTTTCAGTGGCAAATATACTCATGTGAGAGTTGTGTTGATGGTGCGTTGCCAAAAGACAGTGGTAGACTGGATCCAATGAACACTCATGCTGCAGCTGTCTGATTTTTTCCTCTTTGGTTAATATATGGAGAAGCCAGCTGACGCAAGATGAAGAAGGTATTTTTCCATCAGTATCTGTTACCAGTAGACATATGTGATGTTTGTCTCTCTTGTCAGGAGTGTGGTGGAACCCCTGTTTGCTTTGCTGTGTGTGCTCAGGCCTGTTGTGGCTTGCAGGGGAATGAGAAGGCAGAGGTTCTCTGTGCAGAGCTTCACAGGAGTGCTCAGAGCCACAGGATGTTAGAGACCAAGGACACACTGATATAGATACAAGCTGAAGCTCGGGAGCCCCAGAGAGTACCATGGAAAGAGGAGGGCAAGGCAACAATGTGCTTTTCCAATGTGCAGAAGCTGGCCCCTCTTGCCATGGGGACAGTGTGCCCTGGGGCTGGCAGCAGAGATGCACTGGTGTCCTGCTGTAGCTTGAGAAGATCCTTTCACTGCTGTGTATGGGCCTGGGGATTGTGGGACAGGCTGCATCACCTGCCAGGAGACACGGTCACCAGGTGCCTGACTTAAACATCTCCCATCTGCCCTTTCTGAAAGCCAAGGAAATGGCCTTGTGGGTGTGGGCTAACACACAGAGTCCAATTCTTGGCCAGGATCCCAGCCCCAGGAGTCCCTTCCAAGCATCCAGCTGCGTGTGGGTGGGAGGGCAGGAGGGCTTGCAGAGCCAACCCTGTAAGCGCTGAGGAAGAGGATGCTGTAAAGGTCCCAGCAGAGCTATGAGACCTCTAAGGCTGGTGTGGCCCAGAGATTTTGTAGCACCTCATAGAACTGCAATCAGGGAAAGAAAGACCTTGGCCTCATTTTCCTTCTTTCCTTTAGTGATATCTGCTGTTTTCAAGAGACTTGCATGTTTGCATTTGCTGATTCCGTGTTGGCATTCCCACATTTGCCACTTGTGCTTTCCAGTGCTTTGCCATATAGACTGCTTTGGCACTGCAGAGCTTTTGAGTGAGCAGTGAACTTAGCGCCAAACTCTTCAGTCACTCTGACACTGCCATTAAACTGCACATGAGACTTTTAACCTCCTTTCTGTATGCAGTGTGCTTCCCTAGGAAGAGAGAACCAGTAGATAGCCTCTCTTAAGGACAAACACTAACTGGTGTTAACAGTCTGTGATGGAATATGGAAGCATGGAGAAGAAGACAGAGGACACATTAGGTAGTTATATTAGTGAAATGTCTGTGAGCACAGTATATAAGCACAGCAGTGAGAGGAGCCAGGAGAAGGATTTTTGGAAGACAAGTGGCACAGAGACAGGGTTGTATGGCCACCCTCATGTGGTATCTAAGGTGTGGTCTCCGAAGGGAACTCTCACTTGAGGGACAGGTGGGCAGCCTGGGCTCAGACTGCAGACAAGCTCTGTCTCATTGACAACTGCCTGCTGGCATCTGACAGGGAGCACCTGTGACTTGAGTTGCCCAGAGCAAACTAAAGTCATTCAGCAATCAGGAAACAGGCCTGCCATGAAGTCCTGGCCTGTTCTGGCTCAGAGGAAAACAGCTATCTAGCCCAAAACCCTTATTTGTCAGGAGTGAAGTGCACTCTGATGCTTGCCTGCTGATGCAGACACAGTGAGCGAGGCTACCTGGAAAGTTGAGCAGTGGGGGAGGAAGAGCTGAGCAGATGATCCTGTGGAAATATTCCATGTTTAGCCTGTTAAAGGGGACTTAACAGTCTTCTAATGAGGGATTATACTGAAGGAGCTTCTTACAGTAAAGACAGGAATGTTCCCAAAATCTGATCATTTTCAGAGCTATATCTCACCATCCTCTACAAAAGTAGTCTGGATTGGCCAGCACAGTCCAGTAGCTTATAACCATGGGAATGATTCAGGTATAGTCCCAATCTCATCCTAACATCCTGTTTCTGTGTTCTGGAAGCACCATGGCTAGGCTTCACCACTGCGAAGGGATGAGCTCTGTGCACGGCAGCCTTGTTGCTAGCAATGTCTGGCCCATGTGAAAGTATCTCAAGGGTTGGCTGCAGTCAACTTGCTGGGCTGTGAGGGAATGTGTACTGGGGGAAACTGTTGTTCTGAGCTGAGAAAAAAAGAGTGGAGACGGGAAATGAGAGTGAGAAAAAGTTGAGAGGGGGAGGCAGAGAAGAGAGCAAAATTCTGGAGAAGATGCCAGGGTGAATTGCTAGCAAACAGGCTGGCCAGACTCTCGATGATCGGACTCTGTAGCAGTGCTTTGGAAGCAATAGTTATGGCTCCCACTGCCTGGAAACCCGTGTATAGACCAGCTGAAGGGAGAGAGCAGTGGGCAGCAGTCCCTCTTCTCAGACTGTTGCTCCCAAAGCTGGCAGTGTGACCAACAAGCACATGCAATTTAAGTGTGCAGCTCCTCACTGGCCATTTTACGCCATACCCCCCCAATCGAGTTGCCCCGTGTGAATGGCACCACATTCCCACTGCTGCAGCAGTGGGACATAGCTTGGCCTCAGGAGCATGTACTGGGCAAGGGGTGCTTGCTGATTGCCTCGCTGGGGCAGATCCAGTTCTGGCTGCTTTCTTGGTAGTTGAAACAGTTTGTACCAGCTGACTTGTACCAGATGCTTGAGGAATAGTATTCTGCAGGACCAGCCCTGTCTGCTCCCCTTTCTCCTAGAGCTGCAGGACTGTCCTGATTATTCTGTGACTGCCCTGTGCACTCTTTGGCTTGGTTGCTATGTATTTGATATTCTGCACAGACTCTTTGGCCAGATTCAAACCAGCACTTTCTTCCCCTCTAGGACAAGGGAGAGGGTGGCTCCAAGGAACTGGATGACATGAAGAGTGATCGAATGAGAACTGTCCAGCTCAACGTCTGTGACAGCAAAGAAATGGATCGGGCAGTGGAGCATGTGCAAAACAGCCTCGAGGACCCAGAGAAAGGTGGGTGCATGCAGTGGGCTCTGAGGCGATGGAGGGGGCAGGAGCTCCCTCGGCTGGGCTCCAAGAGCATTGTCAGGGCATATTTCAAAAGCTGAGCATGTGACTGAAGGACACAAATCTTTGACGGGCAGGAGGGCAGAGCAATTGGCCCGTTTGGATATTGTGCCAAATCAGAAAGGAGCTTCCCACTTCACACAGCGTCTACAAAGGAACCTGCTTTGTTCTCCACTAGCTCCTGTAGGGACATTGGCAAAAACAGAGTGGTATTCAAGGCTCTAGGATTAGTGCTTTGTTCCCGTGAACTGAAGTTTATTGTGACTCCCTTTCTGTTGTAAAACCTGCCCAGTGCCCAAAGATTGGGAATTAACAATGGAAGTTTCTCCCCCACTCTTTCAAAAGGGAAAGGAAATGGAGAGGTTTTCCAAAGAATTTCCTGTGAAGCCAGCTGGGTATCATTAATGTTATTGTAGATACTACCCTTTAGAGTGCAGGGGGTAGCTGTACTGATTTTCTTAGCCTGCCTACTTCGTTCCACTGAGGTGATGACAGCAAATTCTGCTCCAGTACTGTGAAAATTGCTTTTGCTCATACATTTCTGAAACCTTTCCACCCTTTGGTGAAGTACATTTTTCTCCTACAGGATATCCACATTCAACACAAGGTTGTTTTAAAGCAGAACAACCAGTAATGTTCTGGTTCTGATTTTGCAAACCTAGTTCTTTTGATTTTCTTTGTATTTAATTTTTTTGTATGGATCTTCTGTATAAATTAAGTTTTCTAGCTCTGTGTTCTCAAGAACAGGCCAGGATGAAGTTGCCTTTTCTGGGCTTTTTCTGATAACAGATCTGGACACAGTCAACAGATAACAGTGAGTTTTCTAAACAGCCTGATAGAAGCCTTTCTCAGACTCTTCTCATCATGTTTCCTGTACAATTAGAATATTAGATGAAGTGAGTTCATTTTTTTCAAAATTCCTTTTTAATCTTTCTTTTTATTGCCAAGTAAGTAGGTAGCTTCAGTTATTGCCATTTTGGTTGCAGCAGAATAAAAGAGAGAGGCCATGGCATGCATGCTCGCCCATGCCTACACCCTCCTTCCTAGCACTGCAGACGCTCTAGTTCTTGTGGTGACAGAAGGGATTTTACTTTGAAAGAATTACTCTTTTGTTTCTTACAAGGTCATTCCTATTCTTGTTATTTGCATTGTATACTTTGCTTCTTTTAAAAAATCACTATGGATAAAAAGAGAGTGGCAAGGAGAACAGCTTAGACAAGGTTGAAGTTCTCTGCTGGCTCAGAACTTCCTGAGAAGCCTCATTCACAGTACTTTGTGCCTGCAGATTTGGGTGACACAGGCAGATCCCCATGGGTTATATTTGCTCAGGAGACTAAAGTGTGCTCTGGACTCTTTTCTATCTGGTCTTTACCATCACAAGTTGTAATGAAAAGCTCCGTTGTGTAGTTCAATAATCTATTAGCACAAGTAATGGTGCGTGATTTTTTGTCTTGTAGGGCTCTGGGGGCTGGTAAACAATGCCGGGATCTCCACATTTGGGGAAGTTGAATTCACCAGCATGGACACCTACATGGAGGTAGCTGAAGTGAACCTGTGGGGGACCGTGCGAACCACCAAGGCTTTCCTCCCGCTCATCCGGAGGTCAAAGGGTGAGTGGCAGAGTTCCTGACTGGCTCTCCCTGTAGCAGGTCCCTCAGCCTGCCACATCTGGCTGTGTTAGGGGCCAGAAGGTGTATGGCACTTCTCTCTGTGCCATCGGCCACCTTCCTACCTTTACAGACAGAATGTGGCCCCCAGCAGACACACAGATTGCCTCACCTCTTTGAGTTACACAGCAAGGCAGCAGGCCTGAAAACCAGTTATTATTTCTCTTTCCCATATATGCTGCCTTCTCCTGCAACATCCCACACATCCATTATACCTTCTTTGACCTGTTCAGAAGCTGCAGCTCACAATAAATTACAGTGCCAGGAGCATTCCTGCCTGCTATATGAAAACCAGCTGTGGCAGGGTGGGCAGCAGCAGTGTAAAAAGCTTCTTGCAGGGAAGTTGTCATTTTGCGCTGTTACTCTGGGAGCTGTGATGTAGGAGAAGAGGGGGTTGTACAACAAAGGCATGCAGACCTGGAGCTTGCAGAGGTCTCAGCATCAAGGGGCAAAAGTTTTCCTGTGCTAGGGCCTGCTACCTGACTAAATGAGGGTATTTTTCACTCTTGAGGCATCCACAGGCATTAACAATGTTGCCCTGTGCTGCAGACCTGGGCTGGATCTGGCCTGGGCAGCCATGGAAGGTTGTCCTGAGGTCAGTTTCTCTTTCTGACACAACTTAGCAATGAGCCCTGAAAGAAAGTGCAGAGAACTCCAACCTCTGCCTAGACTACAGCGCCCACGGCCTCTTACCAGCATTTTCCCCAGCCCAAATGGATAGCTTCTGGAGGGGAGAAAGACTTCTGTGCCTGGAGCCATAACCCAGCTGTCTCATGAAAAAGAGTGCAGTGGATTTAAGCTGCTCTGCCCATTGGTGGGGCAGGAGCAATCCATTCCCTTTTGGGAAGCAGACACTGAGCCACCACTGGCCTTTGATTTGCAAGTAAACAAGCTCAGCTTTGGTGCCAGCAGCTTACCTTGCTCCTACTTTCACATGTCTGGGCTCAGTCCAAATTGTTGCAAAGCAATCCTGTTTCGCCCCTTGCAGGCTGTGTCCAGCCTCTCCTGTATTTCCCATAGCACTGAGCTTTGTGTGTCACATGTGCTTGTTCCCTCAGGTAGAATGAACCAAGGAGCATAAGCAGTGGGCTTGTTCTTCTGCCTGAAGGCCATTGCCTAGGACAGCACTGCTCAGGCAGAGCCGTGAGCACTTCTGCCAGGCAGCCCTTAGTGGGTGGGTGGGTGGATGCACGTTCAGGAATGTGTGGGGTGGTGTGTGCCAGGTACCTGCTCCAAGTCAGGTACCATGGCTCAGCTGTGCTCTGCCCGGCCTCTGCCTAGGTCGTGTGGTGAACATCAGTAGCATGATGGGGCGGATGGGCAGCCCTGCCCGGTCACCGTACTGCATCACCAAGTTCGGTGTGGAAGCCTTCTCCGACTGCCTGCGCTATGAGATGCAGCCCCAGGGCGTCATGGTCAGCATTGTGGAGCCCGGCAACTTCATCGCCGGCACCAACCTGTACAGCCCCGAGCGGATCAAAGCCATCGCCGACAAAATGTGGGATGAGCTCCCCGAGATCGTGCGCAAGGACTACGGCAGGAAGTACTTCGACGAGCAGGTCAGCAAGATGGAGTCATACTGCAACAGTGGCTCGAGGGACACCTCGCCGGTCATCGAGAGCGTGGCGCACGCGCTCACCGCCACGGCCCCCTACACCCGCTACCACCCCATGGATTACTACTGGTGGCTGCGCATGCAGATCATGACCCACATGCCCGCTGCCATCGCAGACCGGCTCTACGTCTACTGAGGCCTCACACTCATAAGCTACCCAGGTGGGAAATTTGTTTTAAGGAGAGCTTTGTACACACTTCCCATTAGTCCTTCTTAAATTTTTCTAACCTCATTTCAAAGTACTGTATTTTAGCTCTAAAGGGTTCATTTAAATATCTGACATAACCTAAAGGGCAGTAATTTGCAAGGGATGTTTCATAGGCAGGAATATGTTATGTTTGTGCAGGGACAATGATTCTTTGCTGTTTATTTCATGTAATTCTTTCTTTTTTCACCTCAAATATGAAGCTATAATCATTATTTAGACTGCAATTGCTCTGAAGTGTTTTCAGAATAATTTGTGCTGATGGCTGAACACAATCTTCACAATTCCTGCCTAGGATTCAGCCTTCACACCATAAAACAGACTCCCTCCATGCTCAAATGGCAAACCACTGCTTCCTCATGACAAAGAATGTCCAACTGACTTTTCCAGGCCTGGTCACAGTAGCCCAAGGCGGAGCAGAGACTTCTTTAATTTGGGGATCAGAACTCAAAATGCTCAAGGTGCTGAAACTGAGCAACTGACCCTGTCCCTTTCTCTCTTAGAATTATACTGATGAAACATTAGAGAAAAGGAACCAATCTGCTTTTCCCACATGCTGTCTTGCAAAGGAGTTCAATGACCCAGGGACTCAACCTTGTAGACTTTCCCCGCAGGAGTTTCTTACTCTTATGAGCATTCCCATGACTGTGAGCAGCTTTACGCACAGGACTGCAGGTGTCAGGATTGGCCTGCAGTGACATTTCCCTTCTCTTCACCGGTATCTGAACATGAACTCCAGAGTTAGCTTGGAGAAGAATTTTCCTTGAGCTCCTGTGATTTGTGTGGAACGCTGTGGAGCAGATGGAGCTCCAGTGGGCTACGTGTGGGTTATAGTCACATCAGTGAATACCCTTCTTGCCAGGGACTTCAGTTACAGCCAAGTATTTGTACAGCACCTTGTACAGAAGGGCCTTAACCCTGACCAGGCCTCCAGTACAGCAGCACAGGTGACGATAACAATAATAACCTCCATTGAAGGAGTCACTGAGCTGAAATACATGCAACATGATGTAGATCTGTCAGAACATCCATAACAATAAAGTTAACTTTAGGAGCAGTCTCATTTCCATAATGGTTGTTTACATGTCTGAGAAACATTTGTTTTGTACTTTAAGAAAAGAAAAGGAAAAAAAAAAAAGACCCTTTCATGGGGAATTCAGGAAGAGTAAATTTTTTAAAGCTTGAAAAGCAAAAATAATTAATAACCATTGTTAGTGAAGTTAAGAAGAAAAGATCTCATGTGCTCTAGTAACATACTGTGACATGATCAAACTCCTTTGACTTAATAAATGTATACATGAATGGTAACAAAATTCAGAGGCTCCCTCTCTTCATTTTTGAAATATGTAAGATGAAGGCTCATATTCTATAGTGGTCACACACACACACACACACACACATCATTCACAGGCTTATTTGCAGTCTTGAGCCTTACATTGGCTGCACTGGATACTGCAAGACTTTTGTAGGAGTACCAGCTGTGTCCTGCATCTCGTGACAGAGATGCATAACCCCTGGACTCTGGGTATTCACAGCTCTTAAACCTGCATTTGTAGTGGACTCTTGCAGATTACAAAGGATTATTATGGATTATTCCTAAGGGATCAGGAAAGGAAACTGAGCTCTGAAGAGGGAGGGTTGTGGCAGTGATTCAGCAGGGAAGCACACCACAGGTCACTGTCAGATTCCAAATAAATTCCAGGGAGAGACAGGCTGGTTTCCAGACCTTCCTGATTTTCTCCAAAATCCCAGCAGTGGTAGCTGTATCTTGAGTACAGGGCTTATTGCCTTGTTTTCCAACACAAGGACTCTTCTCTGGGACAAAGCATGAGTATGAACTACCCAGCAGGCATAAGGACTTCATTGCAAAGCAGAGCAAAACACCTGGATAACACTGTCTGCTGCAGGTGACACAGCAGAGAGAGAAAAGCCTTTACAAGGGAAGTTCTTGTAGTCTAAAATTTAGCTCTTAAAATGCTAAGTAGCATAAAAAATCGTGTAATTCCAGCTGGGATGCTACCTCCCAATTTTGCTGCTGGGTTTTAATACAGACATCAGTGAAGAGGAAACTGAGTGCACAGCCAGGATATCTCAGTTTAGCTCAGAGACCCCTGGGAGCAAACCTAGCAGGTGTTCCAACAGCACCGTGTTCATTCCCAGCCAGAAGGATAAAGCTGAGCAGGGATAACTGCTCTGATGTCTACACAGCATCTCTTCTGGAGGCTCCTGAACTCTCCCATGAGGTGGCCTCAGGGAACTGGAGCTGTGCCACCGCACCAGGGCCGGACAAGGTGTGACTGTCCTGCTACCCTGCAATGCAAGTAATGGAGCTGTGTGGTTTCATATGATGGGGAGGCAATGGCTGGGGTGCTGCTGTGCATCCATAGCTGTTCCAACATTTCTGTGTGAGTTTTCCTGACACTGGGAGAGTTTGGTAGTGGATTTGTGGTCAGGAGGGCAGCAAGCTGGCTAGTTTTCCTGCTGGGATCTTGGCAATCCCCTGATTTCAGGGTTTGCCCTGAGAAGCGCATTAAAAGCTAATCCCCTCTGGGTTTGCATGACTGTCCTTTTGACTCAGAGCACTCAAGGTCCTGCCTGCACAGTGCCACTGCAGCTTCTGGAATAGCTTCAGCCCAAGTTTATTTGAAAACTGAGAAGAAAAAAAGAGAACTTGGCCAGACACCTGGTCCTCTGCACTCTCAAGGCTGCCTCAGTGGCAGCTTCTGCTTGCTCAGGAGGAGCTGGGGAGCCTGGAGAGGTCATTCCGTAGGCATGCCCACACCTGGGCTCCAGTCTGGTCCCAGCTGGCTGCAGGAAGGGCTCTCTCTTCCCAGATTTCTTGCCAGGCAAAGACCCTTGGCAATGATGCAAAAGATCTCACTGTGCAGTATCCCTTAGGCAACCTGGAATTAAAAATACCTTTCCCTTGGGTGGTGGGAAGTAGCAGAGATGGAGTAATTTTAACTACAGCTGTTACATCTTGTTCTGAGCCATAATGTGGAAATCATGAAGTCCTACCCACTTCAGAAGTCCTACCTACTTTTTGCTCCTAATGATGGGAGTGGTGAGTACCAGCATTTAGTGACTCCTTACTGCCACCTTATCAGGATGAAGTGCAGGGATTTCCCAGTTAACCAGGAGATCATCTCACAACCAGAAATTCGCACACCTTCAAGAGATCTGCTCCCAGCCCCATGTCTCAGCTCCCACATCCTGGCAGAGTCTGGCCCAGGCTCCCTCCTGGGTCTCAGCCCTGTGGGTCTGGCTGGTCCTGGAGTGGCAGTTTGGAAACAGGACTGCTCTGGAAACAGAAAAGCAGAAAGGACCACTCATGTTCAGGCATTGTTAAACAGCAGAGCACAGGATGTCTTCCCCAACTGAATTAAATATAACAATTAAATATGTCCTCAACTAAACATAAAAGTGGCTCAGTCACTGAGCTACAAAGTCAAATCTCTGTCTGTTCTGAGGTTGGACTGAAGCCACGGGGGCCTTGCTTCAAGGCATATGTGCAGCTGCTGGCACTCCAGGGGCTGTGGCTCTGGAAAGAAAGTATCTTTCCAGAAAACAAGAAGGGAATCATAAGCATAACTCACAGATCTGATGACACTTCCCTGGGAAGGTACCGCTCAGGATCACAGCACTGGTTTCTCTCCCCTCTTTCCCAACAGCGATGTAGCTGTGCAGCCTTGGGGTACTGTGGGCTTAAACTGATGCTTCCCTGTAGAAGAGGAAGTGCTGGCCTGGTACCACCAAAGCAGCAAGCAGGGAATTCTTCCTCACTGAGCAGGAGTGCAAGAAGCAGGAGATGCCAAGGCCAGGAGCAGCCTGTGCACCAGTCGCACGGATGGCCACCCCTTGCTTATCACCAGCCATCACCTGAGCATCACGACCCTTGCTGGGTGGTGGGTGAAAGGGACACTGTGAATATGCCCCAATGCTGGCAGTCAGATGGGGCAGCACATCTCCACTGTCAGCTGCAGGGACAGACTGCCTGGAGCAGGCTCAGCACCACCCCTGCCAGCACGGAGGGTGGTGATGGCAAACACAGGGGTGCCAGCTTGGCCTGTTTCTGGGGACTGCCATACCCACCATGCAGAAAGGGACATGCAGTGGCACAGATGCCATCCTGCAGCTCTCCTGCAACCAGTGAGGGACAGTGGAGGTAGCTGGCTACCATTTTCTGTCTTCCAAAGGGTCTCAGGACCTCAGGGCTGCCTGAAAACCACAAATCAGGCTGTTCTGCTTCCATAGCCAGCAGGCAGCTCCCTGCAGTCTGTGGGTAGTGTAGGGGTGAGGAGTCTGACTAAGATGTAGGTTGTTATCTGAAAATAATTTTTGCTAACATAGTGTTTTGTTTGTGGTTATTTGAAGGTGCTTTTTTGTCAGCATCTGTCCCTGATCACATATGAGTGTTTCTGACTTTCTGGGGCTCTGCCACCATAATGAACTGGAAGAGGGAGTGGACCTGGCTACAGCCTCTTCCAGTCATCCTATCCCTCCCTTCCCTAGCGCAAGGTTGTGCAATTACTTGTGTGATGTGGGACATCTTCAGCAGAAAAGCTTGGGAGACCTGTCCTCACCACCCACATGAGTCCTGGGGAAACAGAACTCTCCCAAAGCAGGGGTGCTCTGGTTTCTCAGCTGGGCAGCAAGCGGGTCAGCCCACCCACAAACCAGTTGGGATCTGTGCTGCTGAGGAGCTGTGCCCTCTGGGAATTGCAGCCTCCCTGCAGCCATCCTAGACCAGGTGCAGGCCTCGCCAGGGACTTTGGGCTGTCCTCCCTTTGCTTGTCTGACAGGCTTCAGTGTGCTGGTGCCTGGGGTGTTTGCTCCCCTCACTGCTTATCTCTCCATCAGCAAATGGGGCACTGCAGAAAGGTTTTGTCTTTCCCAACAGTCTAGTCCTATGAGTTTAGTCTTTTATGTCCAAAACTAAAATCCCCCTCCTGGTCTTGTGCAGGCATTCATCTTTGAGCACAACCTTACTTTATTTTCTAGCCAGAATTGCAAGTTGGGAAGCAACCGGAGCCTGCTCACCTTGTCTCTGAAAAACCACATCTCAAACCCCCAGAAAGGTCCTTGCTGAAGCTGGAGGTGAAAGTGTAAATGCTCATTTCTTCCCCTGCTGTGAATGTCAGAGCAGTACCCTAAAAATGCAGTAATATCCAGAGTGATCACTGTGGTGATATTTCTGACTTTGCCTGGAGCAGAATGAACCATAAATCTTGTGAGATAACACATTGCCACAGAGACTTCCAGCCAGTTTTTCAGGCCTTAGGAGTCTTAATGCTGCCAGAGCATCGGAGCCAGCCCACCCAGAGATGGGTATTACTAGCACAGAAAGCAGCAGCTTTCTGTTGTATCCATGAAAACAGGGTGAGTATTTGGTGCCTCTCCTATCTGAGATCTTGGAGGTATTGTGGGAAACTTTATCAGGATCCAATCTACCACACAGTGAAACTGGGCTATTTGTTGTCATGAGAATCAAAGTGCAACTGGGCTGAAGGAGAGACCAGAAAAATTATAGACTGGTTAAGTAAAAGGTCTGGGTTATTCTTGATGTCTCATCTCTGAATCTGCCATAAGTTTAAAACCAGAGAAAGATCTTACTCCCTGATGGGTCAGTAGGACCTTGCCAGTGCCAGCTGGGGTTCCCCATGCTGACCATGGCTCAGGACCCCATTTCAGCCCTGCCTATGGCTGTGCATTCCATCTGGAGTGGGGATGGCGGATGCTGCTCTTCAGCCCCACTGGTCTGGATTCATCCCTGCAATGCCAGTCTGACCCCTCTCTGCAATGGACAGAGCCCACGATCCTGCTCAGGGCAAGAGCAGCACTCAGGGGCAAGGGGAGATCTGCTCTGATGGGGATGCTCCTGGCATGCTGACACTGCTCACACTCAGCCTGCTGCACTTGGGAATGGTCCTGGTGGCACCAGGGGGTCACAGGCTCCCTCTTTGTCCTGCCTCTGCTTCTTGACCCTCCTGCTGCTTCTCCCTGTGCAGAGGTCCCTGCTGTCCCTCTGTAGCCTGTGGATGTGGCTGCAGTGAGTGTGACTCTGGCTGGGTGCTGGCACACAGCAGAGGGTGCTGGATCAGCAGGAGCAGAGCGAGCTGCTTTCCTCTGGCTGGCAATGCTTTCCCTGAAGCTCCTCTGGATGCCACCCTGCTCCTTGCATCTCCAAGCCTGCTCTGTGGGGATTAGCTATGCTTGGCAGAAATATTTGCAGAGGAGGGAATCACCTTCCACCCCATGGAGACAGGGATTTGCTGATGTTTTGGGACAGCCCTACCTCTCTGTGCTGTCTACAGGAGTTTCCTGTAGCACTGCATGCCTCAGCAAGGAGCTCACCTGCTGTGGAGCAGCACTTCCCACCAGGAGCACCACTGGCCTGCCTGGAAACCTGGGTTCTGCACAGGAAAGAGGGGGCCAAACGCTGGCACAACCCAGCCCAGCCCTGCTTGGATTGATACTGCCTGGACAGCATTCCCAGGGATGCAACCCTTTTTCCTCATCCTTCGAGTCCTTCTGAACTCCTCCCTTGTTTCTCAGCTCCTGGGAGATCCCTTGGGCTAATTATCATCCAGATCAATGCACTTCCAGCTGTGTTGTAGCACTAATGAGTGAGTGGCTTGGCAGGGTGAGTTGGGGTGGAGGGGCAGCAAGAGGCTCCTGGGCTCCCGGGAGCTTTGTAGACTTTTATTTTCTGCTATTGTTTCTAAAAGCAAGTTTCCCGTGCAGACTCAGTGCTGTTGGGAGGTGTGGGTGAGTGTTTTGTGGGGCAGCAGGGTGCAGGGATGCTGCAGGGTGAGATGGGCACACAGGGATGTGGCAGGGGTGCCAGTGGGGGACAGTGTGGCATCTGGAGGACGTTACAGGGATCCTACCATCAGATGGGTGTGTGTCCTGCTCTGGCTGCCACTGGAGGGTGGTTGGGAGGACAGGCTGTCCCCAAGGTTCCTGCCCTGAGCTGAACTCCCTGGAGTCCTTTCAGCCCCCTGCGTCGGTGCTGTGGCCCAGCTGGGTATCCTGAGTGCTGGGTGGAGGTGAACAATCATCCCCAGGCCTTGAAAAGTTCCCTTTCAGCCCTGGCAGATGAGAACAAGGGGTGACACATCCACCAGAGACGATTCAGTGTTGGCACAAAGCACAGACAGAGCCGAGCCATGCACCGGTGCTGCTGGCCAGGCACAGGCTGGTACCACACCCTGGGGCTGAGCCCAGCCACCACCCTGAAAGGCCCTTTGTGGCCCTGGCTGCTGCACCCAGGCCCTGTGCCACAATCTTCACTCCCAGCCTCTAACTCATGGCAGCATCCTGCACACAGATGCCTTTGTGGCTTTCTGACCCACTGCATTTGTGCTCTGGTTTGTAACATAACAGAAACCCAGGCCAAAATCCTTCAGAAATTCTTCTAAGTGGAGCGTGAAGCAGCAGCAACATGAATTTTTGGGGGTTTTCTCTAGCTGTGGCCACTCTCAAGCTGTGCTGAGCAGAAGGGCTCAGGTGCCAGTGTCTGGGCTGTGATGCCCTCCCAGGACATGCATCCCATCCGAATGCCACATGTCCCACATGGCACTGAGCATCACCAGCTCTGTTCCCAGCAAAGGCCCATGCCAGAGCTTCTCGCATTGCCCCGAGGTCTGTGTGCAGGAGCTGACCTGGCCCTGGGTGCCCACTTACACACAGCTCTGCCCAGCAGCACCTGAGGCTTTGCTTTGCTGCTCTCTTCCTGGAATGGAGAGTTTGCTGCTAATGCTGCTCCTTGTGAGCAAACAGGTCTGTGGGCTGGGCTCAGTGGTGTGGCCTGGCATGTACAGGGGGTCACACAGGAGAGGCAGGAGTGGGAGAATGTCCAGGTGTCTGAAAATAATATCAGGCCTTTTTCTTTCCCCTTCCAAGGAAATGTTGGGTCCCTAGAGGACTGCATCTTCTGACTGCTGTTTCCCCTCTTGTGTAATTCTTTAGAAAACACATCCAGGCATGCTAACTCCATCCCAGAAATGGAAAAAATGCACCTGAATTCTCAGCCCAGCTGATAGCCAGGTCTCTGAGGAGGTGGGACACATGATACAGCCTGGCATCTCCAGGGGTTGCCCACCAGGTTGAGCTCCTGCTCCTGAAAAGCACCCGTCTGGCGCTGCCTCCCTCCCAGCCACCCAGCTCCCGGCCATGGAGATGGGACTGCCAGGATCACTGAGATCTTTCAATATGCTTTTTGACAGGATTCATTGTGGTTTGATACCACAGAGAGAAGGGGAATCCACCAGGACTTACCCAGCGCCCTGTGGATGTCTGTTAGACTGCAGTGAGTATGAAAGCAGATGAAATTTTTTTAGGGCTTGGCTGAAACATCCTTTAGGCTCCACTCTCGGCAGCGCTTTGAGCTGAGCTGGCAGCTTTGATCCCACGAGTGGTCGGGGAGCACATGGGAGCTCCTGAGGCACTGCAGCAGTGAGCAGAGGGCAGACAGGGATTTTGCTTTGGCAATGCTGCTGTTAGCTCGGCCAGAAACTGTTCTGGAGGATTTCTGACAGCAAAAAGGCAGGGCTGGATTTTAGCCAGCTGGTAACCAGGTGGTGGATGTGTCTTCAGCTGTAACTGTACCAGTACACATTGCAGCCACGCAGCAGAATTTTTAAAACATCACATTCCTTAAAAGACCTAATTTTGGAGGAAGTATGAGTGCTGGCAGTGGCAACACCTACTGAAGCATCTGCAGCAGTCCCTGAGCATCCAGGGGGAAACGCAGGCATGGCTGCTTGGAGATGCTCCTCCCACCCTGGGGGTCTGCACACTCAGGAACAACCTGTGGGCCCCCCAGCTTGGGCTGTGACCCCTCTAACACCATGACCACCATGTGTCACCCTCCTACCCCTTCAGGATCAGCCTTTTTGCAGCCTGATTACAGGCCTGGCTGGTAATGCAGACGGCATGGTTTTGGTGTGAGTCACAGAGGGTTTGGTGGCTTTTCCCTCCTTGCAGCTCCAGGCTCTCCGGCCAAAGCGGTCAGTTGTCGGTATCAGCTCCTGGCCCCAAGGAGCAGATCTGCAGCCCTTTACTTGTGGAGAGAGGTCTGTATGAGTCCTGAGCAGGCACAGGGGAAGCAACTAAGAGTCCCAAGTATTATTCTGGAGATCTTTCATCTTTCTGTGGAAAAGTAACCCCAGACTTCCCAGAGCTACCCAGTGTGGGGGGGTCTGCTCCCATGAGCCTGGATTTGGTGCCTACCATGCTCCCTTTCCCATCCCTGAGGCAAGCAGAGCTTCTTGTCTTTCCTAGGGAGCACAGAGACCTGCCCAACTTGCTCCCTTCTGCCAGCAGGAGTTCCTGATGTGCCTGGTTTGCAGGGAGAGGTGGGTTTTTAATTAAACTGTTACAGCTGGGGGACACAGACAAGTGCCAGATAGGAGAGCCCTTCCCTGTCAGATGGGAACAGAAGCACCAGTTTTGGTGCACAGTGTTGCTCTAGAGGTCATGTAACATCTGGAAGGTGAGGGGAAGCCTGACTGGGCTGCAGTCATGGAGCATTTCAGAGAGGGAATGTCTCATCTGTGTGACACACTGCTGCCTTTTATTTGATGTGCTGTGTTGGAGAGGGCACAGAGCTGTGCCAAGGTGGGGACCCACAGCTCAGCCTCCAGGAACAGGCACTGCCATCAGACATGTCCTCTGCTCCCCAGTCTTCTGAGCCATGACAGACATATGTTTGGGCACTGAGGGTCTCAGGGCTGTGATGGATCCTGGTGCTTCCAGAGACAGCTGCTCCAGAGAGGCTCTCACCGGGAGTTTGCTCAGATGTGACTGTGTCTGGGCCCCACAGGATTTGCAGCACCTTCCAGCTCTGCAGCAGGCAGTGGCTGTGCAGGGCCCCAGACGTCCCTCATCCTCTGATTTGTAACCCTCCTGGTCTTCCCTCTGGCCCTCCCCTGCTGTGACCCTCCTCCCTGGGCTGCAGCTCAGGCATCTTGGGCTCTTCTGAGCTCCCTGCTCAGACTCCTGCCACCTTCTACACCATCCAAGACTGTTTCTAACTTTCAGAAATGCTGATAATGCCCCACTTAGTACTCAAAGGCTCACAGAGCCTTGCAGTAGCTGTAAACAGTGGCAGCTGTCTTTTGTGTAGAACATATTTTATTTTGTTTGTACTAGAAACAGGTTGGAAGAACTGTCAATGAATAGCTTTGGAAAAACATCCCAAAACAACATGAGGTATCTCAGGGTACATATCCACAAAGGGCACCACCAATGTCCTGCCTGGGAACCCACTGTCTCCATCACCATGTCCCAGCTTCAGCATCAGTTCATAACATCAACATAACCCTCTGGTATAACAGCAGCCCTGTCATTTGTGCTTATTTTTCAGTCTGTCTATAACATCTCTAATCAAGCCCATTATTTATTGGGATAAAATTGGCAACCCAGAGCATCTGAAGGCTGCCCAGGGTCAGGAGGAAGACAAACACCATTTTCTAACTCTGACACTGTGAGGCTCCCCACAGTGAAGGCTGTCAGTACTATCTGCAGACATTACTGTGCAAGGGGAAGGCAATTACTGTGGGAGAACTGCTTCTCCTGGGCTTAATGATTCACCAGCCTCTGTGGGTGCATTAATCCCCAAGGGAGCGGGGCCAGGTGGCCTCATAAATGTGCTAGTCCCTGATGGAGCATTGCAACGATGCTGACAATGCCACAGAGAGGTTCCCACTGCTCTGGGTGCCTCAGAAAATACTCTGAGAGGGTGCAGGACTGCTCTATAACTCATGGCACGTGACCATGGGCCATGCTGCGGGCTTTTCCAATGATATCTGCCATCCTGCAGTGGGAATCCTTGCTTGCCTGGCAGAGTCTTTGCTGTTGAGCCTTTCCCTGCAGCAGCAGCTGTGCTGTGCAGAGTCAGGTGAAAAGCTCACCATATTCATTCACCCTATAGGTGTTCAGGGAGCTCCTAGACCCTCTCTGCTTCCCCAAAGGGGTGATGACAGCTAACCTTCCTGGATGAAGCACATTGAGCTCTCCCCTCCCAGCAGCACTGCCTGTGTTGCAGCCCCTGTGCCAGCTCCTGAGCTCTGCCAGGGGAAGAGCTGGGCCACTGGGGATGCTCGTCTCTGCCCTTGCACCCATGGGGTGTCCTGGCTTTGGCAGCCGGGTCCTGCACTGTTCTGCACCAGCTGGTCCGACACACACAGCACATGGCATGAGCCATGGAACAGTCAGTTTGTAATGGAAATGCTGCCTGCAGGGCTCCCTCGGCTCCTCAGTAACACCTGAAACCCCTGTGCCTTACATTATATGGTTTGTATGACAACATAGGTGATTTCTAGGCACAAAAGGCATGGTTAAAGACACGTGATACACAGAGGAACTTACACGGGGGCTGCAAGCTGAAGAGATTTTCCTTCCCAGCAAATGCTTGTACATGGGCTTTGCTGACTGCCTTTGCAGAGGGGAGGCTTGTAGGAAAACAAATATACCTTCTTTTTGCCCAAGCTTAAAACACCTGGTAAAAATCCGTGTTCATATGTTATTTATTGCTACAAAATATTTGTCTGACAATTATAATCACTGCTAGTATCTCCAATATGTCTTAAAGCTTAATTGCCTGAACATTTTTGTTAGCAGTGAGATAATTCTTGCCTCAACAATTAATTATCCCATAGCAGCTTATGGCACCTGCTGCCTCCATCAGCTACGTGTGCTCAGGAAAGGGCATTTGCCGACTGTCCTGTGAGCCTCCACAAGGCATGGCATGGATTGCAGAGCTGTGCTGTGGGTGGTGGTGGAGGTGAGGAAACCCGGGGGAAGAGTGGCTGTGGAGACCGGGAAAGCAAGCAGCAACACAGGAGAGACACAAACATGAAGAGTTAAGCCAGAGTGAATTCGTCTGCCAGGGTGATCCACTCAGTGAGTGATAAACAGCCCATGGGCTGGTTTTAGGGGTTCCCTGCCAGAGTGCCATTGGGGCAGGCAGGGGGAGGAGGTACTGCTGCCCCTCAACACAGGGCAGAGAGGGCTGCATCCTCCTCACCCTGTTGCAAGAGGTGCTTTTGCTCACCTGAACCCTGGGGATGACCAGGTGCTCACACAGTCCCTGCAGCAACTCGATCTCGGGGCTCGTTGGAGCGGCAAAGCCAGAGGAAGGAGGAATTGCCCTCTAGCATGTTCCAAAAGGCAGCATGCTGTAAAATTCATTACCCTCAGACTAGTTTTAGCTCTCCTGTAAAATACATTTTGTGTCTAATCTTGGTAACGCGTCGTCTCTTCGCCACCCGCCTGGCAGTGCGTTTCACTGCCGATGAGTAACGAGAGGAGCTTCACTGCGGCGGCGAGAGCCGCCCCGCTTGGCAGGCGCATATGGTACCCTTTTCCTGGAGACGCGTTTCCAGGCTGTTTTGAGCTCTCCTAACTTGAAATCAGCAGCACTCGTTTTACAATGCATCACGCGGCAGGTGAGATGCCGCCTCTCCGGCTCTGTGGGTGGATGGATGTGCCCAGGGATGACGTGCGAGGCTGAGTTCGGGGTTCAGCCCGGGCGCCAACAGCCCAGAGGTACACACGGGGCTTGCCTCCCTTCAGGTCAGAGACTGACATGTCTGCCCTCCAGAATGAGCTGTGTTAGACCAGGATAGGTCTTCTCCTTGTGGCGCCCGTTTAAATCTATTTGAAGTGGTCTGCGCAGCGGAGCATCCCTCAGGCTCGGGTGCCCTGCTGACCCCGGGTACGGGAAACCAATCAATCTCCCTTTCTTCACCGAGGGAAGGCAGAAGAAATGTTGCTGCTTATGAGGAACCTTTGCTGAGCAAGGAAAGACAGGATCTCATACTTGTATGGGCTGATGGACTTAGCAAGGAGGAAGCCAGCCCCCGAGGGGCTGCAGAAGCAGCAGAAATCCGCGTGCCCGGGGCGAGGGCAGCGGCTGCTGCGTTCTCCGCCCTGCGCCGGCTCTGCCTTTGCCCTCCGAGCCCCTCGCTGCTTCCCGGGCCCTCCTCGCCTGTCCCGAGATGATCCCAGCTACAGATTCCTGTTTGGTTCACGGTTTGGTGTAGGGGGAGGAGGTTGCAGCATCCGCCTTTCGCTCCCGTCCCTGTTCCAGAATGAGTCACCGCGATGAAGGAGCTGAGCAACAGGCGAGAGGCTGATTCGCCTTGTGACGGTGATTCAGCCCCTGCGGGGTGGTGACAGCTCGAGCAGAGCTATTGTTTCTCCCCACCAGCTGATGACAAAAGTGTTCTTGCCCTTCTCATTGTAGAAGAAGAAATATGAACAATGTTGTGTAAAATAATGATGAGTGATGTTCCTGCTCCAGGAACGCCCTCTGGTTCTCAGCCTGCCCTGCACGCCGGGCACCTTGCTGTGCGAACAGCCAGCCCCTCTCCTGCTCAGGGACGCTGTTGCTGCACTGCCAGTCCCAGGAGCAGCTCAAGGCACGCAAGGGCTGGAGCTGGCCCAGCTCTTAGAAGGGACGGGGCCGGCTCGGTCAGTGCGGGCAGACCGAGGAGCGCTGTGCTGAGGCAGCCCGGGAGTGCCACGCCAGGCGTTCCTGCGGAGCCATCAGCAAGTTCCTGGAGCTGTGTGTGTCACCCAGCACCCTGGAGACACGCACCAGATCCCCTTCATGCAGGGATTTGCTGGGCCACGGCACAGACTCGCGCTGGGAGTGGGACCTGGGGTTTGGGCAGTTCGACAGACTGCAAGATCAATGAAGTCTGCTAGGGCCTGAGTGCTGTGACAAACACGGAGTGATTATCCTCTGCCTCTTGTCAAACGAGGTTTGGGGGCATCAGTGAAACTAGCAGAAATATGTTCACCACAACAAATGAGGAAAAACTCCTTTACAAAATTTGTAGTTAAGTTGTTGTCTGTTGCACGGCGGAGAGGCTATGGAAATTTTACAAGGATTCAAAAAATGATTCATTGTATTAACAGAAGACAATACCTGATGGTCACTAATTCAAATACAACCCCAGCATTAGGAATTCCTTGAACCAAGTGTCAGTAAATGTGGGGAGGATATGCAGGAGGCATGTTTGCAAGCTCTGCTGGATATTTACCCTCCCCTTGGCACACCCTGGGGAGATGCACTGCCAGTCCGACTCACTGTTTCCACACCCCTTTGCTTAACATACATGTGACATTTATAGGTTCTTCAGTAAGTAATATGTGGACTTAAAACAAATGCTGCCTTGATGAGTTACTACTCCAAAATCCAGCATGACAAAATTAGTATGAAGCTGAACTGACAAACCATAAATCACCTTTTACTGACTTTAGCATTTTCTTCTCCCAGTTATTTACATTTTGCTCATTTTGCACTTGCAATTTAGATGAAGCCCAAGGACCTGTGTGTCAGATTAATGCGTGACTGATAGCAGCTTCAGGATATTCAGACAGCAGCAATATGTGTATCATTGACAGTGAATATTCATAGGGATAGATCAGCTTGGAGGATTAAAAGCCACATCCTAGAGGAGTGGATATAATGAAAACAGGAGTAATCAAGTAAATGAAGCAGAAAAGGTGTAGCTTTATTGGTTCTTTATAGTCAGTGTCTCAGAGTCTCCTTTAGTTCCTAATTACTGCTGCTGGAAGATAACAGCTATTAGCTGTGGCTACAGATCCTGGGCTCTTTGAAGTCCTGAACAATAGACCACAGGAGGTGCTACGGGACCTTCTTTATCTTCTCCCTAGTCTACACCATCCCTGGGTCACGCAAACTGCTGATGGCTGTTTCCACCAGCAGCATTCGCAGTCACCTTTGATCGCAGCCGCCCTTACAATAGCTTCAAGGAAGAGGTTTTATTTTGGTAAAAAAAAAATAATTTGTTGCCTGTTCATATCAAAACAACCATGAGGAAGGCAGTCCCTGTCATCTGTCTGGGCAAGGAGGAGAGGTGAACTATTTTGGGCAGTGCTGAGACCCCACCATGGAATCTTTTCCCCTCCTGACCACCTGGTTCAGCCCAGGGACAGCAGCACCCCAAGTTTGCCTTGGCCATGACTGTGTATGAGTATGAAATAAAGCATCAGGCTCATTGTCAGGTCCAACAGGCACAGTGAGATGCAGAGTGCACAGAAGGTCAACACTTATCTCTCAATTAAACCTGAAATCTAAAAATTAAAACCAAAATGGCTCTTTAATTCAAGTGTGTTTTCCTTAATTGCTAGGGACTTAGAGATTCCTCCTGTACACAGCAAGAGCCATGGATACATTTAAATTTCTCCACAAGATAAAAATACCTTTTAACTGTTCACCATGTGGTTTTGCTCTGGTTTCACACCATTAAGATGTTAGAACACGCAGCCCTGGTGTCACATATCACATGAGTACAAGCAGATGTTTGGTTGTCTTGTCCACTGCCAGCTAATTTCTTCTGTTTTGTCTAGGGCTCTGCAGCATCAGTAATAAGTGATTCACACTGAGCATGAGGTTTTTATGCTTTCCATGAGCAGAAACCATGGGAAGGATAGAAGTCTCCCTTCCTATGTACCTGGCACCTGCCCGGTGCTGCTCAGGACTTTCTGCACCACTTTTGCACAACCCTTGTTCCAGTCTAGGAGCCTGCACAAGTGCCTTTGCAGATGGGGAGGTTGCTTTGGTCTCTTTGCAGGTGTTCTCTGAATTAGGCAGTTCTGAATGGGAAGGCAAAATCACCCTCTCCTTGGATCACAGAAAATAGGTCAGAAGGAAATTCATGGATCTTCAAATCTGATTGCTTATTATCTCAAGCAACCAGCTGATGTAATCGCCTCCATAAACAGTGGGACTGCACTCTTCCCATGTGGAAGCTGCTGTAGACACCCACGGCTCTGATGGATAGAAACCTTGTTTTAGAAGAAAAGTATCACAGCCCAAACTTTAATTGTGGCCAGCTGATATCAATTTATTCCTGTGGCAACACCAGCTTAGGCAGCTGCTCTCACTCCCAGCTCCTCAGGTTACCCTTAATATATAATCACTTCTGCTCTCATCTGCTTTTTTGTACGTGAGGATATGAGATTAATAGGGTTTCATCTGGACTTCTGGTTTGCTGTTTGTGTGCCTATGTGGTGGATTGGCAGCAGCATCATGCTGTGCTGTAAGTACTATGGGAGAGAGGGCTCTGCAACAGCTGGAGGGGGAGCTGCCTCATCTTTCTGTAATGGAGATGTGGCAAAAACTTTCTGACCGCAGAACCAGTGCTTTTGTGCAACTAATGTAAGGTTGTCCTTCAAACACTATCAATACAGACCTCCTGCATGAGCAAATTCATTTTAGACCTTGTTATTTGATTTATCTCCTCTTGTGTCCTGGATGATTGTAAAAGGCACTTAAACCCCAGTTTTGCTTTCAGATTCAGCAGATTTTGGTTTGTCCTGTGATGTTGCAAAAACTCTGAAATAAGTTTTCTGCCTCTCTAGAAAGTATTTTCCCTGCTCTATATTTAGGGATGGGTTTGGCTGTTTTGTGCTCTGAATGTTACCTGCTTCCTCAGGGTCTCCTAAACTAAGCTATGAGCTGGGAGATTGTACATTCCTTTTGCCTCCAGTGTGATCATCTCCTTGCTTAACTGCTTATTCCCAGCAGCCAGTGCTGTTTCCTACATATACTACTATTGTTTTAGAGAAAAGTAATTTAAACTGCTTCCTTCTTGTGGCCTTGGAAGACTTCTAGATCTGCCCCAGCATCAGTGTGGCATAGCCTCACTTTTTTCCTTGCTCTCATTCATTTTCACGGCCAAAAATCCCCGTGTTATTTACTGATTAACTGTCACTCCCCACTGCTCCACTTCTCCATCTGGCCCTGGGCTGTGCAGCTTCTCAGGGCTCCCTCCCCCGCCATGAGCTGGAAGAGGCTGTGTGGATTTTCTTGTGCTACCAGCAAGTCTGTTTTTCTCTGTGTTTAGGTTCAGCCTTCCCTGGGCTGTGCAGCACAGAGCTGCTTGGCTGCTGGTGGTGCTGCAAACTGTCTCTGTGGTCTGGAGCTGCTTGCGATTCTGCTGTGTAAGAGGTTTCCTCACATCTGTGTTACTCTGAATTTTCCCTGCTCCTGTTGCTTTGCCAGGAGCCTGCCTTGCCTGAGAAAGCAAGAGGTTCCCCTCTTGTCCTGGGGAACAGGACAGTGGTGGCCCAGCTCTGTGCTGCGGCTGGCTTGGGTGTGGACTGACTGTGACCTGTGAATTAGCTGGATAAGGGCAGGTCTGTGGGTGGATGTTTGCTGGGCAGAGATAAAGTGAGAAGCTGTAGGAAGGGGTCTGGGCTATGCTGTGTTTTATTGCTGGGCAATAGCCAGGCTGGTCCTGGCAGCTCCTGAACTGGGCAGGAGCTCACCTCTTTGGCAGCCCACACTAGTGAGTGTTCCCTTTTTTAAACCTTTTAATCAAAATCTCTAGGTCTTTGTGATTTCTCTGCACTCTGTGGACTTATGTTTCAATTTCTGATGAGTTGTATAAGGCTGTTTTTTGCTGAAGTGTTTGAAAGCTCTCAGACGTTGCAAATGCTGCTGCTGCCCAGGTGTGAAGCACTGGTCTGTGTTAGTGATGGGGGGCAATGCCCCAGGTCTGGGGCTCCACTGTGGCTCCATCAGAAGTCTGGCTCACAGGAGCATGCTAGGCTGACAGCAAGAAGGATGGGAGAACAGAACTGGGGTTCAACATAATGGCAAAATTAGTAATTCTGCAAATCGACACTGTATAGCAATGGACTTGTGAAAACAGCAACTTTATTCAGATTTTGCTGACATAAGTTGCTGTCAAATGACCTTGCTCTTTGTCTCTGTAGTCCTACGTTGCTGTAGATGCTGTCCTGCAAGCAGGAGAACCTGTCCCTGATGGCAGCGTAAGAGCTCTCCTGAGGGTATATTGTAGTGGATGGCTTGTTGTGCAACCACCATGAGGTGTCACAGGTGTTACCTTCTGCACAGTTTTTTGTTTCATTCTTTTTCCTGCCCTGCTGAAGACTCCCACGTGTCCTGTTACTGTTTTGTCTTTGCTACAGCTCTCGCCCTTCAAAATGCTCTCTTACTTTCAGGTTAGCCATAACCTCCCAGCTCACTTAATCAGACTCTCATTAGCTCTGGTCCCCTGCTGCTTTTTCCTACTCTGCTGCTTTAATCTTGCTCTGATCTGACAAGCAAAGCACATGGAAAGAGTGGCTAGGATATGCTCTGGAAATAGTTCTGCCCTTTAAAGCCCTTGGTAGTTTTTTTTTCTCTTTGGTCCTGAAGTCTTTCCATATTGACCACTGTAACCTGCCACCAAAAGCCTTCTCATGAAAACCATTGGCACTTACATCCTCCTTGGTGTGTCTTGGGAACCCAGGGGGAAAACTGCACTTATTTTGACTGCAGTCAAGGTGCAGGGGGGATTTTTTACTGCAAGGCAATCTCGTGCCATGTGTGCCCAGGAGCTCCTCAGCACCCTTGCTGGCAGCTCAAAATTCAGAAGGAGCTGACAAACATCAGCTTATGACCAGAGCAGAGACTGGGTGTGACAGATCATCACAGGTGGGGCTGTGAGGCAGGAGAGGGGCAGCTTCACTGGAGGAGGTGCTGGGTTAAAGCTGCAAAAGGAGCAGCCTGGGAAGGAGGGAGGGCTGAGCAGAGCACTGCATGGAGGCCTAAACTTGGCAGATTTTTTAGGATTTTGCACTCTGACAGTTACATAAAAGTGCTCATTCTCGATGTCTTCAAAGCTATTGAGAGAAAAAATATTATATGGAGTGCCTCTTTGCTTAAAGAATAAGTATTGATGTAATAGTGACAAAATTGTTCTAGCATCAGCTGACATATGCTAGTCAAAATCTATTATGTGGAGAATCCAGTGATAGTGCCTCTGTGACATGCCTCTTCCTGCACACTCTTTTTTTTCCCATGCTTTTGAGTTTTCATTCTCTTCAGTGTCTGATGTGTCATATAGGAGAGAAGGGGGAGAGATGAATAAATCAGAATAATGAGCAAGAAAATTTTCTCTACTTGTAAATCAGAGTTTTGATGAAATCCAGAATGTATGAGTGCTAGTTGTCAGCAAGGAACAGACAATTGCAAAATATTCTTTCCACAGGAAAGGGCTGTGCAGCCTGAGGCAATATTTCCACAGTTTTCCGATGTCTCCGGCCACTTATAACAGGTTTTCTCTGTTTTATGCAGCTGTGGTCTGGCATGCTGTGTGACAGGGAAAATTTTCAACTTACGGTTTGCAGACACTGGATTATTAAATAAGTCCTGTGCAGACAGAATAATGGCTGCCTGCGGAGTTTTTCTGGTTTGGCTTTTTTTTCTTTCCTTCCCTGAGTTGGAACAATTTAGTTCTCAAAACAGCTCTGAATGTCTTTGCCTTTTATAAATGCAGGATGATTCTGTCCCCTCTGGTGTGTAACAACATGCAAAGAGTCTTTCCACCTCCACTCCTAGCCCACAGGGCAGAGTGGAAAGGCTCCTGGATTTTGCCTTCTGCAGAGATCACATAATGAAGTCCTCTAATCCTTTTTGTGCCTATTTATGCCTGGGACACTTTCTTACTTTCCACATGCCCTGAAAAGAAGCCCTGTAGAAACTGGGATCCTTGTGCTGCAGGTATAAACAGCTGCTGCTTGCTTGTCGTGGTGGTGTGGGAGCAGGCACAGTGCCCAGGCAGGATGGGGCTGCCCCAGCAGCCAAGTGGTGTGCTCAGATCTGATGCTGGCAATGTGCACTGTAAGGTGCAAGCCTGGGACTTCTGCTTCCTAACACTGAAATCTTGTTTTACAACTTGATGAACAAAGCTAACTCTCCTCCTCAGTGCTGTAGCCAGCAGAACACAGATGGATGCAGCCTGGCCATGGCCTCACGGGGCCAAGCTCATAAAGGGCAGGTATGGTTTGCACAACACTCCAGCCTGCACTGACAGTGTTCTTGTGGGGTGTAACTGCAGCTTCAGAGAATGCCTCATCTTACCAAGAAAGAGCCCTTGGCAGTAATGCAGAAATAACAGGTCTGTATTGATCCATAAAAGGGGACCTCACCTGCCAACAGGCTGGGTTTAGTTTGTGCTTTGCCATGGCAGGTGTTTGCTCCTGATATTTCCCTCCCTCATGTCTGGTTCCTGGATTCCACCTCAAAGTTGCACAGATGTAATAGTTCAAAAGACTTGTGTGGAAGAAAAGTCCAAGGAACGAATAAGGTAGCAAGAATTCTAAATCTTTATACTAAAAATTTTCTTGGGAATAACTCCCTTGCATTCTTAAACTCACAGAACAGCCCTGGATGTCAATGGGGCCAGTGTCTGTCTCTAGAACTGACTTGAACCATGTCCCCAGGCACTGACCCTCTGCAAGGCCTTGTGTCTTTGCCAGCAGGTTTGGATTTGCTATGGAGGCAGCACCTACCATCCCTCTGCAGTGTCATATTAATATACAGTGAGTAGCAAAACTATGCATTAAAAGCACTGAAAATTCAAAGCAAAACATCCTGAAGGGTGTCCAGTTTCACCTGGTGTTGGAAAGGGATTTTCCAAATCAACACCAGTGCTGCTTGTCTGGAGTAAAAAATGAGCAAGTTAATTATTCCCTGCTTGACACAGAACTGGTTTTGCGTGATTTGCAGATTCTGATCCTTGTCTCCTTAATCTGCCTCTTTTCTCTCTCACCACCCACACAAAGCTTCTCTTTCTACCTACTTCTAGTTCCTGTGATGATACTCCTTATTCCCCCCATTCGTGGTGCCAGGCTCAGAGTACTGACATCAGTCTCCTGCCACAGCTGATGGAGGGAGCCCTGTCCTGCTGGGCACCTGGGGACAGCATGCCATAATCCAGGGGCTGTCCTGACCTGCTGCATGACCACAGGCACTGATGAGCAGCAAGATCTGTCCTTCCATCAGCACAGCAATTGCTGCTGTGCCCGGGGCATTGCTGAGTGTCCTGCAGGCAGCACAGCTGTATGGCCATAGACAGGCAGAAAATAAAGGTAACTGACTTGCAGTCTGGAAGATTCTATTCAAACCTAACCCTGGAAAACCCTTCTGACTCCAACACAGACTCGCCTTCGTGAAAATTCTTTACAACACCCCAGTTGCTCCGCTGTGTGTTAATACCCATAGGAATGTGTTGGTATCTGCACAAATATGCACAGGTATACCACCAAACAAATTTCAGTATGAGTAAGAATAAGATAATATTGTATATGTGAAGTTTTGCTGACTTTATTTTTCAGCCAGGGGGTTATACTATGGGCTATGGATTGGGCAACCCAGAAAAAAGCCCTTACTGTGGATTGCATAAAGTCATTTTCCATGGAGAATCCATGTCAGAGATTTCTAATAGATAATTCTACATCTACTTTCTGTGCTCAGAACAGCTGAATAAGGCTGTTTTACTTATGATGTACAGCAGTTCAGCAAATGCATGTCATCTAGAAAACAGTTTTAAGACACAGGATCAGAAGGTCAGATTGCAGGAGCAGGAATGCTGATGGTCTTGTACCCGGACATTTTGTTGGACAATCTGTCCCCACCTCTTTGCTTCCAGAGAAGAGATGTGATACTTATGGATTTACAATAAAGGAAACCCTTGTTAGATGCTCTGAATTTAGAAAAAACCCCTCTAACCTGGAAGTCAGAGGGGAAGGGGGCTGAGGTGGGAAGTAAAGATAGAAATTATGCTGCTGTAGGAATGCAGGTGTACAATCTGCTGCTGCTGCTGGCCCTGAAGAGACAAGGCTGGATGGGGGAGATGTTTTATCCTGAAAAAAGACTAGGTTAAGTTGACTAATGGGTGAAGCAAAGTCTTGACTCAGATTTATCTGGTTAGAGACTGTGCCAATTGGCACAATCTCCTAAGCTGGGTCTCCAACTAGCTTTGTATACCTGCTTGGTGGTCTCAAAAAGCATCCATCTTCAGAGATGATGAGCCCCTCAGCTCCTGTTGGCTTTAAAGCTGGTTGTTTTGAGGTTTTTTTACTGCTTGGTACACTGACTCATGTTTCAGGTATTATTACGATGTACTTAAAGTATATTTTCTAGGTGCTGCTTTTAAGAGTTGTCCCACTGAACCAATATGATCCTGTTGTGTTTTTTAAAGTCAACTGGTAGAAAAGCTATTGCATGTCCTCATGAGGTCCTTGGTTTTGCTTTGTGTTTCTGGTAGGAAGTAAATCAGGAAGCTTTTGGTGATTCAATTCAAAGCTGTTTCTCCACCTGTTCCCTTCTCACATAGATGACAGAGCAGAATCAAGTTGTACTGATTATGCCAAGGAATTGCTGCTTCAGACAAAAATTAAAAAGAGAATTGGGGGTACAACTCAGAGTTATTAATGTGAATTTACATATGAAAACTTGTTTTTAATAACTTTCTGCATCACGAAAATTTCTCACTAGAGAAGTAGGTCACTTGAAAAAATCACCTATTTGAATATTTTTCTGGTTTTCCAGGAGACTTGGTATTTTGACTCTGTGCAAATATTTCGATGTTAATTCAGCTGGCACTGCAGTGAGTTATAACCACTGTTGAAGTAAGTACACAAGAAGGGAAATAGAACAGAGATGCTTTGAAATATGCAATTCTGTGAATAAAATTACTAGAGGAAACATGAATATAAAACTAAACTTCTCTATTAGAGTGAGTGTTTATTATTGCTCAAGATTGTTCTTTTACCAAAAAGAACAAACATGTATCAGTTTGCCACCCAGATGTTTCCAGAGGCCTCTGTTGAGGTCATTTCTACTGAGTGCAAGGCAAGTGATGCAGGGAATTAATGGGCAGCAGAACAGAGAAATGCTGCAGTGCTTGCAGGGGGAGGATGATGACCTAAGACAAACCCTTGCTGTGCCCCAAATGCTGCACGTGCATCTCCCTACTGGCTCTTGAAAAGAATAGCAAATTATTCTCTTCTGAGAAGTGTGTATGTGATTGCTACTCTAACTGAAAGAAACCTCATCATGGATTTAGAACCAGAACTGTAATTTCCAGTTTCTCCCTGTCCTAGCTTTTGAGAAAGGTTCAGGCCTGTTTGGGGAGCAGGGGGCCAGATAGCTTTGGTTGCTGGCTGTTGCTGCGATAGTGCTCATCTTCCCCTCCTCCAATCTTGTCCCCAGGGAGGCCAGATGGAGCAGGTGGGACCCTCCTTGATCCATGACAGGCAGCAACAAGTACACTACAGAAATGCAGATAGTTTGTGGTTTTTTTCCCTGTGGAAGCCTTTTGGCATTCCTGAGCTCCCCTCTGCCTTTGAATCCAAGGACTGCTCCTGAAGGGTGGGTGCTGCTCTGCAGAGATGGGTGGGACAGTGGTGTCTCTCCTCTGATGTGTCCCTGACAGTACAGCTAACACTTTATCAACACTGGTTGTGGTGTCCTTGTCAGGTTCTTCGGATCACTGCTGCATGCTTTCCAAAATTGTTGTTTCCCCAGCTGTTCACTGTGACCATGAGGGATGGAGACTGCTAACCTGCAGGAACTGGGGCATTACTAAAGACTGGATTTGGGAGGTAGAAAAGTTATCCTAGATTGCTGGGTTTATAGACTGGGAATGGGATTCATCTGTGGATTTCATTGTGGCTCCATTCTTTTGTCTGGGAGAGCTGAAGCTGTGTGATATCACAGGCATAGACAGCTCTGGCAGATGTGGAGAGGCTTTGGGGCGATGCAGCTTGGGGCTCATGCTTGAATTTAAGGGCTTGAAGGTGTGCAGTAACTGAGGGTCAAGTCCTACAGGCATACACAGCTGGTGACCAGAGCTTGCTCTGGTGAGCTGCCCCACTGCAATAGCAAAATGTCCTGGTGCTCAGACCCTGTGGATAATCTCTCATCAGCTTCATAAAGTGAATGCATCCTCTCTATTTATGCCCTGTGCCATCAAGAGCTGAAGAAACCTAGTGTGGGCAGCACAAGGGAAGGCTGGAGAAAGCTCAGCTCTCCTTCCTCTGAGCATGGTGGTGGTCCCAGTATTGCTACCCAGGCTTTGCTGAGAGCTTGATGAGCTGCAGACACTGAGAACCCATAGCTGTAGGAGCAGTGCAAGAGCTCTTTGCCACCTTGACAAAAACCACACTGGCTGAGCAGTATGTGGTGCCCTATAGCTGTCTAATAGAGCAGAAGTGCTGATTTGTTGTTGTTATTATTAGCAGTGAATTATAGTGCTCAGCCTCTAAAAGTACTAGTGTTGGTGGAGCAAAAACCCAAGGGATTAGTGCTCCTGCTCTCACTGTGGCACTGCTGGAATGGGTGTAGGGCCCTGTGGGAACACCCGGAATGGCCCTGCTTAGATCAAATCCCTTTCTGAATATTATCTTTTGTAGAACTGTGCTTTTTTTGCTCAGTTCTGTAGTTCTGAATTGCAAAGGCAGAGCCATGACTGACTACACTTCTAAATATGGTGATAGTAAAAGCCTTTTCTGCTGCTGGCCTGACACAAAGCACTGCACCACTAGCAGGCAGCAGCAGCTTTAAATGAGCTCTCCAGACTCGCAGGGATAAGATGACGGCTCCAAAGGTGATACAGCTTTAGGGTGAGGGCTGGACAGTCTGTATGAACACATTAGTTAAATAGTGATGGGAAATGGCTGGTGAATATCTGCAACAAGCCATGAGGCAAGGACTAGGTGGATAAATGTGTTGGGAAGTCTGGTCTCTGAAGGAGGTGCAGACATCTCTGCACAGTTCCCACAGTTGTTTCAAACCAAGGTTTTTTAATTTTCTGGCTATGCAATTAGCCTTGCTGTGAAGCCTCAGCAATGGATATTTTACCATGTCCCCTGGGAACCTGCTTCATTAGTTTACAATTTTAATTAAAATTGTGCTGCTTAATTTCTTTGAACTGTACTGACTTCAGTGGCGTGGTGCCATTATCTAACAGAACAGAAGGACACACCTGATGCTGGCTGGCTCTCACCATCGCTGTATGCAGGTCCTAAGGAGAACCAGGAGGTCCAGGCACTTTTAGTGCATACAGGCACATGGTATTTCTGGGAACATTTCCCCAATACAGGGTCATTTCCACCTTCTGCACCCAGCCAAGATGCCTTTGGGTTGCATGTCTTTTTCCACCCTTGCTGAACAAGTCATGGATTTCCTCAGTGCTGCAGAACTCTGGACATGTCCCCAGTGGTGAGACAGGTTAGAGATGCAAGGGGCAGAATGACAAGCTGGGTTTGTGCAATCCCACAGCTTGTTGCTGGTTGTGGAGATGGGAGAGAAAAGGAATGCATGGGTAAAGAGCCTCCTCTACACTTTCACTGGCAGTACCTGGCTGGTACTCAGCTATGTCAGTCACAACCTTTGCTGGAGATTAACAGGGCAGAGATGTATTAAGTGCTCTGCAGAGCCTGAACAATGTAATTACCCTCCAAGTGAGGCAAGGATTTGTGCCAAGAGATTTTTATCTTCCATGAATGAGCTGGAGAGTGAAGGGCTCCTGGCTTTTATGAAAGGCAGGAAACTCCAACTCTCCAACTACTATTTTATGAGCCAAGAGATTTGACCACCATGAAGCAATGTCTGTGTCATTAGCTTGGCCAGACAGCTAGAATATGTCCGGACAAGGGTGGTGACTAATGCTGCCAGAAATGCTCCTGAATTACTCGTAAGCTGGAGCTCCTGGAGCACCTGCTGTCACCAAGGGGTCTGTCCTGGCAGCACCAGAGCACCTCTGCCAGCTCCCAGCTCTTCCTGGCAGCACTGCAGGTACTGTGACTATACAAGCACTTTGGCACAGTCTGAAGTGAAGTTCCATGGGTAGAGAGAAGCAGGCTGCAAGAGAGGAGTGGTGTTTCTAGGGAAGGGGAGGACTTCGCTGGTGTTGTTGTCTCTAACTGCACCCATTATCCTGCCCTGTCTGCTGCTCTTCACAAGTGAATCCCTTTTGATCTGGAAATGGGTTTGGCTTCTTGTTCCACTGTCCCAGTGGTGGGAGGGCTGCTGCTGCTCTTAGTGGCTGAAATAACTGTTTCCTCTCTTGTGCCTGTTCTCTAGTGTCTTCTACAGAGGAACAAGGTCTCCTTGTTGTGTTTTGCAGAACTATCCAGACATTTAGTCCTTGCTGGAGCAGGCTGGTTTCCTGCTGGTGCACTCTTTCATGTCTGTTGAAATTAATCCAGCTCTCCTGAATGTGGAAAGCAAGAGCAAGCTTCTGCTTTTGTGCCTGAGAGTCAAACCACATATCAGACTTGACGGCAGACCCTTATGGACCTGTGATAGTGATTCCGCTTCAGGCTCATCCTGCCTCTCCCAATGCTTGTTTCTATTTCCTCCCTTGCAGCCCATTCCTTTTGTTCCTTGTCTTTTAGAAGAAGCATCTTCAGTTTGTTAATCCCCCTTTGATGGCGTGTCAGCCACTTCTCTGAAGTTCGAAGGGATGAGCTCCAAGTCTTCATTTGACTTTCAAAGGAAGAAAGAACAAAGTCTGACAACATTCCTCTTTGCAAAGTCCACATTTATTGTTATTTTATTCTTCATTATCTTGTACTATTTCAAAATTTGTTTTAAGATCTGGCTTCCTACTGCAGTTAAACTACCAAGCCTCAACCTTTCCTTATCACTTCTCCCTTCTTAAGAACAGATATTGTTTTGCATTTCCCTAGTCACATCCTAATGCCCCAGATGTGCTCAAATCCTGCTGTTTCTGCAGCCTCTTATGTCAGTCCACTCCAATATGCAAAATAATGGTTATTTCCCCCATCTCTGCACTGAAAAAATGGTGAATTAGTATTTATTTACTGCATTATCTATCTTGCTTCTTACATCATGTCCAACATTATTAGTTTTATATTGGAAAGTTAGGCAAAGAGTTAATTTGGCTTGGGGCCATCCTGAGATTAGCATTTACCCATTTTCTCTGTAGAAAGACCCTCTCTTCTCCTTCCTTTGATCTACTTTTTCTCATGTAGCTGACTAAACTTGTCTGTTTGTGTAACACCTCCTGTGAGGTGTCATTTGGTCTGAGGATTGCCAGAGGTGATAACCAGATGCTTTTGACCCATGTGTATTGGTGCCTTTGCTTTTATTCCCTATTCCATTCCACTGAGAATTTCTGCATGCTCCAACTACTCTTCTAAGGTGGTTAAGTGTGCCTTTGGCTGCTGTGCTGCTTCAGACCTTACCTCTTTTGCATGAGATACAAGTACCATAGCAGCTTAATAGCTTTTCTTCCACTTTTGGTCTTGAATTCCTCAGCTTAGCCAATTTCTCATTTCCTAGAGATGATCAATTTGCCTTTTGGAACTGGGAATTTGGGATCAGAGGGAGGTTTCTTAGAGGTTTGTTGTAAATTAGTATGCTCTTGATTGACAATAATGTATTCTTATCCATTCCGTTTTCACAAGCTCTGCCAGTATACACTGGAGCTCCCATCACCGTGTGTCTCTCTGATGGGTTCCATACATCCTGTGGCACTGCAGTCTCCTGTGTCTATGTTCTCCCTTCACTCTGCCTCTGTAATCAGCCTCACCTTTGTCTCTGCTCCACGCACAGCTAAATCTCTGCCCTCCTGTTCACTGGCTGGTGACTGCTTAACTCCTTGGCTCTCCTGCCTCCATCAGCCCTGCCTTTCAGTAAGGGCTCAGCAGTTCATGGTCCACCAGCTGGGAGTGAAGCTTAAATAGGAAAAGGCTTATTCATGTGGATCAGGTGATGGGGCACTCCTACAAAGCCTCGCCTTCGGAACAAAGCATTTTTGGGGCTTGCCAAGTTGCCTCTAAGGATGCAAAAACCACCTCCTGTGCAATTCCTTCCCTTAACAGAGGGAATTCAAAACTTCACACACAGCCATGAGGTGCCTGTGATTATGTGGGCACAATGCAACCTTCGTGGCTGCTGTGCCCTTGAAGGAACTGGCAGAGAGGATCACAGCTGGTTTTAGCCTCCTCTCTGTCAGCTTTAGCTAAAAATTAATAGCACACAAGCTTCCTCCATACCCTCAAACTTGGACAGCTAAAGCTTTCCCCTGTTGCAGTTTGCAGATACTCACATTCTGGTCAATAATGTAATTGAGATGTTTCCAGTGATTAAAAGACTTCTGACTAAGCTCTTGGCATAGAGAGGAAAAAGTGAAAGCCGGAGTCAGGGGGAATCAAGAATTCAACAGAACCCTTTGAACCAGCTTTTGATTTACATATGAATAACGTTGACCTGCAAAGGGAATAGTGTCCAGTCATCCCCTACAGAGGCACCAGGCAGGATCTGGTTCCTTGCTGGGAGTTCTCCCCCAGTTCCTATTAGGATTATTTTCTCCACCATGCTTTCATGACTGTGTACTTCTACTTACTCACATAGGATCTCACACAGATATGAACTCCCTTGATCTCGGGGGCAGTGAACCACAGAGTCCAGAGTGACTGTGGTATGTAGAACAGGGATAGATGTATAATCCTGGAGGTCTGGGAGGTGTCACATGCTGATGCAGAGTCAGCAAGCAAGATGTTGAAGTGCCTTGGTGCCTGTGGTGGTGGTGGGACAGCCCTGCAGGGACATCTGCTCTGCTGCGAGGTAGTACCTCTGTGCTGGGGGCTGACCCTGTGACTTGTGTCAGCTCCTTACGTGGCTTCTTGTCAGTTCTGCTGCTCCTGAAGGTGTTGGAGATGAAGGATTTTGTGGGTTTTTACTTAGAGGAGGCACTCAAGCATAATGTACAGCCTATAAACTGCTTAGAAGCCTCTAAGCTTTACTTACTATTCCTTCTGGGGTAACCAGCGTCATGTGCCAATCTGACTAATGCTTTTTAAAATGCACTAGATTAAAGGTGAATGTGTTGATTTGGATTTAGCAGTGGAATGACAGCATTTCTCATCGCTGTTCACATACAGCTCGTCAGGGATGATGAACACTTCCCCTTCCTGAACTCTATCAGTCATCCCTGAACGTGACAACAGCAGTTCAGTGATTTCATCCCTGCCCTTTTCACACACATCCATAAAACACAGCTGCATGCTATTGCCCCAGCTTCACACTCTGTGAGAATATATTAGCAAGTCAAAGCTTGAAGTTTCATATCTCGGTGTTCTGGGTTTTTTTTATATTACTGTTTTTTTCTGAGTGTCAGCCTGCACAGGTTGATGATCCATCCCTAAAGAGGTTCTGCAGCTGCACACCTTCACTCCCAGCTGCAGTAATGTTAGCAACAACTGAGGCTGAAACTGTACTTTAATTCCCACATGAGCTGTGAAAGCCTTGTTTGTATCTGGGTGTCACTCCAGATGCCTCTGATGGTGTAGAAGGTAGCAACCAGTGCTTTCAGACTACATCAGGAGCCTCCATACTCACTTGGCTTCTTTCCTTTCTGGTCACTGTTACCTGTATTTTACTGCTTCAAAACTTATCTTTTCCAATTGATCCAAAATATTTTCAGTACTAATAGCTTTTAACTGAACAAGACTTTGATTTGGGATTTCTTGCTTTGGTTGCAGGGAAAAGAGGGGAGGTATTTTTATTTATGAGCACTCTACTCTCTGTGCCTGCAGGATACCTCATTCCTGTCTTGCTGGAGATGGTTTAGACCCACCCTACATTCATGGCAATTTATATTTAATCTGCTGTCCAGATCTAGTCCTTTTGAGCCACTTCAGTCCACACGCCTCCTTCTCCTTCCTATTTTGGGCTCCTGGGTGCTTTGACGCTTCTCTTGTAGCTCAGCCTTCCAAGCTTCAGCTTATGTGAAATCCCCAAGACAGCCAGCTTATGTCACCATCATCCATCAGGGACAGCCACAAAGAAATCTGCAGCTCAGTAGAGCTGCTCTTGCTCCCATTCCTCTGGGAAGGGACAATGTAACTTAGGGAGAAGGCAGGCATGCTGCAGAGCTGCATATGTGACATTATGACATTTGAACGAAAGAAAATAAGGTAAAACTAATTTGTTACAAACCCCACCTTTCAGTATGTGTTATATAAAGCAATCATTTACTGTGGTGTTAGAATAAAAAATTGTCAAGCATCATGTACAGATGTGATGGTTTTTCTCTCAGCAGTAGGAAATGTCTTTGTTCACAAGATGAGGTGAAAGAGAACATTGTCGATCTTACCTGAGCGCACATCCACAGACAGTGAATATTTCCTGCCCTGCTTTGGTGCAGCCTGGCCTTATCCCGTTTCCCCTTTTTGTTCTTCTGGGAGGGCAACTGAAGTCTCTAAGTGAGGAGTAGCAGTTCTTTCTCTTTCTCTGCCAGAATATCGGAGGGTGTCACCTGAAGGGCTGTTTAGCAGAAAGGCTGGAAACTTGTGTCCAGCTGCAAATCAGTTCATTTTCTCCCTGCCCTGGAGAAAACTTGGGGCACTGTGTCCAGATCTTGGTCATGCATTCAGTGGAGCCTTGCATGTGGCTGTGCTGCTGGCCTGCTGGGTGGCCTTGCTCAAGTGACCTTGCCACTCAGGTCACTTCTTTCCTGCTCCTTGCCCTGCCAATGTACAGGGACAGGACTGCTCCTGCAGTATGGATGAGAGAGAATCCAGAGGTTCAGCTGCACGATGGGCTCCTTAGCCAGGAGCAGGGCACTGTACAGCAGGTCTTCTGCCTGCACTGCCCAGAGCAGCAGGGACCTGGCCTTTGTGAGAGCAAGCTGCGACTGCAGAAGATCTGATGGAATATAACACATCACGTTACTAATCAAGTAGCTGTTATCTGTCTCTCAGATCCTCCTGACCCTTACCAGGAGTGCATACTACTTGTTTCCTAAACAGCCCCATGCTGTTCAATAATGTGAGAATTTTGTGCTTGAGGAGCTGGATGCAGCACTGCTCTTAAATGGCTGTTGTCCTGTGTTGCAAATTAACAAGATTGCACTAGGTTTGTAATCAACAGCAATTAACTCACCACAGAGGTTGCAAGAGAAATCTTTTCCCCACATCACAGGCTCCTCTGGTCTCTTTCACAGCACCCAAAGTCAGAGTACCAATGTCTTGCACAGGCACACACAGCTCTTTCTGTACAGCAACAGGGCTTGGGGTGTCTGCAGGGCTCTGTCCCCCAAGCCAGAGTCACCACTGGGGAGTGCAGGCGGGAGCAGCCCAGAGTTAATGGTGTCCCACAGAAACCTGTTCCATGCCCTGCCATCCGTGCATGCATGGTGCCCATTCCAGCCTGACCAGCTGGAAGATAAGTGCCCACTGGACTGCTCCCAGTAGCAGTGAGGTGCAGCCTGAAGTCCCCACAGATCCCACAGGGAGGATCACAGCATGCCCACTGCCTTTATACCTCAACTTGGCATTTCTCTCACTTTTCCTCATGATGGAAGGGGCACCTAGAAGTATGACCTGGACCTGAGCCTCCATCCAGGGACCTACTAAACTTCAGTTGCATTTTCTTTTAAAAAGGCCTGACATCCCTTCTGACCCTCCACTTCTGCCCTTCCTGAGCTGTGCTGCTGTAGCGAAACCGTTCCAGTAGATCCACGTTGGACTGAGGAGGTCTCTGACTCCAGGGATGACATGGCATGCCAGGTTGTTGCTTAGGGAATGTGCCATCCCTGGAGCAGAGCTCAGTGCTCTGCCCTTCCAGTGGAGGCAGGGATCCAGCTGACTAGCCAGCTGCTTGTGCAGATAATTGCACTATCAGTGAGATAGAATTAGATTATGTTTATTTCATGATCAGTTTTGTTCAAGCCTTACAGAGACATCTTTACTATGTTAAGTTAAAATTAATTAATTGCTTATTCTGGGAAAAGATTAACATCTAAAAGCTACATAAGACTTTCAGAACTTGTCTATTTAGTAGTGCTTGACTTGCTTCTACAAGGCTTGATCTTGCCAAGTCAAGAATGAAACATGAAGTGCATTAATTACAAGTGAACTAGGCGTAGCACCTGAGTTTGTACTCACTTCACACATTGCTAGTAATTGCCTGCTTTGTTTTTGCTGGTGTGTCTGAAGTGTCCTAGATATAAACTGGCTCAGATGGCCGATGACAAGGACATCTGTGATGTGCCTGAGAAGGGCAGCCAGGAGGCAGTTCCTTTTGGGACACAGCAAGGGGTAATACATGGCATAGGGGCAGTTCCAGCATCTTTCCCACATCAGAAGTACTTCTGCCACTGAGTACTTCCCTCATGCCTCCCTGCCCACTGCTGGGAGACAGGTCATGTCCAAGCAGATCTGGCATATTTCTTGAAGGTGAGAAAATATCTCCATTTTTACCTTAATTGTCCTGAAATTTTAAGGTCTTAAGGTGTCATAGTTGTCCAGGTAGCTGGAAGAGAGACCCTCTAATCCATATTCTCTATATCCACTAACTAAAAGATGAAGCAGCAATATTCTGAAAGACTCCTGCTAACTTAGTATCAGCAATAGATTTCAAAGCAGTTAAGGCTGCTCCTTCAGAGGCCAACAGGATATATTGGATAGGCATCCTAATGAGCTTCTGAACGTGGGGCTCCCTATTCAGTGTCCATACTTTTCAAATAGCTTTTGGAAGTAAATTTTCATGTTGATCACAGTTTTTGTAGCCTGTTCTCTCTCTGCTGTCTTCCTGCCTCTTCCCATATCAGCACAGACACTCTGACAACCTAGAGACTAGTGTTTTATTTCTGTCATTCCAGTTTTTCTTGTGTATTATTAGGTCAAGATGGTTGTCTCTGTCTCTTTTACTTCACTGAATCTGCTATAATGTAAAAGCAGCACTTACCTCATCTACAAGTGTTTATCAGCAAAATTCTCTCCCCCAAAACAGAGTATAACTTTATGCTATCTGTGTTTTCTCTGCTTTGGTGAGAAGGGGTTTTCCATCACTTTGAAAGCCACAGTGATTTGGCCCTGGGTCAAATGCCACAGAGTGATTATCTCTTTAAGCACAGATCTCAAAAGGAGATTTGCATCCCACTACACAGGCTTTCTCTAGGCTTTTCATACTTTCAGGCAGAACAGGGCCCATTTTTTGTGGGAGTTTTCTTTGGAGAGGGAGTCCAAGGACCTGTGCTGTGCAGAGAAGGTGTGACCCCAGCTCTGCAGCAGATCAGGTTTGTTGTGAGCATAAGTAAGTATGCCCCATCTCCTGGCACTCAATATCATTAGATCCAAAGCAGGATGCAAGCCTCCTGTCCCTAGGTACCTTTGGCTGACAAAATAAACATGAATTCATTCTGGTTTTCTCACCTCTCTCCTGCTCATGTCAGAATTGAGACTGAAGCTGTATGACCAAAATGCACCATGTCCACCAGATTCTATGTTGCACTGATACTGACTTTTAACTAAAAATAATCTCCTTTGGAGTGTCAGAACTGTAGCTGCTATTTGACCTCTCCTTTTTGGTTTCTTTTTGGGCTCCAGAGAGGGGGGAAGAATTTGCTGTAGGAGGAATATTGGGGAAAATATCCACTCTTCCTTCAATTTTCTTTTGCCTTGCTGGAGCTGTCAATATGACACTCACACACACTCTTACACACTTTTACACAATCACACACACTCTTAGTCACACTCTTACACACTCCCACACACTCAGGCACACTCACTTGCACTCTTACTCACACCTTTGGTTGACAAGGGTCTGCCCAGGCTCATACTACTTGTGTAAAGTCACAAAATCCGCAAAGTCTCTCTTTTACCTCCTTGTTCCTTTCCCCTGAAGGAAAACAACCTTGTAAATTCTTGTGGCTCTTGGGAGAGGTGGGAGGTGGCTATTGACTTCCCTGGTGGTGTAGCTGCTTTTCATACTTCCCTCATCCTCAGCAGCCAGTGGGTCTGCACTGTCTAGTGCCAGGAAGTGACAACTGCAGCATGTCACTTCTTGGACTGGAGGAGTTCACCTGAATCGTTCATTATAGTATTTCACAGCTAAGCAGGTACAGCTCCTTTGGCTCTGTGGGGCAGGTCTCTTGCTCTGGTTCCAAGCTTGGCTGTGTATTTTTAAACATTATTAGAGTTCAGATGAAATTGCTTCCAGCTGCTTTCACAAAGCCTGTATATTGCCAGGGTCACAACAATGTTCCTTTTCTGCCAGACTGTGGTCTCCTACAGAGAGGTCTTCAAAGACCAGTCTCAACGAAATCAAATTATTTTTGAATATAATTACCTCTCACCCCACTAAATTTCATTGTGTTCCAAAGGGTTTCCTGTAAATAGATCCCACTCTTTAGGGGACCCATGCTATTCTGCAGTGCTGGTGGGAGCCAGCCCTCACCAGACTCCCCTGCACTAGCAATTCTTGGACAGACAGTGCCTAAGTAGCTTGTCATGTGATAAAACATCACATTTCTTCTCCCCAGTGCTGCTTGTGCTGATATTCAGCTCCTGCAGGAAACCATATGGCTTCCAGAAGCCTACCCACATACCTGTACATGCCTACACAGTCCATGAGTCACATTTACTGTTTGGATGCCCCCTGAGTCATCTGAAAATCTGTGAAATTTCCATGTCTCTTTTCCATGCAATCTCTTAAGAACTTTAGACAGTTATGTATAAGCACTTACATATGTATCTTTTTTTTCTATTTTAAGTTTCATGAGTGGTAATACGCTGGCACTTCTTATTTTTAAGGAAGTTGAATATTGATGAGAGCAGAGCATTGGCTGCAGCTGTCTGAGGATGGTATTCAATTGAGAAAGTGAGACCCTTTTGAAAGAAGGAGCAAGAAGTCCAACACACTTGGGCTTTCAGCCTTTCTATCTGCTCTGACAGGGCCCATACCTGATCACTCCTGACCCTTGGTGTGTTTCTGTGCCCAAAGGCAGCTGCAGTGCTGCCTTCAGTGGGATGTGAGTATTTTGGGAGTCCTTGACGAGACTTTGCTGTACTAAGGAATGGCACAGAGGGATCACACTTGGGTCACTCAGGGCATTCTGGGGACTGATCCAGGACAGCAGGGCTTGGGGCAGATGTCTGTCTTCATGCTGTCAGCTCCTCAGCTGCAGGGACTCCAGCCTCAGACAAGTCTATCTGCCCTTTATCACTGTCTTGACACGATAATTTTGCTGCCTCAGGACAGCACAGATGATGTGTAAGCTTTGCCTGTTGCTTTTGCTGATGAAAGATGAGAAAAGACAGTCTTTCTCCTTCCTCTATGATAGGCCAGCACTGAAGATGCATTATAGCCCAAATTAAAAACAGCAGCCCCAAGGTTTGCTGCAGCATCGTGGAGTGATGTAACCAGCCTGCCAGAAACAGCTACTTTTGCAGCTGTACCCCTAATGCAGGCAGTGTTGGGTGTTTAGCAGAATAATCTCACAAGCAGTTGAGGGAGAAGGAATGTGTAGATAGACTGTTCTGCTGTGAAGTGTGTGAGGTGACTGCATTAAAAACATCAATGTCTCCTCATAAGCATTCTGCAGCCAAATGGTGGTTCTGTGGCCTTATAGAGCCAGAAAAATTGTCAGAGGTACAGATGAGTGTTTTGTACACCTGGAAGCAGCAGTGAGTTTGTAGAGAACTTCTTGTTGTAACTCAGCTTAGTAAAATTGCCAATAATGTTCATTAGGGAAAACAATCAGGCCACTCTCCCCTCTGTGAGAGAGTGTGCTGCTTTATTCACCTGCTCCAGAATGCTGCTCAGTACAGGCACAGATTTTTTACTGATACTGTACAGATTGTGAAGCATGTGTGTGACCTGGAAAGCTGCAAATGGGCACACAAAAGCATTGCTAATTTAGACCACTCCCACCCTTCATTCTGACTGGTACAGTTTCAAAAAATTCGCTCTGCAGAATAACAAAGAACCTCAACCAACAAACCCAAGATATTTTCAGAATGTGATAGCAAACCTGGATAACTTGCTGTATAATATTTAGTCAAACAATATTGGTAAAATACGAGTTTTAATCTTATTTCAGTGGGCTACAAGGTATATATACTGGTGTATACTGCATGCAGCATGTATACATATGCACATGAGTATGTATGCAAAATGTATGAGGTATGTTCCATATAAATAGATCAGCAATGTGAAGAGCAGAGCTAAAGGAATGTGGGTGCATGAGAGGACAGGAGAGCTTTAACAGAAGGCTTCACTCAAAGCTACTTCAGTGCAGAGGGGTCTGGAGTGGTGAACCCCTGACACAGCACTGCTGGGGAGCTGCTCTGCCTGCAGATGGTACCTCACCACTGAATAGGCAGCTGCTTGAATACTGGCAGCAATGTGCTTGCTAATAAGAAGAGGAATAAGAGGTTGAATAAGTAGAGATAAAATATCCTGTCTGAATGTATGCTTTTGCACAAGTGACAGAAAGGAGCTGAGTGGTTGTTTTTAGGAAGGTTTGTTCCGCAAGTGCTGCTGGAGGGATCAGTACAAGAGATCCGAGCCCACGTAATGCACTCTTTAGTGAGAAGAAGAAAGTTGAGAGGTTGCTTCTGGCAGAGCCTGTTTTTGCTCACAGCAAAAGGAATGCTCTGGTGGATGCCTGTGCTTCAGGAAGCCTCTGGCAGTTCCCAAGGGCCCTTGTTGCCCTGTCAGCCCCGGGGGCAGCTCTCTGTAGGACAGCACTGTCACACTACCTGCAGCCCTGCCCCAGCTGTTCCCGTTCCTGAGGGGCACTTCTGAAGCTGTCTCTTGTTCAGCCTCAGAGAGCTTAACAGATCTTGGCTATTGAGGGGAGCTTGGTCTCCAGCTGAGCCTCTCAGTAACTCCTAGGGAATGGTGGTGTCTCCTTACAGTTTTCCAGGATGAAGAGGCCACCAGGAGCAGTGAGTTTTAGATAGAAATAATAAGGCTGGGCACCCTGGACCCCTGCTGGCTTGTGCTACTCCATCAACGGACTAGCAGGGGCTCATTTTGCACTTCCCATATGCCACCTCATCTTTCCTTCTAGCTGAGTGCTTTTCCTCAAATGGACTATGGATCTCTGTAGGCTGGGCTGTTTTTGTAAATTGTTTACATTGTAAAAGTGCACTGAGATATCAAACATATTGTTTAATGAGCCTAGAGATGACTCCCCAGGTCTGCACGGATATTGAAAAGATTTTAGGGGTCTGTAAAATGAAAACCAGTGTCCTGCTTTCAATATATATCACTGCTGAAGCTGTCATGGAACAAGGCTGATGGTTTCACTCTGACTGTGGTGATTGTGGAGTGATCTCCCTGGCTTTAGCAGAGATGCTTTTGTGAGGATTGGACTCTCACTGCCTGGGCTTAAAGTCTGCTTTCCCCTGCAGCCACCAGCAATGAAATGGAGTTGGTCCATATGTGGGATGGTAAAATCTGCAGGGGAGTGTTATGTTTTCCACATTTTCAAAAGTACTTTTCACCCATCCAAAGAGTTTACAGAAATAACCTACTGCAAAATTTAAAAAAGCAGCAAGTGTTTGTATTGTGTAGAAAAGTTAAACTTACTGGGGGCTAGACCACATAGTTTTCTTATTATACTGCATGGGTAAGGAAATTTCTGAAACAAGGGCTGAGGGCTGAATCTCCTTCGGTCCCCTCACTGGTGTGGCTGCAGCCAGCAGGGTGCTGTGGCCCAGCATGGATAGCATAGTGCTATGAAATCTGGGCAGTGAGAAGCAGCGGAGCAGCAGGGAACTTTTCCTGACTAATTGCATAAACTCCAAGAAGTTCACATAAGGAATTAAGCAAGAGCTGAGGTTGCTTTATACTCATACAAGATTACTTTGATGCTTTCAGTTCTGTGGGCCTATATATAAAACAAATACAATGGGTATCTAGCAGCTAATTCTAGCCACAGATGTAAAAACTAGCACAGCTCAGTTGCTAATTCCTTGAAGGTATGAGCTGCTTTTGATGTAAATATGAGCATGTGGCTTGCTGTGCAGAGACTTGCCACAAAATTTTCATTTTTAGTTACATTAAGCCAAAGCAGACAAAAATAAAATCTGCAGAGGCAAAGAGGCATCAGAAATTCACTGGAACTACACTGAAGTTGTACCCTGCACTAATAGCCTTAGCAAACAATAATTAATACAGCCAGCATGTCTCATCGTATTGTTAAAGAGAATAGAAACAGAGATAATCCCTTCTGAATTGTAATGTAATGCCATACATAATGATACGGTTTTCTTTCTTTGGACTGCTAGTTTTGTTTTCCATGATGGAATGTCTTCAGAGGGTCTAAATGAAGTGTTTGCAATGGAACTGGATGCTTCCTCCAGCATGTAATAATCATAACCAAATAGGTTTTAATTAATAATTGAATAAATCCTTAGTGAGTTTCTGAAATAGGAGGCATGCTCTATATCTGCATGGTGTCAGGAGATCTGTGAGAACACTGAGCTGTTTCTGATTAGGAAGCTGAGAAGTCATCCTTGAATCCAGACCAGTGATGGTGGACTGAGCTCTTCTCTTAAGCCCACCCTAAGTGCTCAGGCCTGGAATTTCTCAGCTATCCTAAGGCAGAAGTGTAAATTCAGTGCAGCTTCGGTGAGCAGAATATTATTCTTTCTCATTAGCTGATTTCTGTTCCATTCTTGAAAAGATTAAACATAAAGCAGTAAAAAACCAAGCCCAAAGCTATCACAGCTTTATCCTGTCCCCTCCCACTGACCTTAGAGAGCTTACCTAGTGTTTTACTATGCTAGAGATGTCCACAGCTATCAGAATAGTCCTTGGGATCCCTGACTTTGAACAAGTTATCTTGAAGCTGCTGTACACTACAACACTGTCCAAACCACCTACCAGAGGACCCCAGAAACGTCAAGAATGAAGGCACAAGATGAACTCTATATGAAAAACATTTTGCTGGAATGAAGCAAACCCAAAATCTAAGTCTTTGTAAACTGTTTCTCCTCAGTATAGATCAATTTCAATATAGATGCAGCCCAAATCTGGCTGAGAAAATTACTTTTCTATTTAAAAAAATAGTCTAGTCAGTGATTACTTGAGGTGAAAGGCACCAAGCGTCCAGGAGATGGAAAAGGACACTACATGCTTTGAGAGGAACATTTTTCTGTGTTCAGTCTATAGTGATGTGTGACTGCATCAAGTTGCACCTTGAAACCAGCTGAGAGGCTTGTCTCCACTCTTCTAGTTTGGAAGCAGCTCAAAACCTCACTGCTCGTGTCCCAGGAAGCTTTCTGTGGGATCCTTGTTCTTTTTTGCCCAATAGCCTTGCTGATCTGAAGGTACCCTGTGAAGTCCTCTGCTCTGGTCACCGTCCCAGATTTTCTGCTCTGCCACCTTCTAGTGCAAATTCAGCTTAGTTGAACACAGATGGCCACGGTTATGTATAACTCTAGGTGAGGTCTCACAAGTGTTTTGTGCAGGACCGTTAGTATAGCCCTATCTGTAAATCTCACTCCTGAGGCCTCTGTCAATTATCTTCCCCTTTCATGGCCTTAGTAAGGGCTCACAGTCATCCTTTGTTGACTGTTTTTGTTTCTAACCTGGTATGACTTTGATCTCTACACTATTCTAACTTCACAGCATTTCCTTTTGCTGTATCTTTACACATCACCCCATGCCTCTTCTATAAGCTTGTCTCTGTGAAGTATAAAATATTTACTGATGAAAGAAAAATATTTTACCTCTTAGTCCATGTAGTCTCTGAATCCATTTAAAGAAACTTTGCTGATTTCAGCATTTAGCAAATACATAAGTGCAAACCATTCCAGGAGAGAGGCCTGCACACCACCAAGTTAATGTTTTATTTGGCCACATTTCCAAATTATCAGGAAAATAGGACAAGAATTGCAAGCATACACCTGTCTTCCAAAATTTCTTGTCTTTATGAGTCAGTCCTGGTATCAGACAAACTTGTTACTCAACGTTCTCTGCTGTTGCAGTAGTGCAGTTCTGAGAAGGAATGTGGTACAGCCTCTGGTGATACCACTTCTTACCTTGCAAAAAAACCAGCTGTTGTTAGCGGAAGATTTTTTTCCCCCAGTAATGAAAATCTGAAAAAAAAGGAAGGTTGATAGATTACTTCCAGAAATGCTGTATTTTGAGGACAAAAAGCAAGTAGAACGAATAGAAGCACTAGAATATCAATAGTAAATAGCCTTACAGTATATGTTGTCTTTGAGTGTGCATGTTTGATTACTGCAGCCAGCTTCCCTGTACATTTCTGGAACATCTAGCTGGACCCTTGAACCCATCTGGAGAAGGTAGCTGTCTGTGCAGCTTTGCCAACAGCAGCAGAATGCTTAGGTCAGTGTATTCAGAAGTAATTCTGATTCTGGAAGCCTGATGTGAGCTCTTTGGGAACTTACAGCCAGAAGATGTTAAAATTTTTATTGACCTAAACATGCAACAGTATTTGATGAAGCAATCAGGGCAAGAAAAGTAATATAGAAGTAACAAAGCTTAAATGAGTTATCTATAACAGAGGATTTACTGAAAGGACAAACAAGAATCTGCATTTGAGTCAGTGACAGGACTTTGGACTCTGATCACGCCTTTTATAGTCAGTAAGAGTAGGCACAATACCACTAGGATTTAAAGAGTGGTTTTTACAAAACCCACACGAAGGCTCTCTGCAGAGGACTTTTGTGAAAAATGGGCAGGTTTGCAAGGATTTTCTGCACCTAAACACATATCAAAATATAACAGAAAAGCTGTGTGGACCCTGCAGGATCTCAGCACCACTGAGTGCTTGCTCCCGGAGTGAAGGGCGGGATGCATTAACTGTGGGCAATTCCTGCAGGCCCTAGGTCATCTTTATCAGCAGATCCCTGCAAGCTGGACAATGTCCCAAGTTTCTTCACTGTTCCAGCTCTGTAGTTGTTCAGTGGGACACTGGAGGACTCACCCCTCAGCATCAGTCACTGGCAGCCTCTCCCTTTAATTACGCATAAAATTCCAAACGAGACTAAATCTTTTCTTGCACTCTCCAGCTGCATTCCATTTTAACACTGCTCTTTTCCTTCACTCATCTGTGGTACATACTTGCTTTTATCCTCCCAAAGCTTCTACACAAACAAGGAGGAAGAAAACCCATTAAAGGGAAGGTGTGCCTGATAATTCAATTACCTGCTCACCACCAGTGAGCCACGGGGGCCAATTTATCATGCTGGCTCCAGCAACTCATCCTCTCAGGTGATCTCTGCAGAAAACTTCTACAATCTCAAGGAGCAGGGAGTGTGGTGGGGCAGGAGATGGGAAGCTTGGGCCCTGTGTACCCATAGCCCAGCCTGTAGCCAGTAACAGGCACAATGGTACAGATGGAGCCACGATTTGTGAAGGGCAATCCAGCAGTGTGCTGATTGTGCTCCTGCTAATTGTCCTCAGATATGTATTTCTACAGTTATTGGGTGAACTCAAAAGGTAGGTGTTAGCACAGGAGGAAGGAATTTTAAACAAGTTTAGCTGCCTGTCATTCCAGGAGAGAGAGGGGTTACTATAAGAGCTCCACGTGCTCAGTGTGTTCCTGCAATGTTTAGAAATGCTCAGTGTTTGGTGTGAAGTAGAACATCTTAATACGTTGCAACAAAACAGTTTATTTGGAGAGTAACTCTTAATTTCGAAACAAGGTACTTTCTGAAAAGTATGATTTTGATTCCTAAAAAGATCACTGCCAAACTCCCTTTATTTTCCCACTCACCTAATCTAGGTACATGTCTCTAATCTCAAAATACAAAGACTTTTTGTCTTTTCAGATGCACATGATGGACAGTGTGGTGGTAGCAGAGTATGTATCTCTCACCCTTGTGCAAGAGGCACAAGGCTGGGCACAATCCCATGCTTTCTACTACAAATACTACATTGTTTGGGTTGGGAAAACAAAGGTGTCTTGATGCGATATGCTGTGATGTCATTTTGCTGTGTGCTGCTGGATCGTGTGGCTCAGGCACAGCATTTTCTGTACTCCAGGGGTGGTGAAAATCAGCACAGAGTAAACTGAGCAATGGATAGCAGCTCTGTTTCAAGGCATGCTGTGAACTGTGCCACAGAAACAAAGAAAAAGCACTTCCATGTTATTTACTTTATTTCCATCGAGTAAGAGTGACTTCTGTCCTTTCTAGGAGAAGGTGCTACTTTGCACAGCCTGTGTCTGAATCCCACTGTGAGGTTTAACAGCCTTTTCTTGTGCTTTGCCTGAACTAGAGTACCTTGCTATTTTGGGGGCATTTGTTACATTTTCATAGGATGTGAAGAGTTTAATTTATTTTTAATAGATATTAACTGGGTAACGTGATCATACAAAAATCCATGAATTTACTTTCTAAACACTCCCATTAGCATTTGGGCAGGCACACCCCAAAGCAACTGCTGCCTTCCTCCCAGGAAAACACTGCTCAAGAGGCTCTAACGTGCTCTTTGAAGGTTTATTTCTTGCATCAGGTTTTCACACAGACAGTCACTTCATACAACACCCCAACCTCTCTGCTTAATTTGACTGGGAAAGTTAAAATAGGCAGGTTATATAATGATGTTTATCTTTACATCAGGAAGTCAACTAAGAAGCTGTTAAGCTGATATTATATAACACAGCCCTGATTATAGAAAGTGTGGAGGAAGATGGTCTAGGTTTATGCATGTCATATTGGCATATAATTGTTAACAATTATAATTAATATTGTTTCATATGCTTTTGTTTTTGATGTTTTGCAGCCCTCCAGAAGATGTTGGAGCATTAGCAGCCAAGCACCGAATGTTAATTGTTTATAAAAATTCTAATTGCACTCTTCTGTACATTAGATACATATATTTAAACAAAACATTCTAAATAATGAAATAGAAGTCACGTATTTCCTATAATGCTCTAGTTCCTGAGGTTGCTGAAGTAATAAAACTGACTCTTTTGTAGGATTGTAAACTGTCCTAAACCCAGTAGATAAACCTTATTACAAGAGCAAAAGAAAGATGAGTTTGCTGTATACACATAGCATACAATCCCTAACTGAACAAGACCTCAAACAACTTCAGTACACACAAACTGCACAGTGATAGGAAAAAAAAAAGGTTTTTTAGACAAAAAGAAGTCCAGTTTTTTCTTACTCTCCCTGTAAACAGGAACACGTTCTTCTACTAGCCATGCCCAGCTGGACACTCTAATGCTAAGAATAAAGACATCCTTGTATTCTGATGGAGATCGGATTAACCTAGAGACAAGTTTTAGTTATCAGGACAAACTGGATATGCAGTTCAAAAATGAAAATTATGAAGATTGTATTACTGGGGAAACTCTCTTCTCTGTATATAAAAAAAAAGATTAAAATTAAATAAGCAGAGATGTGTAAGAGGATCCCACAAGAATTCCATTGAGTAGGCTTAATAAAATTTGCTTAACTGTGATTTTTAAAAATAAAACCTTGATTTTAACAACTGAAGATCAGATCCTTCCCCATGTAGTAGGCAGCAACTTATTTTACCCACAAGAATGAAGATGACAGACAAAAGTGAGCTGGTATTTCAACTGTTAATGGTATCTATGATGGGCACATGACTCATTGTGTTGTGTCACAGAGTAACTGCAGACTGTGTTGAAAAGAGTAGCTTTAGTTTTTAGTGGCCTCGTGAAAATTTTCCCTATGTAGTAGTTTTTGCAGGGAAAAAAAAGACATGTTACAATTCCATGTTTTGATTCAAGTAGAATGTTTCTACAAGAAGTATTTTGCATCTCTTATAACCTGCAAAATTACAGATGATAAGGAAAAGGTGCTCTTCTGAAAAGACATCTCCTGGAAGGTAATGCTGTGGCACACGATCCAATCTTATCAGATATCAGAGAATCCAGATGAGTGGAGGCATAATGAGCAAAGAAACTTCACTCAGGCTTCAGTCCTTGTTAGGCAGGGGAAATGAGGCTCCATTAGTTTCACTGCTTCCCCAGTTGGCTGTGAAGCATTGCACTGAGTTTGCAGGGGAAGTGAAGTGAAAGCTTTTCTGCAGCTGTCAGAGATCCTTTCATGAGCAACAACTCCCAGTTCTGAATGAATAAGGGAAATCATCTGCTTTGTATACTATAAGGTGACTGCTAGTACTACATATGGTGACCTTGGACATTTATGTGACAAAATTAAGGGAGGACCAATTTTATTGTTTTTGTGTTTTCTTTCACTAGTAAGCCCAATATAAAAAAAGTCTTGAGTTTTACTCATTATTCTTCAACAGTCAGCATTTCTTTTATTAGAATTAATACTATAATTATATTAGTCTAGAAATATTTCACCTTATACACCAGTGTCCAACTTTAAATATGAACAGATGTACCTGCACTTATTTTTTGTATATTTATTATTTATTTATCATTAGATGTACCCCACCTTCTGTTGTAACAGAGTTTGTCTCAGCTAGTTACTACTGTGTTTTTTTTGGCCGTACTAATAACTGGAAATTCTTGCAATGCGATGATGTCTGCAGTCCTTTTTTTCTTGGTGTTCTTGTGTTGATTGTCATTATGTGTGGATCTAGGGAAAGTTTTTTGAAGTCTCCTGTTCTGAGTTCATTATACTTCTCCAGTTACTGTGTGGGACACCAGCTGCAACACATCTACTGCCATTGCCAGTTTGTGAAGTCTGCATTGTCAACTGGCTCCAGTGGGACTTAAAGGGGTTCACCAGGTAGCTGGCACAAAGTCAAACCCCTCCATGTCCTGCTACCCTGTTTGTGGCCAAAGTGTGACTGCCTCAAACCATAAGAAGCTTGACAACATTCTTTTTCCCTTTGGTGTGGTGCCAGCTGAACAGGTGAGGTTTCTAAAGTAGAGTCATTTTTAAAGTGGCAGCTGGACTGCCTTGAGGAGTAGGAGCTGGTGTAGGATCAGGTACAAATCTGTGGCAGGGCTCACTACTATGATCACTTGCCAGAGCAGGCAGCTGCCAGCAAGCTCTGGTGTAGTCTCAAAGTGGGAAAGCCTTGTCTCTGTTTCACTATAGCTTATGAAACTGGGGCTATTAGGCTCTGACACAGGGCTGCTTTTTCCCCATGTACAAATGGCATGGGCTAGGATTAGGTGACTGTTACAGCAGGTTTTCCAGGGGAAAAAAAGCTTGTGCTGTGCTGGCCTCCCTTCTGCCAGAAGTTGCCTGGTCCTGTATCACACATCCCCCCTAAGCACCATGTCCTCAACAGGCAGAGCAGTACATGTGCTGTAACAAGCTGCCTGTCCCTGCCAGAGGTCGTCCCAGGCAGAACATCCCAGACGTGCTCCTGGCAGCAATTGCAAAACAAGGGATTTTAATGGGGAAATCTGAGGGCAGGGAGAAAGGGCCATTGGTCACATCCTCAGATGCTTCTGAGGCCAAGAGGACTACAGTGGCAATGGGCTGCTGCTTTATGTAATTGTCTTGGAGTTCCTATTCCAAGGGTCATTTTGGAGCACAGCCAGGGTGTGTTAAGCACAGCATAATGTTGACTTCTATACTGACCACACCAGTCATAATTTAAGTACAAGCTTTTCTGTATGCTGCATGTAGTGGTTTGATTTAAATGATATTGCTTAAGTTGTGGCACAAACGATGCTCTGGTTCATACTCAGTTTTTTCCTTCTCCAAGGGCACTACAAAATGTCCTGAAAGCTGGAGCCTGAAAAAGACAATGTGCAATACAGGACAGTTTTGCAACACCGGCTCTAGCTGCAATGTTGCTTGTAAAAATATCATTTGCTTTCATGGAATATTTTCTGTATGTGCTGGAATTTCAAACCCGCTTTTCATACTGAAGTTTTAAGATTGTGCTTTCTGGTTCAACTGCTTTCAATCAGCAGATACACTCCCAGAACAGAAACAGAAGTGCCGGGAACCAACACCACTCTCTGAGGTACAATAAGGCTCACCTAATTGCTTCCTGACTTGCTGATCCATCATCCTGACCCCCTCTTTGATGTTTTCTTTCTTTATTTTTCCTTGAGCATTAGTAACAAGTGAGAAATGCTGTCTCAGGGTGTTATATATGGGATTATTCCTCTATCCCCAGCACAGTGACCGTATGTAATGGGATTATCTCTTATTTAAAATAAAAAAGACTTGGAAACATCAAATCCTGTGTATGAAAAAGTAGTTTCTTTATGGTGGTTCCTTTACTTGTAAAAAAAAAATTCTTTTTTTTGCTTTGTAATAATACATTTATGTCAGTCAGCAAAACAAACCCAAATGCTGCAGAAGTCTCCTTTCTGCTAGCTAAATTTAGCTTGTTCTTCCTCTCCTTCTGTATATATATTCCTCTAACATCTAAAGGGCTATTGCCCCCTTGGAGTACATTTATTGCTGGTGTAAACACTGAAAACTGATGAGGCCAGATGATGGAGCCTTCTGCCAATGTCCATTCTTAGCCTGCCTTCATTTCAAAATACCTGAACTGGTACCAGTTGGTGCCAAAATTCTGAGGTATGAATATACAGCTAGAAAGGAAGAAAATGGGCAATGTGTGTCAGTTAGCACTAAATGCATGTTCTGCTTGCTTCAAGGAGATGTGTGAATACTTTCACAGTACACAACTGTGGGAGGAGGAGAAACTCCTGGCACAAATCAAAGAACAAAACATAGGAGTATTGGGGAGGGAAAAGAGAGGCCTTTTCTAGATCTGGGTTAGATCTGTCACAGTGTCAGTTTCCTTAAGGTTAGGTCTTTTGCAAAGAGAAATCTAGTTCTGATTTTTAGACTTGAAATTTGTGAGAGTTGCCCAGGAGACTCTTTTTTAGGTTCTTTGGCTAAGCTCTTGAACATTTTCAGATGTGCTTAAATCTAAAAAGTATAAATGGAGATGCAAACTTGGATCAAAAAACCCCAAATCACATCATCAGTATTTGCTTTGAACTTTCAAGTCTCTTTCTGCCCCTCATATTTGCATAGACACAGGGTTTGAAGTGTATCAGATCAGGGGCTCTGGTTGACTGTCCATCTGATTGAGAAATAAGTTAACGTTCCCTCTCAGAACAAGAGTTATGCCTAGATTCACCAGCTTTTATGTACATTTCCTTTTAATGGGTGTATAGAATATGCTGCAAAGACCATTAACTCACACGTTTCTATCCAAGGCAGCCATTTCTATGCTCTGTCACCTCTTTGCTATCTTGCAAAAAAGCAAGCTGGTCTGCCTTTGAAGGTAACTCCTTACCATTTCCATGCCAGTTTTGAGAAAGGTCATGATTCTGACCCAATGTCAGCCTGTAGAGCTCATTTCTTAAACTTTCCAGGAAGCAAGGCTTTTCATGCTTTCTCCCATGATATCCTTATGCTAACCTTCTGCCCTCCGTTAACTGCAACAAAGCTATTTCTTTATCCTGCTTTAAGTGAGTCCTTCCTCCTCATCCTGGTCTTCACCAGGATGACTGAAGGAAAAACCCCAGCAACAGTTGGATGCCAGTGCTGCGTGTATTGCTTATTGTGTAGGCCGGCAAGGTCTGTGAGGTATCTTTGTCCTCCTGCCTGTCCCTTGACCTCCTGCAGGTAAAGCGGCTCTGGGCTCCCCGCAGCCAGGCACAGCTCTACCTGCGCTTCCTCGCCGCAGGAGCCGGTCCGTGCCCGGCACTCCCGGAGCACCAACACAGTCGTTTGGTCCGTGTTGCCCAGAAGCTCCCGCACTTAAACACGGACAAGCGATACAGCAGGTACCCGGCGCACACCTGGAGCTGTTCCGCCCTCCCGCAGCCCACGCCGGGCACCAGCAGCGGCGCGCGGGGGCCGCTCAGGGCGAGTTTCGCCGGGGGCCCGTCCCGGGGCCCGTCCCGGTGCCCGTCCCGCCGTGCCCGGCGCTGGCAGCCGGCGCCCCCGGGGCCGGGCGGGGCGGGGCGGCCCCTTTAAGGCAGGGGGAGCGCTCACCTGCCTCCTCCCCCGCCCGCCGCCAAGGTACCGGCCCCGCGCCGGGCCCTGATTGGGCGCCCGCCGGGCCCGGTCACGTGGGGGGGGCGCGCTCCCCCAGCCTCCAGGCCGCCATTTTGGCTGGAAAGTTTGGAATTTCCGAGCAGCGCGCGCGGGAGGCGGCGGGAGCGCCCCAGCCCTGCCCGTCCCGGCCCCGGCCCGCCGCGCCGCCTGCACCCCGCCGTCCCGCCCGGCCCGGCCCGGCGTGGCTCGGCCGGGCTTGCCCCGTGTCGCGCCGAGGCGCCGCGGCGGCGCCGGCGGGAGCCCCGCGCGGAGCCGCTCGCTCGCCGGGCGGCGGGGCCGGTCAGGCGGGGCGGCCGCCGCCCCCCGCACCCGGCCGGCAGGGGGCGCCGCCCCCCGCGCCGCCCCGGGCCGCGCTCCGAGTCCGCGCGGCGGAGCCCCGGGGCAGCCCCGGGCGCGGGGCGCGATGCCCGTCAGGAAGCAAGGTGAGCGCCGCACGCCCGGGGCCGCGGCCGCCGGAGCCGCCGGCTGACAGCTGCTGCCGCGGCGGGACGGGCGGGGGGGGCGGCTGGCGGGAGCCGCGGGGCTGCGGGCGGTGCGAGCACGCCGAGGGCAGCGTCCCTCCCGCTCTCTCCCGGCTGCGAACAAAGGAGCTGCCGCGCCGGGCTGGGGCGGTCCCGGCCACGGGGGCTTGTTGCATCCCCGGTGCTCCTGCCCGGTGCGCCCCGGTCAGCCGTGTGTCTGGTCTCTGCTTGCAGATACCCAGCGAGCCCTGCGCCTCCTGGAGGAATACCGCTCCAAGCTGAGCCAGACGGAGGACCGGCAGCTGCGGAACTCCATCGAGCGTGTCATCAGCATCTTCCAAAGTAACCTTTTCCAGGCGTTGATAGGTAAAGGTTGACTTCTTTCAGTTTGTGCGTAAGCCGGTTGGTTCTTGCTGATGCTGTCACTTGTGGTGTTAAGAACAAAAGGTGGTTTACCCTTAAATTAGAAGCCATGTGCTTCTTGTCGTTGTGTTTTTGTTTAGCATAGTAACACACGTGTTGTTACAGATCAACAGTTCACTTGTTACATGTACTTTCTTTATTTGAGGCTTTTGACTGATCCAAACTGCTTAAAACTGTGGAGTAGTTTTTAATTCTGTGGTATGTTATCCTAGATTTCTTTAGATTGTTTTTCCATGCATCTTTGCTCACCTGATAAATTTCTAAGGAGGGTGGGGTTTTTTTTTCTGTCTGTATGTAACAGGTTAGTGAATGAATTGAAATGTTTTTAGTTTAAGGAATCAAGCAGGTCCTGCTGAAGAGTCTCTAAAAACATCACAGAGTGTATAACTGAAGTGCAAATTTAACCTAAAGTAAATGGGAAGAAACCTCTAATGCTTCAGGGAGTACTAGTCATCTCTTCTCCTTTGTTGCATACTAAAGTGTAGTGAAAGCACTACTAATTCTTAGTTTAAAGTCCTTAGAGTGCTTGACTTAAAATGTTCCCATAACTTCTTAGAAGCACTTGCATGTAATTTTGAATTTCCTGCCTGTCTGTTTGGAAAAAAAACCTGAGCATAAATAGAACTTGCAGAATCCTGTCTTTATTTGGAAACTTCTGCAGGGAAGCAGTGAGGAGTGGTTTCTTCTTGATTGATTGTCACTATCTTTATGGCAGCTAATGTTAGTTTATCCTCAAGAATAAAGTTTGTTCTCCATCCTTGTCTTTTAACAGTAACCAGTGCCTGAATTGGCCTGATGACAAACATTGTAGCTATATTTGTTACTTGACTTTCTACATGGTTACTGTCCTAGGGGTACACATCTTCCTTCACAGGGCTGCAGCTTCTTTGAACCTGTGTTGTGGTGAAAGCATAGGGACAGGCAAAACATAAACATGCATTGCTGCTGAATGCTTTCTTCTGGAGCATTTATTTAATCTTGTGTAGATTTTCAGAAGATAGTAATTGTGCTGGGTTTTTTTTCTTATCATGTAAGTTCACAAAGGGTAACTGTGAGAATAGGTCAGTTACAAGAATCTTTTCCGTATAGGAACTCTGCATTTCTCTTCACTACACAGTTGATGCTAATCAACTCCACAGTGAAGAGCTAAATATGATCCTTGTGGGACGCGTATGAACAGATTCACTCATTGGCAGTTCAGAATGTTGGATTCTTGTGTCAAAAAATTTCAATGTCGACTGCCAGTTTTCTTGTTCTGTGTGTGTGTATGCGTGAGGGCTTCTTATTTTAAAACTCTTGAAGGTCCATGCAGTACTCTGTTTTCTTCCCTTCATTGAAAAGATACCTGTCTGTTAGCCTTTGATACTAAAACCTGCAAGATGTAGTTTCTTCTCATACCCACTTATGAATCTTCGTTGGATAAGTCTACACCTAGTTGTAGTATTGTAAGTCTACACCAAGTAGTAGACTTGAAAGAGCAGGCAACCTCATGTCTGCTGGCTTGTTCTGCAAGAGCAGAAAAGAGGAATGTGTTGTTGCCTGGGTGGGCTGTGTGGCCTGTTTTCTGGACTTGTAAGAAGCTGCACGTTGCAACCACAGGACCCTAGTTCTTGTTCAGTTCATCTGTGCACACACAGCAGGTGCTTCTTGGGCCTCTTGCATTAACTTTGCATATCCTGGGTCCCTGTATGATTGTTTACTAAATTGCATACATACATTCCCAAACCATCTGGCAGAAGGCTGGTACTTGCCAAGCAATTTATGCTGTCAGCTTGGGTCTTTCTCCTTTAACCTGCTTGCTTCTGTGGAAATACATCAGGGGAGTTCTTGTTCCTAGCAGGCTGCTCCTGGCTATTGTTTTCCTGGAAACACCTACCTTTATGGTGTGATTACTGCATGGTGGGGGTAAAGAGTGGGGAGGCTCCCAGGAAAGGATGTGATCTGGAAGATGGCCGCAGTTACTGGGAAGGCCTTGAGTTGGCTCCTGCTTGTCTTTTTTCTCCATGAAGATCTGGGAGCAGGCTGGATGAAGTATTCAGTTTTGCTGGGAGTTAGACTTACCTGGAATACGCCATTGCTCATTACTTTATGGCTGAATTTTAAGTGTGCCTTTCATAGAAGTTGTAATGTGTTCCCAACTGAAATAACCAGTGCTGTTCTGACAGCAAGTTTCAGGCTCAACTATACCAAGTTATTTCTCTTAGAGATACTTCTTCCAGAAAGTGTGCTACTTTTAGTTTCTGGTTTGGATAGGGTTTTTTTTTTTTTTTTTTAAATTTTAAACCAAAAAACAATGCAAAAAAATCCCAATCAAACTTCATCCATTTATTTTTTGCTTTTTCTGCCAAGTTACTGCACTATATCCAAGACTTGCTTGCCCATAGTAGGTAGGTTTGCGAAGGTTGTAGTCAGGATCTGCTGTCAACTTCATGTATCTTTTTTAGTATAATTTTTGACTTGGCAATCAAATGCTGTTCCTTCAAGCAATAAATAGCATTATGCACTGAAATACATCTTTGGCTTTATAATGGAGGAAATTAAATGTTACTAAAAACTACAATTTCAACAGTGTTTCATGTTTTTAGATATTAAAAGGTTTTAGAAACTAAAGATGTTTTAGAAATTGAAAGGGGTTTTTTTTTGTAATTTCCATTTGGATGCTGAAGAATAAGTAGTATTAATTTTTTATTTGAGCCTTTTATATGTTGTCCTCTCCTTTTAGTTCTCTCAATAAAATTTTAGTTCAGCAGTCTACAAGCTTGACCTTGTTCTTGAATTACGGCTCGAAATCATTTGAATTAGACTAGTAACTAGTCAGTGTGAACAGCCAGTGTCACAAGATGGACATTGCAACAGTGTTACATTTTAAGTGAGGTAACTGTAAGAACTTTGAATCTGTAACAAAAGTGGTAACCAAATATGACCTCCATGAAACAGTCTCTGAAAAAGCCCATTTTTATATTTTTTGCCTTCTGTAATGTGGTATTTTCCATTGCTTCAACCAGCTATGTGTAATAATTTCTAGTACTTTAATTAAATGAATACCAAGGGCCTGTAATTAAAATCAACCCGAGAATAGTCTCAGTTTTAAGTCAATTTCCTTTTATAAAGGCTCAAAAATGTGTGGTATCTTTTCTAGCTTATGATTTCTTGCTTCCAGTTAAAATGACTTGTTACTGATATTCTCATCATTGGTGAGCCAATTTATTACGAGACCAAAGGAAAATATCCATATATAGAAAATGGGCTAGACTTATTTTCACTTTGGTAAAGTATTTGGTATTTATCTTCAAATAGTGAGATAATAATTCTGCAGGTAAGTTCTGTTCTTAGCTTAGGCACTCTTTTACCTTTTCAGAAGCTACAGGTTCTTGAAAAGGTACAGATATATTTATCTTTTTGAAAATATAAAAAGAAAAACACTTGCATGCAAAAATAACACTTCTGACAGAAAACATGTGAAGCAGACTTCTGTTTATACACATAATATTTTTGTTTAATTAAGATCTGCTTGTAATGGGTGTCATGTTGAGGTTTACCATATTTAAATAGACTTCTAAAATTAAAAATATTATAGCTATAGCTAGAAACATGAGTTAGTTTGCTACTTTAAAAGCATTCATTTTCCTGACAATAACTAACTCCCTGCGCACTGGTGTCAGAAAAAGGGAGTTCTAGCAGAGTCGCTACATACACTGGCAGTGCAGTTGGCTGTGCTACCCTTCTTGCCTAAAGTGGGGTGTTTTTGTATATATATCTATACACATATATATATAACTTTGTAGCTATGCATATACAGGCTTTTTAGTATAAAATAGCAAATCCGACTATGGAAGATTCAATGTGTTGAATTTCATTGTGTAAGCAATCTCCTTTGTTTCACTTGGAGTCCTTTTGTATGGAGACCTGCCTTGAAAATTGTGCTTATGCACTGGCGCTCCATAGCACTAGACATCCAGTGTAGGAAATTTTGAATAAAAAAATGTAGTTGTTTCAGTAATCCTTACTAAACCAAAGAACAGCTTCCCCTCATAATCTTGAAGGTGCTTTTAACCATAGTTTGGATGAGCTTTATTGATTGAACAGAACATATTACAAATGCTGTTAATACATTTTTACACCCCAGAAAAGGATGTCCTGTCTCTGAAAATTTTGAAAAAATTGATGATTACATAAAGTAAATTCTTTTTTCAGGTTTCTCAGCAGGGTGATTGGGACTGAAAATTCTAGGAATATAAAACCTAGTCTCATCTCTGTCCATAGTGGCTTTCTGAATTAAATTAGGAAAATACACCTAGATTTTAGACTGAAGTAGACTGGACTGGGTCAGCACGCCCCAAAGATGGTCCACTTTGGAGTGGACTGACCACATTCCTGCTACCTGGTGTGTGATTTCAGCTCTGAGCTGTGTGTGGCAGCTCTGGAGCTCTTCTCGCTCCTTCGCACTTAGTCACCTTGGGAATATTTCCTATACTTGCTGGCTAACTGGAAATTAAACAAAGTTAAACACAAGTTCCTCTTCTGAAATGAAACCAAAAATACTTGCTCTTGGGGAAACCTCAGTATCAACTTTTATTTCAGCAGTACAGTTAATAGACCATATGCCATGATGACACAGTTAACTGCAAATCAGCACGAGCCTTTCCATTTTCAAAGGTTACTGAAGCCTTAGTGCACATTCTTTCAGACTCAGCTGAATAATATTTACATTAAGAATCCAGAAATTATTGTCAATAAGCTGAGGATCTTGTTAGATAGTCAATGAATATTGCTGGGGTTTGTTATTATTATGCTTTTATTAGAGGAAGGTTTTCGGAGAATGGGATCTTCTGTAACATTGGATAGTACTGAAATTGTTGCAGGTGCTAAATAGGTTATATTCGCATTGAAATCTAATCCTTGCTGCATTTTTGTGACTTTTTCCCCAGACTGCAGCTTCTGTGAGTCAGTATCTTTGCTCATGTTTGAGGCTGAAACATCCATGCAATATAATTCTTGCAACGTTCAGGTGTTTATCGACTTTCCAGATAAGTTTTCTAAAGATGTACTGTGGTTATGCTTGCTATGGTCTCCTTCGAATACACAAAAGCTGGTCAGTTTTAGAGAAATTTGACTTAGGGCTGTGTTTACAAAGGTAGTTAAGTACCTTCATCCAGATGGAAGGAGGATAAACATTTTACTTGGTGTCCAAATGATTGGAATGTTAATTTAGTCTTTGTAAGTATGTTTCTGCTGTGCAGTTTGTCCAACTGTCCCAGTCTTTGGAAGAACTTCATGTCTTCCTCTTCAAGAAACCTAATAATAAGTGAAATAGTCTCATTGCTCCTCTTTTTTAAAGAGTTACTTACTATTTTGTATGTATGTAGTGTAATTTGATAGCTTGCTTTTTTAAAGTGTTTTCCACCATCTTGCGTGTGCGTGTGGCAGGGCAATGTATTGAATTTTTGGGATTAGGTGCTGCTTTTGGTAGCCTAAAATAGCAAGTAATTAGTAAGTTGAGTAGCTACTGGTATGCAGATAAATAGTATTGTGGCAAAAGTTTATCCTTGTGGTGTTGCATTGACTGTGCATTCAGTGTTGAATAGCTGCACTGTAGAATGTATCAGTTGCAGTGTTCTCTTCCCAGGGTTACTATTGAAAGGGTCTGCTGACAAAAAAACCTTGTTAATAAGTCTGCTGTTCATCCAGGGGCTGAAAAGACAGTCAAAATTTTGAATAATTGGTATAGTTTCCAGGTTCTGGGAAAGTTTGCCCTCTGGCCTGTCCTTGCTTTATTTCCTCTGTTCTTTTACCTCTTTTCTCTAGTTGTGCTGCCTGTCTCCTTTCATACTTCTGTGTTCCTGGATTTGCTCCTCATCTCCCTCAACATTTGGTTCAGTGCTGGGTACAGTGTAGAGGAAGGGGGAAAGCATGAGAGAGGATATTTGTCCTGATCTTAGTCCTGCTTCCATGGTGGTCCTAGCAGCAAGGGCAGAACATCTTGTTCAGCTCTGCAGCTGGAATGCCCTGTGCCCTCTGTGCATCTGTTTGCCTGTATATTGAGAGGTAGAGCTTGTTTTGGTGCAGGGGGAAGGAAACTTCAAAGAAACCGAACTGTAGCAGCTGACTAGGAGTCTCCTTGCACAGATGGTTTCCTGAATTATAACTAGGCCAAATTTGCAAGATTGTTAAGAGACTGCAGAAGGTGTAGGGCTGACGCTAGAATAACCTCCTTAGCTTCATGTCCTTTCTCCAAGTTAGGGGAGGTTCTAGAGCTCTCTGGTAAAGCTTTTATAGGAATCTTGTCATGTGCAAATATCTTCCCAGCCATGCCCTCAAAACAGCTGACTTATTTTGGCTTGAAATTAAAAAGTCAGCCTAAGACAGAGGAGCAGCAAGAAGAACTTGTGGGCAAATTGTAAAAGCACTGCAACTTTAAGTGGTTTTCAGAAACTTATGTTAAAATTTGGCTGCAGGAAACACACAAGTGTTAGTGCTGGAGGAGATGCTACTCTGTGGCACACCCAGCCTTGTGTTGCGACTGCTGTCACATAATTACCTTGGAGCTTCCTGTAGGTAGAGGAAACCAATGCTTGTGCTGTCTCATCTAAGCAAAGCTGTGCACTGATATGGAAGCTCTACTTGGAGGGTTGAGTGAACGCATCCCAAAACTAGTTTGATTTTTTGAATGCATTTGTCTGGTGAGAAACCTCATCAGCCCTGTACTAACATTATCTATGGGACATACTACAAATAAAACTTGATAGTAAGGTTTTTGTTGCCACTAAAGACAGTAGTAAATATATCCCTTTAAGAAAATAGTACATTTTTGTAGTGGCTACTGGTTTGCAACTGGTGTTGAGATATTTGGGGAGGGTGGATAGCTGGGAGTTTATTTTTAGTTGGATATTTGTTGTGTGTTTAGGGGGAAGTTGGGTGGTTCTTTGGGTTTTTTAGGCTTAGGCTGATGACTAAGTGTGCATGAGGTGATATTAAATCAGAAAGTTTAGACAACAGAATATTGTTGTGTCAGTTTTCATCTGGGTGTGACAGTTTTTCCTGCCTTAATTCTGGACATAGAAGACCCTGTGGGTTTCTGAACGAAAATTGGATAAAGACAATGGGAAGCACTTTTTAAGGAAAGACTGGACATGACACTTGGTGTAGTTGACATGATGGTGTTAGGTCATAGGTTGGACTCGATCTCGGAGTTCTTTTTACCAACCTAATTGATTCTATGAAGATGTGGTGAAGGAGGGGTTAGTAAGCAAACAGGAAAATATGAATGAATAGTTTGGAAAGTGTAAGTGGTCAGGTTGGTAAGGAGTTGAATTTGTCTGAGTGTGAAAAGCAGCTAGAGGAATAAAAGCAAACAATTAGATCTGAGGTTAGATGAGGGCAGTTTCAGCTAAGCACCAATTCAGGAGAACTGGAAGTGAAAAATGGAAAATAACATCTCCTGGAATTTGAATTAAGCAAAAAAGTGTGTGCAGAAAGGATGTTCAAAGGGTGGGACACAGTTACTGGAACAAGTGGAAGAGCTGGGGATCAGTAGCTGGATGCTGCAGCTTGCAGCAAAGGATCTTGTAGAACAGAACGTGTAGTGAGAAAGCTGCACCACAAGTTGCTCCTTAAATTTTTGAGACGTTTTGATTGTGTGCATCAGTTTTAAAGAAGAAATAGTTCCCCAAACAGCCAACCCTGAAAGGGGCTTTACAGAGGTTGTGATGAGGCTGGTTTTCACTTCTCATAGTAAAAATGCATACACTGATTTTTGATCAGACACGCACACCATGACAACACAACCATTAAATACACAAAGAGAGTGGTTACTTAACTCTGGTCATTGGCTTGGTAAATGGACATGAAGCTTTTCTTGATGTTTGTATTTTTTTGTTCATCACTAATCATGCTCTTTTCAGGTTGTGCTTTACTTATATTAAATGGATATTCCTAGCTTGATGTAGCAGGTGAAGTAAGCATGCATGATTGAGCCTTCCTTGGAGTTACTAGGAGCTGCTTTATGACTGAAGAATGAAAGGCTGTAGTGTTGGCAGACTCTTTTGCCTGTTCTGACAGTGATCATGACTCTGTTTTGTCTATACGTTTGTTATGTTGGGCTGTTAAGAATTTGGCAGATACCGTATATCTCAAATTGCTCTGAACTGAAATAGCATGTTGACCTTTGTTTTCCTTTCTAGTAGTTTTAAGGCTTAAGTTTTCAAGTGCTTTGGGTGCTTTGGCAGGAAGCCCTAAGAAATAAAGCTGTCGTTCCCTCTCCTCCTTGATTTAGAGAAGTACTTAATTTATAATGGGATAGCACCTCTTCCTGGACAACACACAGGTAGTCAAATTCTTAACAAACCTGTTTTTTCAAATATGGGTAATGTCATAAACAAAAGCAGGCATTTGCATGTGCTCTATTTAGATCAACAAATGTCTGAGAAGAGGCAGACCAATGAGAGATGACAAAGGAATTGCTTACACGGACTAAACTGAAATAAGTCAATTTCTGATGGAATTCATAAACTCCTTGGTTGCTTGCAGATCTGAGGGAGGGTGGTGTCTCTGAGAGGTTCTCCTGAACAAAGCTGGTATTGAAAGCTTTGTGTGGTAAAGTCTGTATGGTGATGCAAAGTTATCTAGTGTTTTGCTGTCTTGCTGGCTTTGGCTGAAATTGGTTTGTTCTGCTGTTGAAGACCTATCAGAAAGGAGCACCTGTCAATGTCAGTGCAGAATTAAGTAAGTAGCTGAAGCATGTAAATCCTGGTCATGCTGCCATGCAGAAGGACCTCGACAAGCTGAGGAAATGGGCTGACAGGAACCTCATGGAGCTCAACAAGTAGAAATGTAGAGTCCAGCACCTGGGGAGAAATAATCCTATGTACCAATATATACTGTGTGTCACCCAGCTGGAAAAAAATATTGCAAGTAGCGATGTGGGGGTCCTGGTGACAAAAAGTTGAATGTGAACAATCAGTGTGCTTTGAAACAAAAGGTGGTAAATAGTCTCTTGGGCTGCATTAGACAGCCAGCATTAGAATTGCCAGCAGGTAAACCCTTCCCTTTGCATTTTAGAATGCAAAACATGAATTTAGATTTTATAAAAAAAATGAACAAACAGAAAAGAAGCATGAGCTTCCTAAATTAATTCTTGTTCATGTGCAAAGCTGTTAACTACATTAAAACTGAAAACCTTCACATGGGGATACAATTAATACAGCATACACAAATGTGATTGTTAAATTCACGTATATTGTGGTAGCAGTTTATACCCTTGTGTATTACATGATGTAAGGACAACAGTTCACTGGTTTACATGGACAGTATCCAGAGCAGTCTGTTGTAGTAAACGTGTAACTGTTCAAGGTCATGAAATGCTGAGCTTGTGTGGAATTTCCTGGCATTTATTTAAGAAAAATCATCTATAACCCACAAATGGTCAAGATGCTTAAAGTGTAAAAATGCAAAGCCTAAAAATAGTAGGTTACTGTGATCATTAGAGGAATGGTTTCAATTAAAAAAAAAATAAATCACAGAATCATTTAAGGTGCAAAGGACCTTTATGGTCATTGAGTCTAACCTTTAACACAGCATTGCGAAGTCTACCACTAAACCATATCCCTAAACACCACATCTGCAAGTCTTTTAAACACCTCTTGTGACTCAACCATTCTCCTGGACAGCCTTTTCCAATGCTTGACAACCCCTTCAGAGAAGAAATTTTTCCTAATTTCCAATCTAAATCTCCCCTGGCACCACTTGAGGTCATTTCCTCTTGTCCTATCCCTTGTTACTTTGAGACCGGCACTCACCTCAACTACAACTCTGTTTCAGGTCGATAAATAGTAAATGCCAATGAAATTTAATTGGTTCCCTCCATACCATAATACAGAGGTTCAATATCAGAAACCAACATCATGTAAAAAAATTACAGGGAGTTGCTTGATGCTTGTTTGAAAACCAGAACATATCAAAAGATGGTCAGAGAGGAACGGAATGGGAGACTGAGTAAAGGGAATCTTTCCCATGGAGGTGCACAGTGTTGAATGTTTCTTCCTCCTCACTGTTGTTTTGTTGAGGTTATTGTTGTTTGCTGACATATTCTATGCTTTACTCTTTCTTCTCTACTTTGCAGTTGCATTTGAATTTCTTGTATGTACTGTGTATTTTATATATGCTGGATGTTCTTTGTTCTGTTACCCCCTGAAATTTTTTTGCCCAGTTCTCAAGGTTGGCTTCCTTTGACCAGTAATTAGCGGTTGCTGAATTGCTTGTAGACTTGAGGCCTCTGATACCATCCTGTGTCTTTGTTTTCAAGGCCTCTGCTGTCATGCTATGCCTTTGCTCTTCTATGCAGCTTTTTTTTCCTGAGGTCATAGGTAATCCATTCCCTATGGAATAACCCATTTTTATTGGTATGTGTTAGCTGTTACACACACACAGATGTAAATTTGTACATTCAGCCTGCGTGTGTGCATGTACTTGTATTTATGTACAGCTTTTAGTTAGCTTTGGACAACTGTGTGATGTAACACTGAATGATTTCACATATTTTTGTATACTATTTATGGAATATATGTAGCAAATATTTATTTATGTATAAGCCGTGTGTATTATATATAAAAATATTTATAGAAATAGGTGTTGGCTCACACAGTTGTCTGAAGATAAGTAAAAGCCATGCAAGTTAGATGAGTCTCCTGGTCTTTAGATAATTGGTGGTAGAGTTGGACAAACTAAAACAAAGCTCTGGGCAGGCCAGGACAAGTGCAGAGGCCTGGTTATTCACTTAACACAAGGCCCATGGACTGTTATGAGTAATGCCAACACCTTGTATATAGGGTTGCCCCATTCCCTTAAGAAAATGCTGTTATAGGTATCCCGTCTTTCACTTGCAAAGTTACAAGTTATCAAAAGGTTCACATGTAAGTGGATGCAGGGAATAATTCTGCTCAGCTTAATTGTCCTAGCTGACTATACTAAAATTAAATATTCCTTTCTGTAGGTGCATGTGGAGAACTTGGCTTGGCAATGAGATTTTTTAGAACATGCACTGACCTTAAGTTATCTTGATTACAAGTGTACCCTCTGTTGAATATATAGCAAAAAGTAGCAGACACTGCACATACCTGTACAAATGGTAAGCAGAGGCCTTATGTTTGATTTCTAAGGAGCGGGGAAGAAATTGATCTTGAGGAATGGTGTCATGTTGCTGGTTGGAATCCTTGTCCGTGGAGGCAGATTCTTTAGACAGAATTGATGTAGTCTCTTGAACCGCCCTCAAATACACTTTAGGAAAGAAAAGAATTTGTTTCTGCAGTTCTGCTGTTCTTTTAATTACTGTGTTGTGGTTTTTAGTGAAGCTGGATCTCCCTTGTAAAGTCGATTTGGGTTTCAGTTTGTATTTGGCAGATAACTCTTGTTTGCTTTAAAAGTGAGCAGTTTTAGCTTCTGGCATATCATGTTATTGGTGAACTAGCCTGTTCAAAGAACAAAACTAAGATGAGTGGAGAATATGAGAAGGGGGTGAGCAATACACCAGCAAATGGCTTTTAGAGTAAAAAACCCCAGTTTGTCACCGTTGCTTATCTTTTCACACTACTAATAGGCTAAGAATACAATTTTCCTTTTCATAAGAGTGCTCATTGCAGAACTGGTGGTCTGTCACCTTGTATAGGCTTTTATCCTTTTTGCTGTCAACCATATTTCTGATTTGGCTACTTAATGTGGTTTTACTTGTAGGCAGACCAAATTTCAGGATGGTTTTATGTGTTGCCTACCATTCATCACTTTTTGTCACTTTGGATTCCTAAAACTCTGTGCTCCTATTTTTCAAGTTTCAGCTGTTCCTTTAATGTTCCCCTCTAGTTTTGAAATGTTCCCCATCGGTGTTTTCTTTTGCTGTTTTGTGATACCTGGTTTGAATCAGTTTTCTGTAGCTTAGTTTTCTGTAACTTAGTTTGGGATATAATCTCTCTTGCAATTAATATGGGAGAAAAGTGCTGTAACAAGAAATGGCACATCCTAGCTTGAAGAAGGAATCTGACCATAAATACAACTAAAACTTAGTATTTTACTACCTGCTATTTGTAATAATTAGGAAAATGTTAGAACTTTTCATATGCTAATGTGTCCACACATATTTAACATGTGTTCAGTACATATTCAAATGTGTTGAGGTGATGAAATATTTTTGTGAGCTGATATATAGCTGTAGAAAAGAAGAAGGAATTTTTAGATTTAATTTAGTATGGTTTAAGTTTCTTGCTTTATAAAAGTGTAATTGTCAACTTGCATTCTTGTGGACCTAATGCGTTCAGGGTTCATAGGTGGCTTGCCTATACTTGTACACACTTAATGTTTGCATTCTGAATAGTAAAAATGGAAACTTTTTTTTAAGAAGGTAGATATTATCATATAGATACCAAGTTTCTAGAAACTTTGTGGATTTGGAGCAAGTCCAGGATAAACAGAAACTAATCCCCTCATTAAGTGGTGCATATATGTCTTGCCATCTTTCAATAGCAAGTCTATTGTGGTGTCCTGCATAGAGAAGTGGAGGTGAGGTATGGGAAATGCTGTGCTTTTTGAAATGAGTCGTTCTGCAGGAGGAATAAATGGCTACCTCCGCTGGCAGGGACTTAAAAGGAATAGTAGCAGAATTGAAAATCGGTGTCCTAGATTTCTGTTGCAAAACAGTTGCACAAATAACCCCTTCCCATAAATAATGTAGTGATCTTCCTGGCTTGGTTGCTGTGGATTGCAGCTATAGAATCAACTTAAACCACTGCCTATTTTAATGTACAAAGTACTCTCTGTTGAAGGAAAAAAATCTTTGCTGGGTGTGCTTGATTGATGTATTGATGTTAATGCAGCTGCAAGACAAATTTGCAACTGAGGGAGCTAATGTGAAAGAGATTTAAAGGCAATTTGTATCTCTTAGGCTGCTTTGCTCCTGTATATCTAGGTCACTTAATGTCTTCTGCAACCCTCACTGCTATTTCTTCCAATCAGCAGCGCCAAGAGCAAGTATAACTTTAAAAATTAATGTAAGCTGTTGGTAGGAATTTGACTCTTGTTCAGAGGAAAGATACAAATGGAATTTGAGAATTTCAGTTTTCTGAACTGGTAGAGAGCAGAAGTGCAATGCCTATAAAAACACATAAGACTGGAGTGCCAGCAACAGTATTTGCAACTCTTAGTTGTGTGGTCTTTTTTTTGTGGGATGGCTCTATAAAGGAATTGGTTATTGTGCCTCTGTTACTGACTCTGGGCTGTTGCTAGAAAGCTACAAAACTGCAGCTTAGACTCCTCACTCATGGCTGGGTCCTGTTTCCTTTGGCTTACTGTGTTTGTATGTTTGTCTTCTATGAAGTTGGTGTGATTAAAAATCAAGAGTTTGCAACTCTTGATTTTTACTTTGAATAAGAGACTAAAACCTTTACAGGACAACTTCTTAGTTTGCCCTTCCCTTAGCCTATAGCTTCTCTGACTTTTTTTTTTTTAAATGTGTGTGTTTATGGATCTGATTGCAGTTGTGATAGCAGGTTTCATACACCTACACTTCATAGGAACACCTTTGGTGCTTCTTTATATTGCATTTTTTATTGATGCTTCATGTAGTGAGTAGGATGTCAATAAAAAATGCAAGACAGCCAAATTTTTTGTTTCTCAGATGTTTCCAGCTGAGTCTTCAGGGTTATGGAAAAAGCTGTTAACTAGTTCACGATGGGTAATTCATACTGTTAAGTTTCATCCTATTTCTGTTACTTAGACTGAAAAAGCAGATGATGACCTATCCTCATCAATCTTCCCTTTCCCAACTTCTTGCAGTTTCTCTCTTGCTGATTTCATCAGTATACTTCTATTCTTCTACTTCTGTGATCATTTAGTTGAAACATGTACAAAACAACCTTCTAATATTGCCCTTGAACAGTAGATTTCAGCTAACCAAAGGCTACATTAGTTGAAATTATGTTTACCAAAACTTGAAACATGGACACTAATCCCTTCCACTATTCCACTGCAGTTATTTCATGTGCTTCTGCTGTTCCTGCTGCAGCTTGTGCTCCTGGGGTTGGTGGCAGAAGCCCAGAGTGAGTGGGTAATGGAGGCTCTGAGACAGGGGCACAGAGAACGAGTTGTGTGTGCGGTGGGGGAGGTTCATGTGATCATGCTGGTCCCTACGAATTTACCCATGACAGATGAAGCCATATCTAATCCGTTTTGCAGGAGGAAGATGTAGTTAAAATCAGAATATTAGAGGAACTATCAAGCCTAACTGCAATTTTTTTACATGTTTAGATATTCAAGAATTTTATGAAGTGACCTTATTGGACAATCCAAAATGCATTGATCACTCTCAGCCATCGGAACCAATCCAGCCTGTGAATACCTGGGACTTCTCCAGCCTTCCAAGCACAACAGTGACATCAGAAACATTGCCGAGCAGCCTTAGCCCCAGTGTAGAGGTATGATATAGAAATCGGTTTTATTTTTCTTGTTGAGACTATTAGTTCAACATTGTTCTCTAAGTTTCCTTCATTTTATAAAATATTAATTTTCAAAGAAAATGTACATTATTAAGATCAATAGTCATAGGGGATTTAATTATTGAAATGTTTAATAACATGTATGCATTTTGCTTAGTCAAAAATTTATAAACTCATTTGTCAAATGTACCATTAAGTGACCATTAAATTGGATTTATGCTTTGATTTTGGAACCTCACTGACAGGTTTATTAGTATGCTTATACTCATCCATGCTCATGACTCTTGAGTCATTCCTTCATTAATTATTTGGGAAATCTGAGACTGTTGTCTTTCTGATTAGTAACCTTTTCAGTCTGATCATAAGAAATTCTCTGCTACTTCTATATCTGTGTTCTGGAAGGACTTGTTTTTGAAAACAATATGCAGCCATTTGTCACTAGTGAATGGTGAGAAAAATGAGAAGGAAAATGCTCACTGTTGTACATTTTTCACTAAAGCAAAATCTCCCTGATCAGTTTAAACTTAAAATGTTGACTATTTTCACATCAGAGCTATTATTTGTCCCCAAAGAGGTGAACCCTTGAAGTGTGCCCTGGAAACTGACACCACTGGAAAAAGTGTGTGAGTTTCTCAGTAACTGAAGCCAGTGCACTGTGCTGGTCCATTTTCATGAAATGATTGTGGAGCTCAGGAGGAGCCCTGGGAGAGATCAGCCAAAGGACTGGTGCTGCAGCCTGTAGGGAAGCTTGGGAACTTGTACTACTCAGCAAGATAAAGTGGCTGGGATGTCTTAGTGAGTGAACCTTTATCAGGGGCTGTTGGGACTGTGTAAGAAGGTTCACTTAGCTGCAGATCATTAGTGTGTGATGTGCTAATGAGTTTGTACAGTTAAAAAAAAATGCTTGTGCTCATTGTAGCTTTTTTCAAATCTGTCATATTGAAGCTAGTATGAAATACATCAGGAATGCTTTAAAAGAAGCTATAGAGGAAATCCAAAACTTGGATGCTTTTGGAAAGTAAAAAATGGTGAGTAGGTAAAAAGGTCAGCCAAGCCAGGGGCAAGACTTATATATTGCCAAGAACAGCCATTAAAATATCTTTACATGAAAAACTGAGCAGCCTAGGCATACTGTCTTTTTCAGGTTTGTAAGTAATTGAACACTGAGGAATTTAAATTCTAGTTGAACTTGCAATGTGGGAATAGATTATTTTCTTGTTTGTGAATCTTGGTTACACAAGATTATTATTAAAATTTAAATTTTATATGTCTGTGGAATCTACTACCTGAAATTGCATTGAGAAGGCCACTGTCATTGTAGTCACCCTAATGAATTGTCATTGGAGGAAATGGGGTAATGCTGGAGTATATGAGAAATAGCATGGAAAAGGCTATTGTGCTATTTACCTGTATGCCATCATCTAAATCTGAGGCTTAGAGCTGTAGAACATCCCTTTTTGAAGGTATGGTGGGAATGGCACCTCTTAAAAGCAAGAGCAAAAGGAGCTGTAGTCAAGGAGAGGCAAGGCTTATTTTGTCTACTGAGATGTTTTGAAATAAGCTGGTTCTATTTCATATTTGCATGTGCAGAGAACTTAATGAGGCAATTTGGGAGTCATTGCAGTTGCCCTTAGTCATGGAGGATGCATGAAGTTCCCAAAAATGGCGGATGGACAAATGCCATCTTTTAAAAAGGGAATACATAGGAGTAAGGCAGGAGAGGAGGATTTAGGTTTAACAGGTACAGTGAATGATTCCACAGTTTTTTAGTAGCTCCTTGAAAGTGATAAAGGAGCCAAATAATAGCTCTCATAGTTGTTGATGACAGTTTTGTCGAACAGTTTCTTTCTATTGTGGTAATCATTCTTGTGGTAGGAAGAAACCATAAATGTGATAAATTCTGACTTGAGTAGAACTTTCGGCATGGTTTAACAGGCTATCTTTTGAGATAATATATCAGTTAAAGTTTCTCAAAAAATGCATCCTAGGGTTGGGTTTTTAGTGAAAACATCCTTATTAAATTAGAAATTGAACCATGGGAAGAGAATGGTATGTTACTGCTTCATCAGCTAAGACTAGAATGAAGCCTTGGGCAGTTGAAGTAATTAATGTCCTACATTTTGGCTGAACTAATAGAAGTTGAATAGCTAAGAATTGGTTTCTCAGAAAAGGTCTGCGTAATTTTTGAATCTTAAGGTGAGTCAACCATGGCATGTTAATAGATGAAAAGAACACCTTACTGACATAGGTATGGTGTAAAACTGTTCTATTCTACTTGGTCTGCATAAGGCTTTGCTGGAGATATTGTCAAATTTGAGGTATCATGGTGTGAAAAAGATGTTTGATTTCAGTGCTTAGAAGAGAGTGACATGGAAGATGTCATCTTGGAAAGAAGTGAAGACCGGGATGGTTTGGTGTTGCTTGAAAGAATTGGACACTTAATTGGGAAGAGAAATTTCCTGTATTTATAGAATGTGAAAAAGAAATATTTTGTTTTTATACAAGATGTGCTAGGCTTACACTATAGAAATAGACTTACAAAAGCATTTAATATGTTTTTCTGAGCACCAGAATAGCATAGTACATGGCCAGTCTCCCTTATTGAAGGTCTTTTGAGGCAGCATGATGGTCTTAAAGGTCATAAATGTTTTTGTTTTGTTTTTTAATCCCTGTAATGCACCTGGGAACAGTGTAATGGACTTGAGGATTCATGTCCTTACCAAACCATTTTGTTATTAGTAAACATGCTTCAAATTCTAGCAGCCTGCACTTGAAGCACATATTTGCTGCTATGAGATTTGTCTTATGATGTTGCCACTGTAGGACGTTTTGTGCTTCCCCTATAGGAGAAGCAGATGTCCGAAGTGGGGAATAGTTTGTGGTGTTAAATCCATGCTTTGTGATTATTCACTCCCAGCCCCTGCAGAAACGGTTTGCAGCCCTATACAAGGGTAGTGTTGTCCCTGTATCTTTCTATGTTGTACATGAAGGTGTGTTTTTATTCTCATGTGCAGTTGGACTGCCAGGACTTGTCCTTGACACTGCACCAATGACACCAGGCACATTGTCATGGCAAGGTCACTAATGCGTTGAAAGAACTGCCTGATTTGGAAAGGCTTACCAGAGACGTGTCTGTTCTCAGATGCACTGTTTACTTCTCCACTACAGTCTGGTGGCCATGCTAGTGTTACCTAACAGAACCTGATATGGTGTGGATTACTTTGTTATTTTTCTAAGTGGCCCAGATTTGAACATTTATGACAAAGCTACCCATCTTCCTTCATATTTTTTGTCTTGAGTGTCATGTGAAAGTCACTATTGTTTGACCTTCAGTATATGAAGGTCAGGTTTTAGTTTTACTTCCAGTATTTAAGACCACTGTATTTGTACTTCCAGTATCTAAAACCATTTGCATATATTGGTGTTGATCCCAGTTCATGTGAAACTGAAAGCAAGCTTTTCTCGCAGTCTCTGTCACTTACAGTAAATGTTACCTTGTATTTCATTAGTTAGAGTACTGTTTCCATGTTAAATCGTAAGGTGAACAATTTTGAAAAGTGGTAGTTTGGTGTTGGTTTCTTTTTCTTTTCTCTAATATATCCAAATGTCCAAATATATATATATAATCCAATAAATATATATATATAATCCAAATATATACGAAAACTGTTACATAAACATATAATCTTATACCTTTTTATTGACCTTAATTCTTTCTTCTTCAGCGACTGGTTTTTTTATCTTTATATACCTGCTTGGCAATACTTTTCCTTCAATATTTTAAAATTTAATAAAAATTATGAGGAGAAATTTAGCATGCTTGCTATATGTAGTATGTGAAAATTTATGTTTTAATGCTCAATGCATTTTTGGTTTCGGTAATGCTTTTTTTAGCTACTTAGGGTTTTTTTAAAAAGTTCTTTTATATTTGGCTTTAATAAACCCGAGGGAGTAATAATTCTGGTATGTGTTTAAGCTAGCTTTTAAATTATAAATTCTCACTTTTCAGACTTTCAAGGCTGCTGTCCAGTTCAGTATTAGTTCGTTAACCAGACTCAAACAGATTGGAACACTTCATGCACTTTGAGATTATTTTAACTCTATTCTGTGCCTTGCCAGGCTGGTGAGTTTGCAAGTGATAAGCATGGGATGTTTTTCTTCTTGCTTGGACATTGTTAGCCTTTGAAGTAATGTATTTCAACCCTGTTTCTTTTACCTTGCTGATATTTTTTTGCTGTAGTTACTGTGGACCAAAATAATATTCTTCCAGCTGACACTTTGATGGTATATGTGAGAGTTGCTGTGAGAGTGGGAATGTAATGCTCCCCTAAAGAGATTAAGGATTGAATTACAAGAACTTTCTACACAGCTGACTTTGGGAATGACTTTTTAGCAATGTGTGGTTGTGTATATACATAGAATAGTAGTATACAAGCTTAGGTTGCCTGAGGACTTCTAATGACACGTAGCCTACTTCTGTTTTTTCCTTCCTACCTCTGAATCCAAAGACTGGAGTTTGTATTCCCCATAGGTTGTGTATTAGAGAAAGCCAGATTGCAAGTTTTCCTGCTCATAGCAATCTGTTTTCTTTTCCATGCTCTATATTTCCTGGAACATTATTTAACAGTTTTATTTGTTTCAATCTCCAGTACAAAATTATGGGAAAAAAAACCACTAAAAAAAAAAGTGATTCAAGAAAGTGATAAAGCAGGAAAGGAATGTTAATCCTTTCAGTACCAGGAACTAGTTTAAAAAAGAAATATATGCAATCTGAAAAGGATGAATGGTTCGTGCCTTTTCCTTGTGTGCATTAAATGCTGAGCTCAAGTGTGCCTGGCAAAGCGAACAAATCTGAAACAAGATCTCGGCGCTGTGTGAGAGCAGAGCCTGTATGGGAGGGAGCGGCTTCGGGAGCTGTTTGCTGTGATCTGTGGTGCCATCTGCAGGTGGGACACTCGGTGTTTGACAAATACGCGGTGAAACTTAAATCACTGGAAGAAATCTCTGACCTAATTGAGTAGTGTATTGCTAAGGAAATAGTAGTCTTGTGACATTCTTTTTTCTCTTTAAATCTGTAGGATTTGTTTTAGTATTTTGATTGTTTTAAATCAGAGAAGTTAAGATGTTTGCTGTTTAGCTTGAATTTAAAAGTAGCCACAATCATTTGATTTTACATGTTGAAAAAAACCGCCACTGAACAATGTCTCAAAGGAAATTTTTTGCCTTAGGACGTGGAACTCAATCTGGAGTCTCTTACAGTTGCATGAGGATACCTTTGTATTTAGTGAGTAATGGTGTATGAAGGACTTTGTTCTGATCTGTGGTTTTCCCATCTATCTGCACTTGCCAGTGTGTTTAGTGTCTGGCATGTAGAGACTGGCTAGCTCACTCTCTTCTAGGGCCTTTTGCCAAATTCTTTTTTTATACAAAGAAAACAAAAGAGGAAGTAAGGAAACAGCTGATAAGTCTGCAATTTCAGCTAAAATTTGATGCCAGGGCAGAGTGGACAGGAAACTCGCTAAACATCTTGCAATTACAAAATAACTCAGTATCACCTAGGAGGTCAGTTACATTGTGAAGGATTTTGACTAGCTAAGTCTTGAAAATCTCAAGAACTGGAAATGCAAAACTTTTCTGTCAGTCTTTTCCAGTGCTTGAGTATCCTCATGGTGAAAAAGCTTCACCCTATTTTTGATTGAAATTCCTGTTTCAATTTATTTGTAGTTTCTAGGGTTTTTCCATCATACAACATGGACTTGAGTTTGTCTTCTGACATCCCACTGTAGGTACTGGAGGGCTGCTTTTAGGTTCTGCTGAACTCTTTCTCCAAGCTTAAACAAGCCCTGTATCCTCATTCTCTCTTTAAGGGTCAAGTCTTCCAAAAACCCTCTCAATGTCTTAATGGCCCTCTGCAGAACTTGCTCCACATTGTCAAAATCCTTGTATTGGGGCCCTAAAATGGAATGCAGTATTCCAAATGCCCCTAGTGGAAGTGCCAAGCAAAGGGGAATAATAGAGTTTTATGTTACTACTGGTTGTGTTTCTGTTAATGCAGCTCCTGTTCTCCTTTGCTGTTAAGGCCTGCTGCGGGCTTGTGTTCGGTTTGCTCAGTATCTGTCAACATGAATATTTTGGAAAGGGATAAAGTTAAGCTAACATCATTTTCACCTCCAATATGGGAATTGGCTTTGTTTACAAAGCAGCCAGTAATGTCTTCTTAACCTCTCTAAAAATGTGACAGTTTTGTATAACTTCTTAATAAGATAAGCTAATGTAGACAGGAGGAAGGAATTTGGGATGTCTAGTTTCTAGTGCAATGAAAAAATCTATGTTTAATCAGTAGCAGTTTGTATTCAGGATGGAATGGTACATCAAGCAGTTAATCAGAATCTCAGAGGAAGCCTTGTGAGGAGATACCTGCAAATGTAGAGTACATTATTAAAGTGCAGGATGCTCTAGTTCTGTTTTTCTGTTTCTGAATTTTAACTGCAATATCTTCATCTGGATTTGCAAAGTCATTCTTACCTGTTGTATTAACAAGCTGTTCCTGTGAAAGTCCCCAGCCTATTGTACTATGTTCAAATACCTTCTTTGCTTTAATATTTATAAAGATTCAGTTTTTTAGCTTGATAATATGCTATATCTGATTGCTGTGCTCCTTGTTATTGTACTGGTCCTTTATGCCTGTATCTGTATGTGTGTATTGCCCATTATTTATATAATCTCCTTTGCTGCACACATGATGTGCTTGTTTTGTTTCAGCACCAATATAGTCCTGGGTTACTCAGAAGCTTTGCTTTCTCTGTGTTAACTTTACAATGAGGAAATGATATTTGGTTTGCTATGTATTTTGCTTTCAATACTTGAAATCCAGGCTGTTTGTACAAAGAAAAGAATGTAAGTCTTGAATGAAAGCTGAAAAAGTCTTCCAGGGGCAGGCTTCTGGTGAAAGTGAATGCAAAAGCAAATAAACAAAATCCCCATGCTCTGTTCGGGGTGTGTATACAAGCAATAAAACCCTATTATTTCTAAATTTCTCAGTTTAGGAGTAAATAGACAACTTACAAATTCACTTTTTAAAAAAATCTAATAATTACATCTTGCAGCCAGGTTCAAAGATAGCTATATAAATTAATTTATGACATCTTACACTTTTAGTGCTTTCTTTACTAAAGTAGCTGAGAAAATGCTTGCAGTGATGATAGTGCTTGATGTTTACTGAGTCTTTGATATGTCTCCTCAAATATGCTGAGGTTGGGCATTTGACATCCCCTTGCGAAGCTGAGCTGAGCCTGCTTCTCTGGTTACACCTGTGACAGCTCTGTGTTATGTGGCTTTTCTCATAGAATCCAAGAGCAAATTAGCTTTTAAATAACCACATGCACTTTTAAATTTGTGAATAGATTAAGAAATTATTTATCTGCAAAATCAGTATTTTCCAAAGCATTGTTTTAATTTGCATGATTTATTTCTATGTGTAGTTCATCTGTGCATGAATTTTCCTTTAGTTATCTGGTGGCTTTGTAGATAGAATCTTCCACACTGGAAAAAGAATAAGCCTGTGAAGGTACAAAGAGTGACTGCCAAACATAACCTAAAAGAATTTATAAGTAATTTTTCTTGTCTTGAATTAATCTCTTACTTTGTGTTTCTCACTTGAGAATCATCCTTTTTTTTTTTAATATTAATGCCATGAATAGTGGTGAATGGAAATGCACTTTTTCCTTCTGGCCAAGCTGTATAGAATAGTTGTTACTGGTTGTTACTGAGATCACTTGGAGCTGACGGGACAGAAGGATTTATTTTTAATAAGGTTGAATGACATTGAAGAGATCACAATGTTTCTCACAAATTCAGTAGAATAATAGTTTTTTTAATGACTAACAGCACTGTGTGAAAATGTCTTACTCTTCAGTGCATGAAAGGATGACTTTTCATGCATTTCATTATTTTGATTCAAGTTTTGGTGTGTTCTTTAATATCTTTCTTTTCCTTCTCACAATATGGTTCAAAGGAAAGAAGGTTCTAAGTTATTTTATTAAATTGTTTAATTACAGTAGTTTTACTTCTGAATTTTTTACCTATTTCTCATTTTGAAAAACTTTCTTCTGCTCTCCAAAATTTAACACATGCTTGCTCATTCAAGGAGTTTTATAATTTGCTTTCAAAAAGCTGTATTATTTTTTTGTATGAGAATGCTAAACCTCCTGAATATTTGAGCCTTGGTCAATATTTTTTGAATGTTTATTTCTTCTACATACAGTATTTCCAGTGAAAAGTCTGCAGAAACTGCTTTAGGGCTAGGAAATACTTATTTTATCCATAGTACTCTTATTTTTGAGTCCTTCTCTCTCTGTGCACTATATTTATGAAAATGTGTATTGGTGTTTGCCACAAAACTTTTTGGTGTACTGATATGGAATTTTTTCCCCTGTGTGTGGACATTGTTAGCTGAAGATGGATCTTGGGAGAACCATGTGCAGTTACCAGAAGGACTTTTAATCCATTGTAGTGGTGCAGTGCTTGGTAAAGGGCTCTAATGTAGCCTGGCTGTACATCCTGCTCTGATTCGTGCAGTGCATGCTTTACTACTTTTCAAGCACACTTGTTATGAGATGACTTTCTGTCTGCCCTGAAGTGTTTAGGGTCCTTGTTCAAGGTGAGCAGCCTGATCCACAAATCCTCAGCAAAGAAATGCTTTTTCCTTACCTCTCTGGATAGGTCTCTTCTACGTCTCATGGTCTGCATCGGCAACTTGAAGGATGTTACATGCTTGTTATGACAGGAGTAATGGGTCTTGTTGGAAGGATGGTGGTGAGTGCAAGAGGAGAGAAATGATATGATAATGATCCTTAGTTCTGAAAGCGTCCCAAAGAAGGCAAGAGAATGGAAAACTGAGAATAAAAGTGATTGATTCTGAACCTAAGCTAATTGTAGCCAGGATTAGTCTGCAGAAGCTTAATCTTGAACCAAGGTGGCTGATAGAAATTTCAGTGATGAGCAGGATCGTTAATCTTTGCCCTTCATGGATAGAGCATGAAGTTTCATGCCAGGTTTCCATGTGCTCTTGGGATTCCTAGAGCTGTTTGTGCAAGAAATGTACATTTGGACTGACTGCATGTCTTGTATTAGTCATTGAAGATGTTTCTGGCCTGGACACTGGATATGTGCCAAGTTACCTAGAAATGCATTTCCTTAGTTTTCCTTACCTTTTTGAATACTAGCACTTTGTTAATTTCTCGGAACCGTACAGTTTTCCCAAAAGAAGACTTGGGAAATGCAAGAATAATTTCTTTGTGAGGTACCTTGTGTGCATTCAGCTGTGAAAGTAATCCCTCCCTCCCTTTTCTGACACAGGAATGTTTCATCAGCTTAACTTGTGCTTTTTTGTTTTTTCGAGTTAGAACTTTTAGCCTTCTGACTGGGTTCAGCCAGTTTCAGCAGTCTGAAAGATGCATAGTTTTCCCACTGATGCTTTGTAGCAGTGAGAACTTCACCTAGGTGTTCACAGCAGAAATTCTTCACAGGTTTTATAGACAGTGTAAAAATGAAAAATATCTCTGGCTTGACTTGGACATACAACGTAAAAATCATAGTCTTAGTGGTTGAATGGTGTAAGATTTATCTTAAAATTCCATTCAAGTTTGTCCCATAAAGATATCACCTGCCCACAAAATAAAATGCGTGATTTTGGAAAGATTAGTTTCCTTATATAGCAGGTCACCCCCTTCCCTGCCTCTAGCAGCCCCCCACACCAGACCACTTCTCCCAGTATGTATGGAAAAGCTGGAGAATCAAGTGGAGCAAAGTTGCAGAAAGCTTAAAGGGAGTGTTGTAGATACACAGTGTATTCTAGAGTTGTTTTGATGCAAAATACAGTCAGTTGTACATATTGGGTTAAAAGCAAAATGATGCAGATAAGATTTAATAGCTTGAAATTACTCATTGAATTTTTTCAATATACTTCATTTTGTTTGCAGCAAAGGTGTTAGTGGGGCATCTAATAGGACAAGATAGTGAAAACTGAGTTTATGAGCTGCTTTCAATGCTTCTTGTGGGAAACTAATGTACTAAGGTTCTTACCAATGTATGGAACTGTCAGGTTAGTGTTTCAGAGTACACAGGATGTTGTTTTGTGCCCAAGTGTTAGACTTTTCCCAGCCGTGCTAATTAGGCTAAGAAGACAATGCCTGCGCATACAAACTTTGCCTTGTCACTGCATTACAGCCTTAGAAAAGGAAATGAAATTCTAGGTTAATTCAAGGCTCAAAATAGCATTTCTCCTGCAATATGCATTACTCTTTCCTTGCCGCTTTCTTCTCTCCCTGATCTACATGGAATATTCCATTCATTACTGCTTAGGAAATCAGTTATTTTGCAGTCTGCAAATGCTGAAATGACGTTAGAGGAGAAATACTTGTTTGCAACCAAAACTATTTTTGAACAAATGCTTCATTTTAGAAATTGTAACCAGCTAAGAAAAGCCGAATTGAGATTTTTTGCTGTAAAATAATTTTGTATTGCATTTCATCAAATGATTCCCTGTGATGCTCATGTGTTAGGTAATCCTGACAGAGGAGTATATGAAATAGAATACGAGGAGGTACTTAACTGGTATGGAATAGGATTTGACATCTTTTGTAGAATATTTTCAAGGATACATTTAAGTTTTTCAGACATAGATAACCAAAATAGGTTAAGAATTTTTCATGAAACTTAAAGCATCTGTATTTTAGCCTGCTGCTTTTTCTCCATGGTGTTTCTACCTCTGAATGAATCCAAAGGGAAAGCTGGCACTCACTCAACTGTTTTGACTATTAAATAAGTGTGCTTCTTCTCATTCTGTTGAGATGGTGTTTAGCTGTGACTGAAAATAAACCTTTTAAATGTTTGGAAATATACCTGCTATGCTGAAACGATGGATTGCTTATGCATTGTAACAACAAAGGTAAGACGATAAAGCTTTTTGATTAATGCCTACAATCTTGGAAGTTCTTGTTGAATCTTTCTTCCAGTTTTTACTACCTGTAATGAAAATGCCTTGATGGTTTTCTAGTGTTGATTTTTTAAAAATCTTTAAACTGCACAGATAGTCAAAATAAATTCCGTAGTTGTTGCTAAGAACAATTATAGATGTTAATGCTTTGAAGAGCTAATTATGCACATATTGAAAAGTGTAGTAGAATGATTTTTTTTCCTTCATTCTGCAGTAAGACACCCTTTTGTAAAAATTCACTCTCTTTAAATGTGCTAAAATAGTAGTTTGCTTTTTATTCCAGAATAAGGAATTCCAAATGATATTTTACATAACCTTTATCAGGACATGTTTAAAATAATGGTCAAAGAGAAGAAGATGAATCTGGCAAGTCGTGTTAGGGATGGATATATTTCAAAATGCTTTATTATTTTGACATCTTGCTGCTTTGAGATGAAGACACCCAGATAACTTAGTGTCATTACTTCTGTGCTAGGATAAAGTTTTATTTAAGTTTTTTTTTAATGCAGTCCACCTGTAACTTCTAAAGATAAAATCTGATGCATAAACGTAATATATTAGTACTGTGCTTGTGAAATATTGACTTGGTGAGTTTGATTTTTTGGAGGCTTTATTTTCCTTCAAGTAGTAAAATTGTTCCGTATTGCTCCCCTTTCCCTGGATGTTGGAATAATTGCTAGTTTAATTTTTTTTGACAAACTGATTTAAGTTCTAGCATTCTTCTGGATAATTTTAAACCATAAAACTTGCTTATACAAACACACTTCTCAAGAAGTAGAATAAAATTGAACATCTTTGAGACTGTTAGGTGGATTTAATGATAGCTTTTATAAAAGAAAACATCAAGATTCTTACCAGGTTGTTTGACACAAGGAAGCAAAGGCTGACTGGAATGAGTGAATTACTTTGTCTCTCACCAGCAAAGGAGTATTTCTGGTGTCTGAACTGTCACAGTTTTTTTAGAAGTGAAACAAGCCCCTTTAAATCATGTCTGACTGATATTAATTTGTGGCATTTTTGCTTTATTTATTTTAGAATATTCTCTTTTATTACGGTGAGATTGGGATTGGGTGTCAATTGCTTTGCTTCAGTTATATTGATATGTACCTTAATTTTATTGTACTAGTTTAAAAAAAGAAGGGGAGAGGTAGAGCTGTCATTTTTATAACTAAAATGCTCGACTTCAGTTTTATTTTGTGCATTTGTTCACCTTCACATATCTACTTGACTAAGAGCAGAAAGACAATTTACATGGAAAGTTAAGCCAACAGAAAACATATTCTCTGAAAAAAAAGTTGTTTTTTAGTATGATTAGCCTGGCGCTGTGGGTGCTAAGAAAGTAAGACTGCTCACAGAAATGTTGCTTGGGAGAGGGAGAGATCATCTCTGCACAGCACAGACTTACATGGGCTAAGACTGATGGTGCATTTCCACCTGGAGTTATCAGAACTTAATCCTTCCTGCCTGCTTCTTGTTAAGTTTTGGCCTCATTTAATGAAATGCTGTAGTACCTTGCAGCTTCAGCTAAAGGTGTTTATTTAAAGTGGGGCTTAGGAAAGAACTGTTTGCTTCCCCGTGTACCCGTGTATATCTGATTACTCAGAAGTTGTAGTCTAATGAGAAGAATATTCCTTGGTTTTGTGCATAAACCTGTATTTCAAATCTCAAGGAAAATCAATGCATGTAAGTAAGGCAATTTTGCAATCAACATTAATGTAATGTATGATAGGATTAGTAAAAATGTTAAATGCTTCCCCTTTTTCTACCTTGAGCAGAGGAGTATTTGAAACAATTCATTGTTACTCTTTATTTCTGACTAGGGAAAAGAAGAATTTGGCCAGTGAGATGAATTTTCTCATGAATTTGAGAAATCTTTTGTAATCTGATCTTTGATATTTCTGTTTTATTATTCTGCTTAATTCAGAATTCAGATCTAATTACAATAGGTGAACAGGTCCTTAAACTCATTCCTGTCCTGTCTTTAAAGGTCTAACTGTTTTACTTTGCCCAAATCTAGTGCAAAGAATACTGATTAATACAGTATTTTTTCCTCCTTATGTGGGCACATTGGTTTGATGTAGGTAGGCAAATTTGCATCACTGCAACCATGGATACTATTAAGAGCAGGCACGTGGGCTGAGCTTACAGTAATGATTTTTATTTAAGTCACAGTTTTAAATGAGTTCATGGCACTTAAAAATACAGAATATGAAAAGTCTTTGATTTTTCCAGAAAAAGCCATTTTTAGCAGTCATTCTTAACTTTGTTCCATAGTATACTTTCAGTAAAGCAGTAGAATTTAAAATGACAGTGATCTAAAATAGCTTTAAGTAATATGTCTAGCCTGACAAGTGTGAAAAAACAATGCTTTTGTACCATTTTTATTTCAAAATACTAAGAAGCATCATGCCTGGACTGCATCAGAGCAGTATCAGTGTGGTCCAGTCCTTGTTTCTGAAAGAAGCCAAACTCCAGTATTTCGGGAGAGGGGAAATGTATAATGCATCAACCTGTTACTAAGGGAGAAAGATGAAGGGTTTTTTCCTAAGTTGTAAAACTTAAGCCGTGAGACCTCATAAATTCTAAGTGAGCTCAGTGGTGTGGCTGCAAGGTGCCTGACCACAGGAGCACAGCTACAGCTGGCGTGGATGAAGTGGGAAAGGTGACAGTGAGTTTATGTGATTCCTGCAGCTTTCCTCACTTGGTTGTGCATTTCACTGTAATTCAGAGTCCCATTGTTATAGAAAGTTTTTGGAATTTGCCTCAGCTTAAATGAATTGTGCATAATTGAATTTTTTTGTGCTGAAAGTGATCTTTTCCAACCATCTGCTTAAAGAAGGGGCAGCATCAACTCAGACCAGGTCACTTAGGGCTTTGATTAGGTTTTGTAAGCCCCCTCAGCCTTTTTGTAAGCCACTCAGTTTAAAGTTCTCTCCTCATGCTGTGCACAACAAGGGCCCAGTTTTGTTTTCTTGGTGTCTCCTCTTAGACATTAGAAGGCTGTTATCAGCTCCTGCCCAGTGCCTTTCTCTGGGTTGAACAAGCCCAGTCCCCTGAACCTTTCTTCATTGTGCTTCAGCCAAGTGACCATCTCGGTGGTTTTCCACCGTACTTGATCCTATATTCCAGGTCCAACAAGTGTTTCAAGAAACATAAAGAGAGGTTGCAATGCAAGTTTTAACCTTCTGTGTTATGTACTGTGTGCATAAAACCTGAAAGCTTCGATGCTGGTAGGAAGTAAAATGTGAGAGACACTTGTGTGAAAACTGAAACAATTAAAAGCTAAGCTTTTATGTATAAACTAGATGGAAAAATTATTTGGTGGGGCCAAAGGAATTTGCTTTCTTAAGTGAAGGAACAAAATACAGAATTTTGAATTTAATATTGTAGATGAGATGTAAATGAGTTATATGGGAAATTATTACACTGAAAGCTTAAGAAATACTTTCAGTACTTAATAGTACACAACAGCTCTTCCAAGTTGGCACATGTGAATGGTGTGTCGTAATGGGGTTTGGCCAAGGACTTCATTTTGCCAACATTCCATGTCCTCACTAAAAAGCTAGTTGCTGTGGATAAATCACAGATATCTGGTGAGCCAGTTGAGTAGTGCTATTAGTAAATCACCTGACTTTGCTATGTTATCTGGTTACAGTGTTGAAGAAAAGGATGCAGAATCAGTCACAAAAGCTTTGGGAAGTGAAAAAAATGGTGCAACTCTAATGTTGGCAGCAGCAGCAGATGGTATGATATTGCTCTTGCATGTGAGCTTGACGTATAATGCAATGCCAAAGAAACAGCTGCCTACTAGATAGTTGAGAAGTGTCAAAATCAAGGATGGTTGCCTATATTCTAAAGGATTGGCCAGCTTTCATGTGGAATAGGAGACCAAGTGTGTGAAGTATGTTTGCTGTATTGGGTTTAAAGGGTATTTGACAAAAGCAATGAGGAATACAAGCCAAGAATACTGACCTTGTGGTCATGCCAGGAGAAACAATGTCCCAACTGCCTGTATTTGTGGTTGTGAACAGCCCTTTAAAAAGTTTGAAGATTTAATATACAGAATGAACTTTTGCAGAGGGTCATGCTTCTAATCTCTACATGGCAAATAAAGAAGCCCAGTGCAACATCAGATGGCTGGTGGGTAATTCTAGAGGTTGTAGCTAAAGAAATTAACAAATACTATATTTTGGATTCTGTGGATGGAACTGAAAGTGGCTTCTCTGAGTTTTGAAGATGAATATGTTTGAAGGTGATAACTGATGGCACCAAGAGCGATGCAGGTGGCAGAGTGATGATAGAGGAAATGATGAAGGGACCTGATATGCAAAATCTGAAAAGCTGTATGAAGAAGTATGAGAAAATAGACTTACTTAAGGCAATTCATTAGTAGAAATTTACATTCTTACTGTGTATTGATTACAAGGACATAATAAGCTTTCTGCATTTAACTTCTTTCTAAGGGAGTTCTCTGGATTTCAGAGTTCTCTTTCTGTTAACATGGTTTTTGGTATTCTCCCAACCAACAGCAGTTTAAGACTCAAGAACTTCCTGAGCCAGAAGCACCTGTTCTGTAGTATTCTTTGGCTTTCCCTTACGTGGATTTTCTAGTCTCATCAAAATGCACATAGAATATAAAACGAAGGTATAAATCTGTGGTGTTTTCTTCTTATACAGAGCATCTTCTAAGATAATCTTTGTTTACTCGTGCTTGCTTGCTCTTTCTAAATGGCTGCAGGTATACAGGGTTGTGTAATTGATAACCTGGAAGTTATTAGGACTGTGTAGTTATTCAGGCAGGCAGCAGTGATGTTTATATTTGTGTTCTCCAAGAAACTGGATGCCATGCACCCGAGATGTTTATATGAAGCTGATGAATCTTACATGAAGATCTTGTGTCATTGTGTGTGTTTGTACTTATTTCTCCCTCTGTTTTAAATGTAAAAGCTGCTAATTAATACTAGAAATAAGTGATAAATTAGTTATATTTGGCTATTGCACTAGTTCTGGGAGTTGGACTGACTCTGAGAACATGGTGTGGAATATGTTTAGACTGGAGATGCTGAATACAGTAGCAAAAAATCAATCCTACAAATAAAACACCTTCAAAGAATTTTCTCAACTCCATTGCCTACGTGGCACTGTGTGGGTTTCAAAGGAGCTGATGATCATAACCTGAGTAATTTTCCAGGTATTAATGGCAGCAGAGAGTTGAAGCGTTCATTCCTGATCCCTTTTGCTTTGCTGTCCTTGTTTACTACAGGAGAAGAATTCAATCTATTGCTTCATGAGTGACAATGAAACCCAGTTGGTGCTACTGAGAATGCTTCTGCCCCTTTTTGTTCACTGCTCACCTGCTAGGAACCTGGTAGAACTCTGTATGCTTTTCTGCTGGCTACTGAGTGAAAACAGCTCACGGAAAAGTCAAACAAGCACTAGACCTTTTGAAAGATAGCTGCTGGGATGGAGAGTTGTTAACTGTTGAGTAGCTAAAGTCACTCAGATGCCTGGAAAAGGCAGGTAAAATGATAAGACTTAACAGCTCAACATTTTTGGAAGGAGAAGGTGAGAAGAGCAGTGATTCTCTCTGCAGCAGAATCAAACTGCTCAGTTTGGAACTGGACCCTTTGCGTGAACAACTTTGGCATAGTTTCCTGTTGTAATGAAAACAGTGGGAGAAAACAGTGGGTGAATAAATGTAGGGTTGTTCATAGTTGGGCATATGGTCTCCAACACGATTCCTTCAGTGTAGACAGAGCTATTTAGATTTCTTGATGGCGAAAACCCCAAAAAACTTCCTCCGTTATTTGAAGTGAGATTTCAGGACATCTGAGCTCACTGGCTGATTATCTGGTATGCTGCTAGTCAGATTTGTTTTACTAGCCAGCACTGTGCTTGATCATTTCTTTTGTCAATGCAGTGCATTGCACCAGGGCTTTGTTAACGTGAGGGGTGTTTTTACACTTTCTTTGAGGCTTAATCATAGTCTGATGTTTTGTCAGGGGGTATTACTCATACTTTCATAAGTGGGAATATCATTACTTGAATCTCATTCCTAGGACTGGTATTTACCAGACCAAAAAAAGTAAAACATTGAAAACATATTCAAGTGGAGACCATCATTATCTAAGGGATATTCAGCCCAGTTATGCTTGTGTGTTTTTAAGATACGTTTCTTTGAAGACCATACACTGGCATGTCTTGGTTTGGAGGAGGGAAGGACATTGTTTAATGAAATTCTAATGCATGCTTAAAGTATAACTGAGAGCTGCTGTCTTAAAGGTCAGTGTGGGCAGGAATCATCAGCATTTTCTGAATTCATCTAAATGCCCAACAAAGAATGAACAGGCCTTAGGGGGTTTTAGAGACAAACCCATATTGCCTGGAGGAATGATTCCCTACCCTCCACGCTGTGAAAACATTAGAACAATAATTAATTCCTTCTTTCAATCTTTGTGCTCCAACAGTGAGTTTACTTCTGCCACAAATAACATTGGTTGAGGACATTTTTGCTCTTTCCTTGTCTTGGTGGGGCTGTGTGTGCCAGCCATCATTCACAGTTCTCTCAAATGTGCCATTGAGATGGAGCACTGATGCAGGAAATTCTCACTCCTCTGCGACTGTTCTTTCTTGCCTGCTGGAAAAAGCGTGTTATAGTTGCATTTAGGCACCTGCATTTGGGGGGCCTTTATTACCTGGTGAAGGCACCATTGCTGAGGAGGGCTTTGTTTGCATGTTGTGCAGGTGACACACCAGTTGCACATCTTGTACCCCAAGCTCCAGAGCTTTTCTCTTAAGCAGACTCCAAAGGCTCTTCTGACTTGGGCTTTCCAGCTGCTGTGGTGGTGGGTTGGCCAAATGTAGTAGCACTGAATCTGGAACGGAACAGTCACTTCTTGCATTCTTGCAAGATTCTTGGACTTTATTTATCTGTAGAATAGCTCTGAAGTCCTTAGAGTGTTACAATGATGTACTCGGTCCATTTTTCTGCTGTAATTAAAAGATGGCCTTTCACTGGTATGCCCATTATTCCTTTGAAAATATGTAGTAATTCAAAACTGTGTACATTTGACTTGTAGTATATTCCTGTATGTTTTTGTAAATGTTTTGTCCAGAAGGAGACTTCTTTCTTACTCTTCATTCTGCTATTTTTCTATTTGGAAAAAAACCCCAAACCCAAGCCATTCATATGTGGTAAAATGCAACTATTTATCACATGACTGACTGCGTCTGAAAAATCTACTTTGGTTGCTTTAGCTTTAGTTTAGTTAGTTCAGGTACAGTTCTCCTCAAAAAAACTCGGGACTCAAAATGAAGAAGAAATTTCTGTCATAATTCTGCAGTCTGAAATGCTGATGCTGTTGCAGTTCATTTTAAAAAGAACTCCCAACCAAACCACCTTTCTGCTGCTATTTGTAATTAAATTCCATAATAATTTGATAGTTACTCAAGAAGGCAAAAGGAGCACTATTTTATTACATGAAATCCTTCTTACCTGCTGGGTTTCACCTTCCTTCAGGCTAAGGAAATGAATAATGAATACTTAGTTAACTTAGTGATCTGTTATTAATAAATGCATTTTAAAAGCTGTTTGCAGAGAATTTTGTGGAAATAAATGTCACTTGTATGGTGAGAAATTGATCCATTTCTTTATTTACTAACTTCCTAATAGGTTGTTTACTGGATCTCATGTACACTGCTGGTTTTAGGCCAGGAACTATAGGTCAGGTGACTGGAAAGAAGTCTGTAGTTGGGCTAGAAGACGCATGGTCTTTATAGCTCTGTTCCTGATCTTATTTTGATTGATTGAAACTCTTTGGAGGCCATCAGGTTATTATGAGGAGATGGAAAAATTCTGTTTTACAGTGTGTTATATAAGGGCCACTGCAAATTGCACATAGACAGCTGAAAGTACTATTAGAGTGGTGAGGGAAGTGCTGTCTGGGAAGGAGGGGCAAGAAAAAAAAAGTTGAAATAGTTTGCCTTGATGGGAACGTGTTAGGGAACATGTTTCCAAACTCAAAAGATGGTAGTGATTTTTCAAATGAGATGATGCTGGAATGGGAACAATAAGAATTAAGACAAAATAAATTAAAGCTGGAAATCAAAATGATCCTCGCTGCTAAAGTAATTACTTAATAAAAGACTTTTATAACAATAATGTAGATAACACAAGCTCATTATAATGTAGCTAGATGATTTTAAAGATCATATTAAGTTGTTTATTATGTGTTTAGGTTGTGTGAGTGACCTAGCAGAAAAATCTGTCTCACTTTGCATTTTGAATGAAAAGCATCAGATTGGGTTGGATCCAAAAATGAGAATTTTTAGTCATCTCAAATTCTTTAAGCACCATTTGTAGCATGTTCTAATGTATCTCTACTGTCACAGGGATTGTAAAAGTACATATCTGATAACTCTAAACAGGGAAGTTAATTTCAAAATAGGATTGTTTCAACTCTGTGACTGCTAACTGGCAATTTGAAAACCTTTACTTTTTCTACCACTAATGAAAATATTTCTTCATTTGTTCATTCAGATGCTCAAATAAAATTTAGGTTCTGTGCATCGGCTCACCAGTGTACTGCAATTTATAAACAGCATGTTGAAACAATTTGGGCACCAGATTGTGACTGTAACAAAGGAAATTAAAACCCTTCTGATAGAATCAACTTGTTTCTTCTCTGGTTTTGTTTTGAATTCAGATCTGATGCTTGGATCATAGTGAATTTTTTTTTTGTCTTTGTAGAGAGTGAAGTGTACTTCTGTTAAACGAAGACTTTGGAAGCAGGAATATACTCTCGTCTTTAGCGGTTTGCATCCTTCCCTTTAAAGGCTGCTGTTGCAATCAGGGAAATGCTGTCGAGTGGCAGTGGAGAACTGCTGCCCTCTGCTGTGTTCAATGTGCTTTGTTCAGGTTAAGAAACCGGGACAATGCGGGATCTGCTTCCCAGAATTTGCAAAGCTTCCTTATCCCTCCGACATGTGAAGTATGTGAGGAAGTTCTTTTGAACGGTAGAAAGAAATGAAGTGTTAACTTACATGTTAGAGAACTGATATTAATTTGTTGACTTGCTGATCATGAAGCTGTAAAATCTTGTTGATACTACATATTTTTTTATATCCCTGTATTATTTTGGAAATTCCTATATACAGTTAATATTCATCCACCACCCTCATATAAATATATGCATGTGGTAATTTTCATTAAAATTGGATTATCCCAGCCCTTATTAGCCTAGGTAATGATTTTCTATAATATGAGAATGGGCAACACTAAACCATTTTTATTTTGGTCATCTCTGCTTTTTTTACTGGAATGTCTCAAAGGACTTTTGAAGACTCTGGCAAGTATTGCTTTTATCTCTTCCTTTCTTAACTTAAGCTTGTGTGTCATCAGCAATCCAAGTGCTATGAAAGTGACTTCAGCTCTGTGTGATGACTTCTCTTACAGCATCAAATAAACATACAAGGAATGTGAAAACTTTCCTGCTTGCATTCTGTGTTGTTGGCTTTGTTAGACACTGCATAGCACTGCAGTTCACAAGTGCATTAAGCTTTTTGTAATTTTTATTCCCTTTGCTTGTCCCCTTTCTGTTGTTCCTGTTTGTTGTTACATCAGCATTTCTTTAACCAATAGTTAAGATTCCCAGGGGAAGCCTTGAGTTGATCAGTCTCTGATGCTCTGGTGATGCAAATGGAATTCTTCAGTGTACAGGTACTCCTTAAAAATGGAGTAGGACTTGTGGGTAAGCTTTGTGGATCTCTTCCAACTATGACTGGTAATTCATCTTAAGATGAGGCTTAGGTTAGATATTAGGAAAAACTTCTTCACTGAAAGGATGGTTGGGCATTGGAATAGAGTGCCCAGGGAAGTGGTGTAATCACCGTCCCCAGAAGTGTTCAAAAGTCACATTTCATTTGGGGATATTGTTTAGTAGTGAACATGGTAGGGCCTGGCTAATGGTTCTACCTGATGATCTCTTGAGGTCTTTTGCAGCCCTAGTGATTCTATTTGATGATTGTAAATGAAGGACAAGTTCCCACTTCAGTTGCTGTCCCAGTCCATCACACAGCATGTGAAAGGTTTCCTGAGATAGTGATTACACATTTTTATTAGACCCTGGTTTGTTGATTTGCTCTTTTCCTTTTTAATTTGATATCCTGGGCAATGAGCTCTGTGGTACTTTCTTTTGTTTGTTTTCAAACATCTGCTGGGCAATTTAATTGTCTGCTAATGCCTGTGTTGTCCTAAATAGTTAGCTGCTTTTTATGTCTTTTCTATGCCATTCATCTCTTCAAAGATTGAGTGTCATATTTCCAACTCAGCTGCTTGCTTTTTATAAGATGAAGAGCTTTGTCAGTTAAGCTTCTCAATAGAAGCCACTGAGTATCTTTATCCTTGATGTTATTCCCTGTAATTTTTTTTATTTTTCTGGCTTTTATCAGATGAGATGATCAGAAAAAGTTTCCAATAGGCAAGATTTATGATTCTCTCAAAGTTATACAGAAAAGAAATACTTTCTGGTTTTCTCTGAGTTTCTTTTTTTTCTGGAGCTAATAGTTTTGCTCCACTTGGTGGTTTAAAACCCCTCTATAATTTTAGTTGAGGCACTATTTTCCAGGTGTTTTAAAGGCAACAGAAGGGAGGAAGAAGTGGAGAATGACCTATATCAGCTATAACATACCGTCACATTCACTCAGGTATTTGGGTCCTAACTGAAGTAATTTCAAAGCTGAAGTAGGGTGCTATTTTCTGTAGCATCTTGCTAAAACATACTAAGAAGAAATATTCTATTTTGGACAGTTGTCTTTTTGAAAACAATTGTTATAGAAGCTAGAGAGTGACAGTCCTGTGTGTATTTAGAAAGTATTTGAGCATCCACAGAACAGCACTGTCATCTAGATTCTGTCCTGATCTCAGCAGACTGTTTTATAATTGAGATGTGATCGGTTTTCACTGTTTTTAAAACAGCAGGACTGGAGGACTGAGTTGCGTTTTTCTCTGGGAACAATCTCACTGTCTGCAGGCGAGGGAAAAACCCCCACTGTTATTAGTATTGTGCAAGCACCTCATCTCCTGGCTATGAGAGGTTGTTAGCCTCAACTCTTTTCTGCTCTGCTGCTTTGATGTAGCACCAAATATGTCAAATTGCAGTCTCTTCTTGACGTGGTGTTAAACAAGCATGAACAGCTATTGAGATGAATCTGGAGTAGTTTGAGGCTTTACCAGATAAAAGACATGTATTATTAATATATTTTCTCTTACTCATTTTCACTTGTTTTTTTACCAGTCTGTCCTTATTTTTTCAAGGGAGGCACAGATGCTTTATTAATTATTTGTGAATTATTCAGCAGCAGGTCTACTTTTTGTGGCTACTTTGCACGGACCATTTAGAAGGTTTTCCACTACTGAAAACTGCTTCTCCTAAAGGTGCTCTTTCAAAAAGATAGGATAGGATGACTTGGATTCTGAGCAATTCTACAATATTTGAAGGATCTTCATATGTTACCCATCTGGAACAAACCTCAAAGGTGTTGTCCCTCTTTCCTCCCATCACACTCCCCCTCCAAGTTCCTGCATTAAAGTCTTAATCAAACTAGCCTTCCGTTTAAGCCCAATAGGTGCATAAGGAAAACTATGTTTTGGAGGATGTGCTTAGCCTAGTCAGCCTGGGTCCTACAGAGAACAATCCAGAGTGAAATGACATCCTTGCTCCAGCTTGGTCTTGTCACTGTGGAGAGCAGTTCCAGCTAATTACACTCTGCTGGAATTAATTTTTCCCACTGAGTACAGCCTTGAGAGTATAACCTTGTTTGGCTGGTAATTACCACTTGAGATTAGAGTCCATCCATCAAATACAGATTGGGTGAAAGCTTCACTGAAGGTGTGGGGAAGGGACGAGACAAGGCTGTAAAGCTTTTGGGTCTTTCAGGAGGGCTTTTTATAGTTTATCAGTTTTATCTTTGTAATTCGGTGTCTGTTTTTCACTAGAAATCTTTTTGAGAGTTCCGTGGAACCATTTAGGGCTAAATATGAATACTTTTTTTCTCCTGTGTGGACAGATGGAGGCAACACATCAAAGGCAACTTTAGATTAATCACATACTTTTACTCTGAATGATTTCAGGAATGTTTTTTGAATGCAAATATCTCATAGTTTTTAATACTAAAGGACTTTTCAGGTCAGACTGGTACCAGGTTTGGCTGGGATGGAGTTAATTTTCCTCTCAGCAGCCCATATGGTGCTGTGTTTGAGATTGTGACAAACTGTTGATGAACACACCAGTGTTTTAGCTGTTGCTGAATAGCACTCACACTGTGTCAGGGCCTCTTATTTTCTCACTCTACTGCCCTGGCAAGTAGGCTGGGGGTGGGCAAGAGGTTGTGAGGGGATACAGCTGGAGCCTCTGACCCAAACTGACTGAAAAGATACTCCACATATTTTAATATCTTGCTCAGCAATAATTTAGGAGGAAGTGGGTGTTGCTGAGGTTGGCCATTGACCTGCTGGTGGTTAGTGATTTGGCTTGCCTCATTTGTATGTGTGGTTGGTTGGGCTTTGGCGTTTTTTATTTATTTTTTTAATTTCCCCTTTCACTTATTTATCTTGTCCTATGAGGTTTCTCCTCTTGATTTTGCCTTTCTGATTCTCTCCCTCATCCCTCTGGGAGGGAGTGAGTGAGTGGCTGGTTAGACGCTTACCTGTCATCCAGGTTCAACCTACCATGGACTGTCTCTGGACATGCTAAATATGTTTGAAGCAATGTATTACATTTTGATTTTAGGAATTTTCTGGTTGAGTTGTATTCTAATCACAGTATAGTCTATTCAAAATACAGTAACATTCTTTTTTTCCCTCACTTAGATGTTTCTAATATAATTTTCCACAGTGAATTTAGCAGAAGGTCAGATAGACACATATCTGCTGCAAATACGATGCCTTTATTGGATCAAACTTCAAGTATTGCAAAAGGGAACCATTTATTTTCAGTCATTTCCTAGTCTGTATTGAGGATGTTCTCCTGACTGGTGGTTTCCAGCTAGGGAAAAATAATGTTGAGTTTTGGCTTTCATAGTAGTCATACTAGCCAATTCTGTGACCTCTCTCATTCTAGGGAACTCCTTGTGTGAAAACTAAAGATGTAAATCATGCTCCAGTTGTGCTAAAATACTTTCAAAACATCTAAGAAAAGGAAGATGTTTCACTCAGGGCATTTTTAATTCCAAAACATACAATGTCCTCATGCTTGTCTTAGAAAACATGACTACCTATAACTTTTTGTCAAGGTGTGCGACTGTTTTAATATAAGCTCCTACACAGCATTTTGCTACACTTTCCCCCCTTTGATATTCTTAATCTGTCTTGTATAAATTCTGCTTGTTGTTGCTTAGGCAGCCTTACCCTCTCACTTGTTTCCCCTTCCTTTGGTGGGGTTTTTTTGGTGTTTATTCCTATGCTTGCTACCTAGTGAGAAACTTGCGCATGATTGATATCCTTAGAGACCTCTATCCCTCCAGTCAGTTTGGCTGAAGTTAAGCTGTAGTGTTAGAATTACTAAGAGGCAAAATATCTTTGAAATGACACTTGGAATATGTAGGACCTCTATGCAGTGGTAATTGTCAGGAAAGTCTGTTTTTCATGAAGTTTTGCTTCTGAACACTCTTCAGTCTGTCACCACGTATTTTGAAGTCTGATTATTTTTGCATTTAGAGGACATGACAATGCAGACACCTCTGGGTTTTTCTCCAATATGGCATTATATTTTCCTCCTCTGTTTTGGACTGAAAGAACTCCAAAAGCAAGCTTATACAAATGCCCATAGTGATGGTCACTCAGTTGGGAAGGGAAACAATCTTGTCTTTTTTTTGTCTTGACTTATCAAGGCTTATGAAGGACCTCATTGGAGTGATGTCCCAGATCTGTCTTAGATGTAACAATTTAAGACTTGGAATAAACTGGGAGAAAAATCACAAACACCCACTGAAAAGTTTCTATTCATAGGACCTGTTCTGGGCTTAAATGCTGTTGCAGGGCAAGTTTACAAAAACAAAAAAGGCAACTATTAATCAGCTTCCTCTTTCCAAAGTAACATTTTATATTCCTTCTTAAGTTAATGAGGCTGTGGTATTCTTCAGGGTTTTGGAAACTTAAGACACAGACAGCTGTATTTTGCAAATTTTGTATATGAGAGTATTAAGTTTCTTAAAAAGGAGAGATGCACATCAGCATTCTGAACTGGATGTGCAGCAGTGGCTGCTGGTCTAACTCTTGCAAAAGGATTTACCTGCCAAGCTCACAAAAAGATGTTTCTAAACTATGGAGATCTGTAAAAGATGCCCTTTAGAAGGGGAATTTCAGCTCACATTGTTTTGAGCATAAAAACCTCTTTGCCCAAAAGAACGGTGCAAATGATTTTTTTGGCTATTTAGGAGAATGCAGAAACAAGCAGTGCATTTTTTGGCTACTCTCTCAAAATTGGCTTGGATGGTCATCTGATACTTCAGGGAGCAAGAACTGCAGAGCCAAAGAGCTTCCTGGGTGCTGATGGATGCAGTTTGCACCAGACATCAGTTGTTCTCAAACTAGTGTTCATATTTCATTTGCCTTATAGAAAATGCTTAGAAAATTACTACTCCTTGAGTAAGAAATCATTACAGACATTACATTAGAGCTCTGTGCTAGTATGGGGTAATCTTAAACCAGCATCCAAGTTTTTTTTGCAGAGCTCTTTATCATTTTGAAATTCTGTGTACTCTTTGAAGACCTTACAGACTACGATTATTCAGAAGAGAGGATAAAAAAAGTTTATTAGATGTAAGTAATTCTGATGCTGAAAAGTGTATTTTTCTTTTTAATTGGATTGTATTACGTATCCCAGAAGTGTACCAGGTCAGGCTTCTGGGGAAGGGACACCTAAGCTTGAGTCCCACCAGCTTGACAGGTGCCTGCAGTGGTACTCAAGGGACGTACTCAAGGGACATACTCTATACTCTGTCTGAAGAATTATGAAGCCTTTTTCCCTTTGGTTTGGCAGTCTGAACAGTTGGTACATTTGTCAAGTTACACCTTCACCACTCATTTCATTAAAAGCTCCAGGTTTTGCAGCTTATGAGATTGCTGTTTCTTAAACTGTGTTGTATTGAGGATACAGGTGGAACATATGAATCGATGAAATTGGTACTACTTGTGTTCAATCAAGAATAGTTGGCAAGTGCTGAACTGAAGCATTAAGTTTCTATGAAAGTCTTACAGTATTTTTTTTTTTTTTTTTTAATGCTGCATGGCTCCTGTTTCTCTCTATCCAATATTCTTAGTGCTCAGGGAGTTTTGGAAGTAGGAGCTTTCTTATTTTATGATAACAAAATTAGTCTTGCTCACTAATTGAAGATCATAATGATGTGGGTATTTTTATTGCGCATGTGGGAGCCATACATAAAGATGGGTTATTGCCAAGTAAACATTCAAACAAAAGCTGAAATAAAGACATTTCATTTTATGTAGTGTTTTTGTAAGGATTAAACCAGTTATTTTCACTCAGAACACTTTTGAGGAAATGTGGAAATGGTGAGCTCTGACTCCAGGAGCTCAAGCTTTTATGTGATAATACAAAATACAGAGTAAGAAATTGAGAATGAGTAGTGATAGGTAGTTAAAGCCATATTCTTCTAATTAATGGCTTAGTCATTGTGTTAATACATTATTTTTTGTGTTTTGAAATGTTAATTCAACCTTCAATTTGAATCAGAGCAATAATTAAGTGTGGAAATGTTTCTTTAGAGCTCAAAAGTAGACATGGAAATAATTGTTTCAAATGTTTCTCTATATGAGAACATACTATATGTTCATATTTCAGCAAGATTTATGTTAACTGTTTTTTTTAAAAAACCTTTTGAGCACAAATAATTGTTTTGAACAAGTGAAACCTTCATTACAGTTAAATCTCAGGATTTAGTCAGCAAAATATGTAAGAATATATTTTAATTTTATAAGCTTAAACATTGTATTTTTAAGCTTGTGGGCAGGCAAATGTGTAAAGTTTCATCTTTGTATAAAGGTCAAGACGATTTTATAGTGTAACCAATTTATTTATCTACAGCTGCAAATATATGGCTGAAAGATTCAGATGTTTTATGTGGTCTTCATCAACAATGTAGATGTAATTGCCTGAAGTTACTTAAGCTTTCTCTTCTTTATTGTATCTCACTGATGGAATGCTTTGTGGATGTGTAGACTGTATCTTCCTCTTATTGATTCTTCTATGCCTGTGGCACATTAGAGCTTATATTTTCTGCATCACAAAAAGCTATTTCTGCAACATTCAAGAACTGCTTTTGGCTCTTTGACTTTGTTGTCATGAAATTGCCACACATTTGACTGTGTTATTTCAGTAAGAAATTATGTTATTACAGTGTGATTAGAAGTATGGAAGTAAGATGGATTGTCAATCCATGGTGCATAGAAAAGGTTGTTTTGTGGGATAGGAATATTGCTGTGTTTGGCAAGAGAGAGCACTCTGTGCCTGTGTTCCTTCCCCTTGTGCAATGTGCCATGTGTGGTGTTTGAGTATGTGCTCTGCCCTGCTTCTTCAGTCAGGTGTCTGTTTACTGTGACCCCCCCCAGCCAGCAGAAGGAGCATAAATGGGTTTTAGGTTCTTCCATCAGCGTGTTCTACTTAGGGTTACCCTTGGATATTCTTGCAAGCAAAACATAGTCTAACTTAGCTAGACAAAGAAGGTGCATTTTTGTTTTTTTTTACACTCTTTGTTTCTTTTTCTGTGACAAATAAGTTGAGTGTTAGATTTTTTTTCTTTGGTCCTGCCCATATTACTGTACTCGCATGTGGAAGTGATCTATTGTGGGAAATCCTGTCTAAGGTCACGGCACATGGCGGAAAGAAAACCATGCTTATTAATATGGAAATACTGTCATCGGTAATCCTTGGAGAGTCTACCAAGAACGAGGTCCTCATGCAAATGAAGTTTATTTTGAGGTTTACTGTGGGCTGAGTTACACATTTTTCTCCAGACATCTTGCCTTAGTTTTGGTTTCATCAATCTGCGCATTTATCTAGAGATGACTGTCTCAGTATAATTCATGAAGTTACTAGTTTCTGATCTGGAAGTGTGGATGCAATTTTACACTACACTAAACTTGCAACCTCAGGGGGTGCTTATCTGGTAAACCAAATGAAGTAAAAGGGAGATGACAAAAGGCTGCTACAGGTGTAAACTTAAGTGAACAGTCATGTCCTAAAGAGAGTTCTTTACAATACCTCTTGATGCAATAAAAAATAGGAATGATGGCTAATGTTATTTTATTGAAGTTTTTTGCAAAGGCAAGTTAGTTTATGGTACAAGAGCAGTGTAATTGCAGAGGGCATGTTTTGGATCAATTTCTGTAATGAAATTTATTAAAATACATAAATAGATTGAAATCCTGCAGAGACCCCTGGACTTGTAAAAAATGAAATAAAGTTTGAATCCTATAGCATTTGATTAAAAAACAAACCCCAAACAAACCATTTAAAAATTTTGCATCTTAGATTTGTTAGCACACAACAAAGAACAATAAATTCTAAGGAGTCTATGACAGTATTTACCTCAGTTCCAAGGAAAAAAGCCTTTTTTTCTTCAACTCTTTTAAGTGTTCTTTTAAGTCTACGGTTGTTTGAAATGCTTTACCAAGAGCTCTTCTTAATCAAATAGATGCATAGTCCAGATTGTTCATGAGTTCATAAGTGATAACGGGGAAAAATGGCAGTTTCTGATTTCATTGTATTGAAGTTGGAGAGTATTCATGTATTTCTATAGATGTTCCTTTATTACTTTTGGTAGACCATTAGGAATTTTACTCAGCAATTAAAGACCATTTTTTTGGCGTGTCAAATAACCTTGAATTTTTAATGTTCGAAAATGAGGATTAAATATCCCAGAGCCATTCATTTTGTGGTCTGCTGACACTTCCTTGAAAAAGCCAGTGTAAATTGCAGATCAGCAAATTCCCTGCTGTTAAGCTTACAACGTCCCTGGTTTCATAATTACACACAGCTGATTTTAAAATGGGTTTTCACATGCTCATTGGTGCAGTGCGAAAGCACCTTGCAGGAAGCGTTGGGTTTATCTCTATCGGGCCGTGTAACGAGTCCCTTGCTGCAACATCTCGCCCCTCCCCTAAGCAAGCAGCACACACTGAGCAGTGGCTCTGCTGGAGTTGCTTCTGTTTTCATGGAGGAGATAGCAGTCCTTGCACTGCAGCAGGTGGAGCTGCCTTGGATCTAACCCGGGCTTCTGGCTGAGAGGATCCGAGTATTACTTTGGGCTGTGAGACAGTTGTCACTTCAAGCTGGCGCTAACGTAATTAAATACAGAGCTGACTCAAAAATTTTAAAAATGGACACGGGATTTTTTCTTTGCTTTTTTAATAAGATCTGGCTTCTAACGTGAAGCAACATTTTTCCTGAAGGATTCAACCTATTTATATAAAGGCTTATTTTTGAACACTATGGACCTAGATTAAATGTCAAAGACAGGCAGCAAGCAGCGCTTACAGAGGCATTTTTCTGGAATCTCAGTCACGGATCGATTGAAGTGCACAGGGTCTGAAAAAATGTCTCCTAGCATAAAAAACTTGGATTGTTTTTCTCCGATGCTATGCCACTGTAAAGTAGCATGTACCAACAACACAATATCTTTAATGTTTGGATGTAAGGTGGGTCTATAAAAGGACTTTCCTGGAAATGTAAGCTGCATTTAATGAATGATTGCCTTTGTGTATAATGTAACTGTACCTTAAATTTCTGGTTAAATAAGTGTGTATTTTGTTCCATGCCTTACTCAATTATCTGAGCTCTTAGTGATGGTGACAGAAGTAATGAATTGTCATGCCTACTGTTTAAAGATCCCTTTGAACAACATTTTGAATTACTGAATGCCGCATGTAAAATGTCGTCATTCTTCATTAATCAGCATTAATCATCATGTAATCAGTTTATTGCACTTGGCTTTCATTTTCTTCAGCTGTAGAGAATTAAATACACAGGAGACTTGCACTGAGATACAGGGCTGGAAATGCCTCCTGACATCATTTTGATGGAAGCAATTGTTAGTGGCAGGTTTGGGTTTAACAGTGCCCTCGGGCATTAAGTCATTTTAGGACTATATCAGCTGTTTAGGTTTCAGAGGAATAAAACATATATAATTTGGTAATCATCAGAATGGTAAACAATATATTCAGTGTTGTGTCAAAAATGTTTTTTTTAAATTTTTTTCAGTAAAATTAACAGGCAATGTCAAGGATATGAGGAGAATGTTAAGTACTGGAAAGCGCCTTTAAAATCAAAGGGATATGTGTATGAAGTCACTTTTCAGGCAGAAATTAGGAAATCTTCCCTTCTAAAACTTTCTGTATATATTCAGGGTTTCCAAGTCAGTGTTTGGTTTTGTTTTTTTTTAATATTTCAGCTAGATTTTATTTTATAAAGGCGGATCAGTTGTGTGTGTGCATTTATACTCGCATATATGCATGTGTGATGCATTTATATATACATATATACACACATAGATGTATCACAAAATCTTGATGGTGAATAAATGTCACCAAGGTTGGGAGGGAGGAGTCTGAATTTTTATGGTTCTTTTGATAGTGTAAATATTATAAAACTTGAAGTTGAATGCTTTATTTCCAGGAGGAAGACTTTGCCTTGTTTTGAGTCTGCTTATCCTTCCTGTGTCCAGAGCATTTTTCGCTTGGAAATATGTATCTATTTATTGATGCAATTTGGAAACTACCTGATATAACACTAAGATTTCTTTCCTTCTTTTTTGTTTCTTTTTCTAAGGAACCGCACACTCCTTATCTATAAGATATACTCATATTTAAACAATGAACTTGGGAAGAAAGCCGTGGAATGAAATACTCTCGGGCTGGATTTTGCCCGTTGAGCTGCAGAGCAGGGATGCTGTTCACTTTAAGAGCAAACTAAAAATATCCAGCCAACATGCAGCCTGCACTTCGGGCATGTTGTGGCGGGGCCGAGCGATGGCGGCGGTTCCCTGCGCGGCCCCTGCGCGCCCGCGGCCCCGCAGCTCCCCCGGCGCTGGCGGGCGCGGGGCGGCCGCCGGGGGGCGCTGCTGGCGGCGGGGGCGCGCAGGGGCCGCGGGCGCTGCCGGCGCAGGTGCCGGGCCTCGCTCGCCTCCATGGCGGCGCCGGGCAGGGCAGCCACAGCCTCCCGAGCGCGGCTCACTCGCCAGGGCCGTCTGTACCATGTCTTGGGCTGATTGTGCACAGGCTCGAGTTATCTGCGAGTAAGCATGGCGTGCTGTTAATCCCGAGTGGGTGCTCCATGCTACCTACATGCTACCTACATGCTACCTACATTGTACCTCTCTACTGTCTGCATCCCAAACGAACTGAAGGATTTCTGTTTGAACGGTAACTTGCTGGTAGTGCAGAGAGATTTTGCACCAGGCACTTCTCAGTTTTTGAATAAAAGTTGTTGGGCTGGATAGCACTAAAAATAAAATGCTCTTGTCCTCTGAGAAGATGCACCCTTTGAATACTGAGTAAATACTTAAATGACAATGTGAAACAGTAATACAGGGTTACCTGTACCAGTCCTTCACGTAATGAAACAATTTATCTCACACAAGTACCCACATGAAATAGTGTTTTCAGTTTTTGTCTTTTTTTAGACCACATTAAAAGAACACTCACAATCTTGAGTGTTCCTTTTTTATTTTCTTTTCCTTGGCCTTCTGGAACAGGTGAACTTGATTACAAATATTTCTGGAGTTTTTGTCAATGTATATACTTATCTTCAACTGTTTGTGGACGTCCATGACATGAAGGATTACATAAATAAGTTTAACACTAGCTGTGCATTTTGACATATGATGGAACACTGTGACCTAAATAATCATGTTATAAGCAGTTATAGTCAAGATACAATGTCAAACTGAAACTATCCAAGAAGGGTGAAATGCCTTCTGTCTTTGTCATAGCTGTAGTTATTAGTAAAAACTTAGTGCTTTTATTTGAGAATGGAGCAGTTTGTTACTCGAAGTACTGAACTTGTGTTTGAAAAAGCAAACCCCAAGATCAAAAACCCTCTTCTAATATTTCAAATCATTCAGCTTATCATATGTTGAAGCCTAAGTTGAAAATAGTACTGAATGTCCTATTCCATGGTCAGTTAAGTTCTAAAAAGACATGAACACTATCATCTTTTCCTACATTACTTTTCTTTTGTTATTCACAGCCTTTCAACTTATCAGTATGATTTGCTGTTTACTTGGAAAGGGTTTTTATTTGGCTTTCTTTATTTCCTTGTTTTTACAAACAAAAACTTTTAAAGTTGACTTCAGTTCTGCAACAGTAGAGCATATCTTCAGTTTCACATCATTTTTTTTCCTTTGTGGGGAAGGCACTGTTATTTTCCTAAGCACTAATTTCTAGTTTAGCACTAGACTACAGGAAAGACTTGTACAAAATGCATTAGCATCTTTATTATATTATTCATTTTTGATTAGTTTTGTTTTAGCAAGGTATGCAAAATTTGTCTGTATTGTTGCTCTTGTTATTAGAGTTGTTGGAAGTTGTTTTCTGCTGAAGAGTATCTGGATGACAGAGTTGTGAAAGCTGGGGAGATGTGAGAGCTGTAGGTATTTAATCTTCTCTACCCATTTGTTTTTGATGTTGCATTCAAGTAATTCTATGCATGAGTGGATGCATTGCATGTCAAACAGTGCTTCACAATAGCTTCACTTGCTGGAATTATTTTTGGAAGGGTCCTTTCAGATTTAGTTTAATGGATAAAATGGAGAAATGACTAAAAAGGGACAAGTATTTAAACTTGGGGAATTCTGTGCAAATGGTGTAAAACTACTTGGTTTTATCACGCTGCCTGTTTATACTGCCTCAGAAAGGGTCTGGCCCTGTGAGCTTCTGTATATTTATCAAATTCAAATTATTAGATATACTTAATCAAGTCCTCTTTTGTTCTTAACCTCTTTTTAAACATGGTTGGACCTGTACAGTGAAAATGAAAACCTAACCTAGGGACAGACTATAAGTCAGACTGCACTTTCCCAGGGTTTGTTGTTTTTGTTGTTGGAAGTGAGCAGTAACCTGGGAGTTGTACGGCTGGTGGGTGGGCTAAAGTCTGGAGAAGGGAATGGAGTTTGAAATATGTTATTTTTAAAATACACATAAGAGATTAGGAAGACTAAAGTGAACCTCTCAGAATAAGTTTCCTAAAACTTTTCTCTGCTTCTCCTGTTAACAGGGGATCTCTGTTCTGAAAAATGGTGCTATAAAATGTCTAGAAAATCCTTGTTTGTCCTGCATATTGTTGCAGATACTTTGTTCATTCTTATTATTGTCTAACTTTGCTAGGCCTGAGACTTGAAGCAAGGATGTTGCGGGCCTGAAAAATGATTTTGCTGTGGTGAATTGGGTTCATTTTCTCATCTCATGCAAGCTAGCCCTGGTTTATTAAAGTAAATGGATTTTTCAGTAGTTTACACCAGTGACCATAGAGTTTGGTGACATTTCAAAACTTATTGAGGGTATAATTTAGCCTGAAGATATCCTGTTAACTATGTTGTATCAGAAGAGAAATGTTTTAAATTAATTTTGCCACATCTGTATTATGCAACAGGTGTATATGCCCCTTTGGGGCAGTATCTCTGTCAGAACTGTGTGTTAAATGTTTAGCACTTGCTTGCTTTGGATTTAAAATTATGGTTATAAATTGTAAAGCAATAAAGCTTCTTAAAAAGGAGTTAAATTGCTTGGCCACTACCTAATTCAGTTCTGGGAGGTGTGCAGCTGAGACTGTCTGCAAGTTCAGAGCTGCTTTGCCACACCTTTTTCTTTCTTTTGATGTGTCCATTGCTCGGTTGGCTCTTGTAAATTACGGTCTCCTTGGAGCCTGGATTTGGGTGCAGGATTGCATTCTCTTACTTGTAAGCAGACTAATGACCTGCTCCTAGCCACTGGAGGTGGGTTGGCCCTACTCGTTACCTGCTTTTCTCCCTGTTATGCCAGCGTTGCTGTGTGCCTCAGCTTGTCATGAGGACAAGGGAACTACAGAAAATTTGTTGTTGCTGGAAGAGGGGAAAAAACATTCTGCTGGATTAGCTTGCTGAGCTTGCTCACTGTGTGAAGTCAGCTGTATGCTCCCAGCAAGGGGCAGGGAGATGAAGTTGTACAGCTTGACTAAGAGCAAGTGAATGGGTTCTTGCTTCTTCAGACCCTGGCTGCCCTTGGAGTGAGCTGGGCTGTACTGTGAAATCGTGTCTTTAGACCTCTACGGAGAGGAACTTGCACAGGGCTTTGGATGCAGCAGCGTAATTAACTAGGCATGGCGGAAACAGCTGACTGAGTTCTTGTTCAGGGGCTGGAAGCTCCTGGGAGAGGAAGGGAAGGGGCAGTGGTGAGTGGTGGCTGTTTGACCAACCAGCTCACTTGAACGTGCTGCCTCAGTCAAGAGGCGCAGTATTCAGGGGTGGTGCTCTGAAGTAGAGCAGTAAACACACTTCCATGGAGAGTTAGCTGTTACAAGATACAGTAGTTTGCTTTACTTAAAGCACTTTGCTCAAAAGTAGTTTCTGTGAAGGGCTGTGGTACCTTTCAGAATAGGTAGTAGCGTGCATATTATGTTTTCACGCACTTCACAGAATCAACAAGGTTGGAAAAGACCTTTGAGATCCTCAAGTCCAACCTATGACCTAACACCACCTTGTCAACCACACCATGGCACTAAGTCTTTTCTTAAACAACTTCATCTCAAATAGTAAAGTCAATCTTAAATACTGCAGCAAAATCTAATTAGCAATTCACTTCTAAATTTTTTTTTTTTTTTTTTTTTGAGAAGACTGTAAGCTCTGTCAATGCCTTTTAGGAGAGAATTCTTTACCACAACATTTTCTCATTTTTAATCGAAATAATGACATACTGATCTATTAAAACTTCATATGCACTATTATATTAGAAGCACTGATACACTCTATAATGTAAACGTGTATCTATTAGTGAAATCTAGAGCCTGTTTGCACTCAGTGATGTTCAAGTATCTGTTTCTAATAAAGTATCTGCTTCTAATAAGTATGTCTGGTTTCAGGAAAAAAAGCAAGGTAATTCTGTGCTTTGTCTAAGGTATTAACTGTTCTGTAAAGGAAATTAGTTTTGCTTGACCTGTGATTGTTTGACTAGTTAGTTTGTTCAGGTTTTTTTTTTTTGTGTGGATGTTGTTGTCTGTGCCCTGGCCCCCCAGTAAAACTGGAATGATCCACTTTTACTTTCTTCAGGATCTTGTCTGAGATGATCTGGAAACTAAATCCACTTTCAATTAATTTTCCTGTTTTTCATAATGAAATCAAAGCCTGAGGTCTGCTAGGAATATTTTGGATCTCAAGTCCAGCCAAATACAGTCTTCATCAGGGGAGCAGGCTGCTTTAAGCTCTCAGAATTCCTACATTCTCTGATGCTGCAAGACATTTTCTCTGCTTCTTGAAGCTCCAATGTTTATTTTCTCTAATTGCCAATGTGGTCTAATTTATACTCTGGTAACATACCCTTGTATTTTTGGCCAACACTTTGTTTAATTTATAATTCTTCTCTGTTTCCAATGTTTAATATGGCTGCTCTAGAGAGCTAATGTCAACTCCTTTCAGGGTTTTATTTTGATAAGTGAAAAACAACTCAATCTCAGAAAAAAAGATGAATGGCAGCAGTCTGAGGCTGAGCAATCCAGTATCTCACTGCTGCAGGGAAAAGAAAGAAAAAGAACTTTTTATCTTCTGGTAGTAGTGAGCCATTAAGTTGGTTATCTCATGAAACCTGTCTACTAAAAATTTGAAAAATTAGGGCTTTTTGAGTAACCACTGTAATTTTTCACAACTGTCAGACCTCACCATCTCTCCTTTGATATACATCCAGCTAAGCAGAAAGTGTGGAAGTGTTTGGAGTTGGGCTCTTGTGGTAAGAGAAGTCTTAGTGCTCTTGCTTTCCTCCTTGGAGTTATTTCTTTTGCCGCAAGAAGTTGGTCTTGTTCTTTTCTGCTAAGTAGTGTTTTTGGAGAAAATACACTTGAATTGCTTCCACTTTACAATTGGGTCAAGAATGTGTTAAGCATTACAGGAGCTGGTAACTGATAGATCATCTCAAGCAGTTTCTTTGTAGTTTATCCTTTCCCTATGAACTGTTAATAACTATGTATGTACTTGGGAGTATAGCAGTAGTGTGTGAAAGTGAATTGTGCTTAGAAAATGTTGGGATGCTTCTTATGAACACAGTAAACCCTGCTGGGGTTTATGTAGCTGTGGGACTAAAAGGGCTGGAACATTTTTGGATAGGACCAGTCTTTAAACTAAAAATGCTAATTAAAACTTTTATTTATAGATTTTATTACTTTGAAGTCAGCAAGGTCAGAAGAATAACTATTTCTGTCTGACTTAGATTTGCTGGATAATCTTTTCTCATTTCTGTGGTGGCCTGATCTTTTCCTATAATTTATTTTTTCAGAAATACCGCTATCAGGATGAAGATACACCCCCACAGGAGCACAGCTCTCCACACATTGCCAATGAGGTGACGGGTCCAGAGCTGGTTCATGTATCGGAGAAGAACCTGTCACAGATTGAGAATGTCCATGGATTTGTTTCCCATTCTCATATTTCACCAGTAAAGGTAGGCATTTTTAAAGTTAGAGTGAACTGTTTTGGTATGCTCTTTAGGAATTCCATTTTGTGGGGCAAAAAAAAAAAAAAAGCATGTGAAACACCTCTTTCTGTTTTTTATGGAACTGCTCATTTGTAAAATTTACTGTATAGACATTAAAGCATTGACTTAGTTTCCACAGATTCTAAGTAGACATGGTTGGTGGTAAAATGCCCAGAAAACAACTATAGGTAACTTAAGATTTTGGATATATTTTTGAGGGGCACTGTAGTTTGTGTTGTCAGTTACATTTTGGATTTTCAGTCAGAATCCTGTAGAGTCAATTCTGAGTTTGTTTCTAGTAAGTGTTTTAATTGAGGATCTATGTGCAGTATGTAATAAGCCAAGTGCAATAAATGTCTCTGGGGTTTTCCAGCATGCAGCACCATTATTTTCAAGATTGCTCCAGAACTTGAAGACAAATTTAAAGATTAAGATGACAAACTGAGTGTGAAGTTTGGGAGGGGGTTATAACAGGCAGTTTTATTTACTATGTTAGAAGATAGATGTAGCTCAATCATTTTCTGATGGAATGTGCTTTTGTGTGTTAGACTAAATGCTGTTTTCTATAACACCTCTGAGTCTTTATGGCTGGTTTTGAGGAAAAAGTGGAGAAATTATTTGATACTGGGGACTATTTGGGCTTTAGAGTGATGAGATGGGCTTACATTGTGGTAGGCTTATAGCTTGATACTTTTAGCATGCATTGTTTGTGTGTGATAGTGTCCTTTGTAACTGCAAAGAACAAATGCTGTCACATTGAGAGCAGCCCTGGGGAGAAGGACTTGGGGGTGCTGGTGGATGAGAGTCTGGACATGACCCAACCACATGCACTCACAGCCTTGAAAGCCAAACATGTTCTGGGCTACATCCAAAGCAGAGTGGACAGCAGGGTAGGGAGGGGATTCTGCCCTTTTGTGCTGCTCTGGTGAGACCCCACCTGCAGTACTCGACCCAGCTATGGGGTCCCCAACCTAAGAAGGACATGGACCAGTGGGAGCAGGTCCAGAGGAGGGCACAAAGATGATCAGAGGGCTGGAGCACCTCTCCTGTGAAGACAGGCTGAGAGAGTTGGGGATGTTCATCCTGGAGATCAGAAGGCTCCATGGACATGTTAGAGCCCCTTCCAGTACATAAAGGGGCTACAAGGAAGCCTGAGAGGGAATTTTTTGCTTGGTAGTGATAGGACAAGATGGGGAATGGCTTTAAACTGAAAGAGGGTAGACTTAGGTTAGATGTTAGTAAGAAATTCTTTCCTGTGAGTGATGAGGCACCGGCACAGGTTGCCCAGAGAAGGGGTGGCTGCCCCATCCCTGGAAGTGTTCAAGGCCAGCTTGGATGAAGCTTTGAGCAACCTGGTGTGGTGGAGGGTATTTAAGCCCATGGCAGGGAGTTTGAACTTGATGATCTTTAAGGCCCCTTCCAACCCAGACCATTCTATGATATTTTAAGAAAAAAATGTTTTGAACCTAGTTATAGTTCCATTTTTTTAATTAAGAAGAAAAATTTTTTTGAATGTATCAGCTCTTTATCATTGACTTGTAAGGATTTTGTAGAAGAACCAACTGTAGTGTGTGAGTGAATTTAGTAGTTACTTTCCAGATTTTCTAAAATTTTTAAAATGTATATGATGATACTGAACCAGGTATTTTTACTTAAATCTCTATAATGAACTCTCAGTATTTTTCCACAGTCTTCAGCTAGACAAGCTGAATTGTTCAGCCCTAACAAATAACCTTTCTGAAGTGGGCTATATTGCCCTCTGAAGAGCCTTCTGAGAATACTAATGTGACAAAGCTTTCATTTTTGGGAATGGCTAGGACTTCAAACTTTTCTTGCTTATGAGGTTAGGCACACAATAATACACTTTCGTATGTCTAATTCTCCAAATATACTGATATTCGGAAAGTAATGAAACACATTTTATGCGCAACTATTAGAAATAAAAAAAAAATCCTCTTCCTCTGGGGACTTAAGGTCAACTCTGTTTATTCACAAGCTTTTTCTAATTCCTACAGCAGTTAGTCTTGCCTTTAGAAAGCATAAAGGGATCAAAAAGGCAAAGAGAGGAGCTGTAAAACTGCCTGGAAGAAATTCTAACTTTTCAAAATAGAATTAAGGAGAATTAAGAATTAAGTATAGTTACAAAATATGGTGAGGCCTTTTCAAAATGCTGTGTGTCTTAGGTCTCTGAGGAGGATTGCTATTATTCTCAAATTGGTAAATGCTGGAAGATCGTCACTCAGTAGGGAAGAAAATCATCACGCAGGAGGGAAATATCATTCAGTTTGTATTACCATTTTTAGCATATATCTGATTATTTTCAGGTAACTCCCCTGTATTAATATCAAAGCAATGTACGGTAAATTGAAATTGTTCAAAGCTTTGTTCATCTGAAAACTAGGGTGGGTGCTCCAGGTTTCAGTTGTTTACCAGTGTTTTGTGTAATTTTGAATTCTGATGCTAATTGACTGCTGGCTTGCTTCTCTACTGAAGAAAAAACCCAAGGTTGCTATTGTATTATTAGCATAGCTGGTCTGCTCTGGTTTTGGCCTGATGATCTGCGAGGTATTCATAGTTTTGGCATAGCTCATGCTGAAGATCAATTTAGCAACAACAGCTCTGATTTAAGAGTGCTTTGTGTGATTTATTTGGTAGGTTGGCTTGGTGCACTGTGCAAGGACCAGGTCTTGGCTCATATACAAGATCCTGATCAGCTTTCTTCAATAGTTCATTGCTTAAGGAAACTAAACATTACATGAATAAAATAATAAGAGGAGTTTGGTTTTTGTTTTAAATGTAAATGTTAAATGCACTTAAAATTTCAAATACAGAGTTAGTAGTTTGAAGAAGTCAGTGGTTTTATCATAATATGCTTTTTAAGCAATGCTGCCGAGGGCAGTAGAATTGGATTTTGAGGTATACCTTCTGTTACAGCAAGCTCTCTGCAGTATGGAGCAAGAATATGGAAGAACAGAAGAGAAGGGAGGTGCCTGGTTCTGACTAGTTTGTATATTGTTCTTCAGAGAAGTTTTCAAATACTCTAGGACTTAAAACAGCTTTTATAACTTGCTTGGACAGGTGGATGCTATTTCAAAGAGCAGTTTTTGATGACCAAAAATACAAATGTGTATCCCAAATTTTTAGATGATGAGTATGTGATTGCCATTTATCAAATGTTAAGTACTGTAGTAATTGAAGGCAGTTTATCTTCTTGACAGGAGAACTACCTCAGATTCAGATTGGGTTAAAATATTGCATGTTTGTAGTAAGAGTGAAATAAGAGGCACTAGCTGTGCTGATTTAAAATTTAAGTAAGACTTACAGGTTTGGTCTTGTTAGAGTGGAGCTTTGTCAGTTTAAGAAGAAATGTTTACTTCCTGTGTCTCAAGTAATAAAGAAGGAAACTTGGCCCAGGAGGTTTTGTGTCCTCTGGTTTCTAATACTGCATGAAATGGAACGCTAATGCTGTAAAACAGCTTTTAAAACAAATATTTAATGGTAGAGAACCATGAAGAGATAGTGAAAATGGTCAAACTTCAAATCCTTCACAAATATTCTGTCCCAAAGGTTTTGAAGAATATTTTCAGGTAGCTAGGCAGCGAGTACCGCAATTTCTTCAGTATGGGGTTTCCAAATTCCACCTGGAAACGTGTGGTTCCAATGTGTGGTCCTGAGAGTCCTGAAATTATCTGTTCTGCAGATTTGCCACGAGATGGCGAGCTACAACAGGGTTTCCTTCACTGTAACACTGAATTCAGTGCTGTAGCACAGTGAGATCACAGCCCCTTTGGAGTGACGGGTTTGGAGTTAAAATTTGGTTTTATTAAACAGCTCCAATCAAGTCAATCTGTCACTGATATGATATGGTACCAAACAACTTTTTAAACTGTGGAGTGGAAGCTGAAGTTTTCTATCAAGGAAAAAAGCTTTGAATAACAGATTATTACAATGCTATAAAATAGCAGGTCATGGTGCAATAAGACTAAAAAAACCCCAGACTCTAATCTTTATTTAGAGCAACCTATGTATGACAGATATTTATCATATATATATGATGTAGCATGGCAATTCAGTATTTAAGTGTAGAACCCGATTGGGGCTTCCATATATTTCTGTATTATTTGTGTATTGTGTGTTGGTATTTGGAGCTATTATTTCACTGTTAAGACAGAAGCTCTAAAGAAAACATGTAATAATTTGTAAGATGCTAAACATAACTTGTACTGGAAAGATATACCATGATTAGTATGATAAATCTATATCTTGCTCTGAAATAAATTCCTAATATTGCAATATTCAATGCATTTCCATTATAGCCATAATTCCCATTTGAAATTTGCACAAGTTCTTAAAAACTTTTCGAAGTATTTGATAAGTTTATAAATGATGATATCATGTGGCTGCATGTGGTAACAGGAGGCTAGATTTACTGACTGAGAAAAGTCTCTGCAGCTCTGTCTTTAATCAAATCTTTTTCGATGATTTGTCTCTGGAGATTTTCACCATAGCACCAATCTTCAAAGGGTGTGAGGAAAATGCCTGCACTCGGTTTGTTCCTTACATGTGTCACAGATACGGGCAGCTGAACAGAAATGTTTTAGTTGGAACATTGTACTGGTTTTATAAGTCTAGTAAGGGGCCTAAAATTGCTTATTCATGCTATATATGGAAATGTTAATTATTGACTGAATGGTACATCTGTAAGGAGCTAAAGACTTTCTACTGGTTGAATATTTGGTATCTCTAGAACAGCCTTGTGCAATCATCAGTGGAGTAGCAGCATACTCTAGGAATTGTGAGGAGTAGATTGGGATTGGTGGAGGAAGTCTTTAACTTGTAGTTCCCTAATCATGGACTCATGTCCATATTTCATGTTGGCCACTTTCACACAGTTGGCCACTTCCCTGTCCTCATATGTTCACAGGAATGGTCGTCCCTGTTCTAGGGGTGCTGGGGACAGACAGTGCTGAGCAGGTCAGGCAGTGCAGGGATTGCCTTCCCATTGCTGGCTGCCTGTTTGATCTCCTGCACAGACCTGTCATTCTGGCTGGGGCTGTTGTATTCTGCTAGAGCACTTGTGCTTCAGGTGATGCAGTGAAAATCCCCACTTCCCTGTACCAAAGGGAACATGTGGATTAATGTTGTTAGCCCATTTAAAGCAATTGGAGGGCTCTTTTGTGGTTATTACCTCAGTGACTAAAACTATGGCTTCATAATATTATGACATTAAATGCAAATGAGTTACTGTTTTCCTGTCTCTGAATGATTCCATGATTTTTTTTTTTTGCCTTTTCTTTTATACCCCTTTTATATAGCTTCTTATAGCTTTTGTATTCTTAGTGTTTTTTAGCCTACATTCCTAAACTGATTTGTCAAGCTAGGAGACTAAACATCTTAGAAGCCTCATAGTTAGGGATCAGAAAGCCCCAGACACCAAGGTCCTTTCCAGAACACATTTTGTAAACTGAGATAGGATCATCCAGGGGATGGTTCCTTGGGGAGGGGGGCTCACTTGAGCCTCTCATTGGGGAATCTACCTGATCTATTGGGGGTGTGCATTGCAGTGTGCATTTTGGCGCATTCCACCTGGACATGGTGCACCTTAGGATCCTTGAAATAAATACAGAGGTGAGATACCTTTTTCCCTTCTAACCGTGTTTGATTCTTGATTTTAAGACTAGGAAAAGGCATCATAAACATTGAAATGCTTCAAACTGAAGTGAAATACTGTTCTCCATTGAATAAAAGATGGAAGTTTTACCCCTGAATTTTAACTAAAGGAATCTTTTTGCCTGAGTGACGCACCCAGTGAATACCTTTGAAGCAGTAGCTGTGCCCAGTGTCAGTGCTCCTGTGCTTTATCTCTGCTTACACCTTGCAGTGTCAGATCTGGGAGAAAATATTCAGGCTCAGTTTGCATTGGAGTGCAAGTAGTCTTGTATTAGAATAAAAGCAGTAAGACAAGAGTTTACCTTCTTTGGCTCTGTGAACCTCTGTTGGAGCTTGTGGTGGTGTATTGAGCAGGGAAGGATCACTCTACACCTACACTATTCACTGCTGAGAGAGGCAGTAGGCTAGTTGGGCATTTTATTTGACCCAGTCCTGTGAGTGCCTGTAGGGTGAGACGTATGTCCTTCAGCCTTTCTTCTCCTCTTACTTAGAAGCAGCAGCTTGTGTTTTTGTGTCCCATATCCTGCACTTTGTGAAGTGGACACATAGTTTCAAAAAAATGTCTAATAGTCTCTCAGTGGTACCCAAACCTTTGCCAAGACAGGCTTTGTAATCCTAGCACAGCAGTTCTGCTGACTACATGCACTGTAGTTTTACTCTGTGAAATAAATATCTTGTGCCCACTCGGTGTATGCCTGCTTTTTTTCACATGTTTAGTCATCTTTGGAAAAGTATTTCCAGGACCTAATGGTATTTAAGCTTAATGGTTTTAAATTAACCCTGATTTGAAACTGCTTATCTATTAGTGCTGCAGTGCTGTGTAACAGCCTACTTATCCTGACTGTAGTATCACAGGAATGAGATATGGCAAGGTGATTCTTGTTCTTAAAATAGCTTCCAGAAGGGAGAGGAGAAATTGGAACTCACTCTGATTTCTGTACTGGCAAAACACGGTGAAACTGTTCTAAAGAGCAGAATCAATGAGCATGTGGAGAAATTAGAGATGAGAAAGCAGTGAATGCATTGCAAAGAGAATTCCTGCTACACAAATCCCTTAAAGCATGTGCTTAAAGATCATCTTGTTGATGTAGGTTTTTAGGTTTTCTTAGATGCACACAATAGATGCACTCAAAAAAGATTATGGAGAAACTTAAGCTGCCATGAAATAAGGAAAAAAAAATTTTAGTATTTAGTTGTTAAAAAAACCCAAGCAAACATAAATGCCCCACCAAAACCAAACCAGCAACAAAAGGAAAGTAAAGGTTAAGGAAGAAGGTTGGTAATCATGGATGGAGGTTACCAGAAGGATCTTGGAAGAACTTGTGTTCTCATTGCATCATCTCAGGGGAATAAGAGCTGAGGTTTATAACGGATTAATGGAATAATCATCTCAGTACTCAATTTACAGTCAAAAAGGCAAATGGAATACAAGGAATAATCAGAGACGCAAATGGGAATATAACTGCATTATCTTATCGCTCTAGAAATCTGCACCATTCATTATCTAGATTAAGAAGGAAAATTTAGATACTCAAAGAAGAACAACAAGAATGGTCAGAGACAGAGGGCAGCTACTGTGGAATGAAGAATGAACTAGTTTGACCCCTCAGTTTGGGAAAGAATTGACTCAGGAGATACCAATGAAACTAGAGTTAATAATGCTGAGTCTCTAAAATGATGAGAATGACTAGGGAATGGTTATTTCAGAAATGAAAATTTGTATTCAGAACTATAGATTAGCAGGTGACAGTTGTTTTACAGCCTGTAAACACAGTGATGTATAATCAGCCTCTGACTTTGAAATAATCTTTCAACTGCTGATAGCCTTTTGGTTTCTGGCTATACCAATCAAGGTATTACAGCATACATTGCTTGTCTACTCTGCCCTTTTTCTTCAACTGCAAACAAGCACCTTTATTTAACTCCTTCCCATTAATCTGTATGGAAATAGCTGTATTTTATATATATATATATATATATATATATATATAATATAATAGTTATATAAATGTGCATATTCACACATCCTTCCTTCAATGCCAACAGTCTCCCTTCCATGTGAACCCAAATCTTGTGCTGGTAGTCTCAACAGGTTCCCTTCTTTTTATCTCCTGGTGTGTCTTCCCTCTAATCCCCTCTGTTCTCTCAAGTGCTTCCCCGGAAGTCTTTTAGTGCTTGTGGAGCTGCTGTTAAAATGGCCTTCTCTGTAAATTGGGAGAGTTTTTCTGCTCTCGGAAAGGGTAGTGGTCTTCATGATTTGAACCGTGCAGGTTCAAGGTTAACCAACAGTCAAAGTAATTTTAACTTCCTCTTTGCCCCAGTAGATTTTCTTGTCCTGCTCCAGTCTGAGCAGGTAGGTGAGGTTATCCTGAAAATGAAAATACTGTTTCCATTTAGAAATCAAAGATCATGTAATTTGCAAGATGGGTTATGATTGTGAGAAGGTTGCAATCTGTTACTTTTTTCTAAATTGAAAGCTTTGTAAAGCTTTACCATCTTCAGCAGAAAGGCAGTGCTTCTGGTGTTAGGAGCATACCTAGAATACTGGGAATTATAAAGAAAAACTTGACCATACCCTCAGACATATTTATTTTTAGACTAGTATTGTACTTTGGTGGTCACACTTGAGAGGAGCTGTTATGCAGTCTTTAATTAAAATGCATTGCCCAAATTCTTGGTAGGTTATTGCTCTTAAACTTCCTGTAATTAAAGATGTGGAAATATATACAAAGGTGTCAGTTTGTGTTTTATAGTAAGAAACAGTTGACCAAATCTGCCCAGTTCTCCATATGGATCTGCTCAATAAATTCTTGTCAACAGAGACAAGAAAGAAAAACTGTAACAGATGGACTCCGGATTAATCCAAACATTAGAACAACCTAAGATACAGTAATCAACATCAAGTCATCCTAGTAACAGGTTGCACTGTTTTCACCCCAGATTTTCCTTGAGCTCTCAGTGCAGTTGGGTTCATTTTGATGACTGAAGCAAGCCTAAGGAGACTTGCATTAAACACAAGATGTTTTTATCAGTCTGGCATGCCAAAAAGATGGGCAGGAGGTTCATGAGCAGGGTGCGGAAGACCAGGCAATTCAATCTGCCCAGATTGGTAGGTTGTCTGAGGTGTATTGTGAGTAATAAGGTAATGATCTTTTATATTAAATATTTATACTAAAATAGATCATTATAGTATAATTGTGATGGGATGTTTACTTATAAGTTAGTTCCAGCAGTAAGATATGTCCTTTTTATTGATTATGTGTATGACACTTGGTCAAGAACTATTCTTCAGTCCTATCTGAACTAATAGTTAAAATAGACTTTCTAGCATCTCTTAGCAAAAAGGGCTAACAATTTTTTTTCTCCATAGTATTTGAGTCCTGAACTCCTGGGTTTTGGCTTAAAATATTGCATAAACTTGTTAATGAGACTTAGACTTGTTATGCCAGTAAAAGTTTATTAAATCTAGAATTCTGAAAAGTGTAAGAAATAAACATGAGTTTGTATCTATGTTTTCAGTATTGTTTTTGTTTCCATGCCTGAAGAGTTTAAGTTGCATAGTCTTATGTTTGAGTATCCAAGTTCTGCACATTTCTTTTGTCTCTTATTTTTTTTGGTCAAAACCTAAGTGATATTGAAAATAAAATAAGTCCCTGCCATTGTTTTAGGTAATTCTTGAATTTTCTCTGTTAATTCAATCAGGTTTTTTTCCTTTAGGGTCTGTGCTTATTTTAGCCAATACTCTGTTTAGCAGAATAGTAGTAAAACTAATATAAAACACTTTTCAAATGCTTCAGGGGGATTGTTGTTTTTTGTTCAGAAAGGGTAATTGAGATATAACTGCTGTTTCTGTTCACAAACAAGTTTTGTTCCTGTGCCTTTTTAATTTTTGGGTGTGCATTCTGCTTGTAAAGTTATGCCCGGGAAACCTTTATCTGAGAAATTAAAATAGAGCATTATGTTATGTTTTTACTTGTCTCAGCAAACTGATAATACCCATTTGCTTGGATACTAAGTCAGAGGAATTCTAGCCCATATATTTGATATTGATTTTTACATTTAATAACCACTGCGATTACTATATCTTGTTAATTGGCCACAGAACAAATAATGTTACTCTGCTGCCACAACAAATGCAGATGAATCTTGCAGTAAATTTCTTAATCTGTAGACAGATATGTGTACTATTGTAGAAATCTTAATTATGTGCTGTTTTATTTCAGGGTAGAAGTCTTTTCAAATCTGCAAATTCTTAATTCTTGCCTAACAGTAAATAGTATTTTTTGTTTTGTTTTAGTATGTGATGTTTTTTGTTTGCTTTGTTTTTAATTTTATGCCCATCAGTTCAATATCCAGAATATGAAAAAGAGGTGATGAAAGCTCTCCACTCCTTTTAGGTCTTCCTGCAGTTTTCCAATGAGCCTCCCTGTTCTGCCTCCTGACTCTGGAGGCATTCACAGATGCAATTCCAGCTGCGACATCTGTGTTGATTATTTTCCTTTCTCTGGATATTGCCTTTTCTGTGCAAGTAGAACTTTTTCCAGTTTCTACTCGTACATGTTTGACCCTCTGTTGAAATGCTCTTTGACTGAAATGAGCCCTTGTTTTTACTGCCTCTCACTGATTTCTCAACTGTACAAGTGACCATTCTTCTAATCTGGACTCCTTTGTGCTATCCTGATTTTGTGCCACCTCTAGAGCTATGCCTTGCCTTTATCTTCAGGTTGCTTTGTAACATGTAAAAATCAGAGTTTGTCTCATCACCACAGTGCTGGCTCCTTCTACAAATAACTGCAACTGTGTCTGCTTAGGCGTCAGCAAATCTTGCTCGATATCATTGCATCCATATGGAGTGTAGGTGACACAGATTGCTGGCTTGCATCACCAGTGGGGTTGCATAACCTCTTCCTTAAGTACTTTTCTGGATTTCTCTCTCAGTTGAAATTAAATCATTATTGCTTCACTGTCAGGAAGCTTTTTGTCCGTATGATGCTTTCCTGAAGTGCTGATTTCTAAAATGACTTTGTCATTGATGCCATAGCGGATTGTTGGCTGTGTGGGAATCATCCTTGAAAGAAATTTCATGCCTTAAAACACAGCAAACCTCTCTTATCTTCAGACAGATTGATGTAACAGTAAAAAAACCAGGTACTTGATAGATTGCATGTCCATGTATTATGTTTTCTTCCAGAATTTTAAACAAACTCTTCCATGTGATTCTCTGTTTGTAGCCTATGGGGAAAAACAGAGAGAGAAATGAATTCTTAAAGAAGTTCTTTTGAATGTTAGACAAATTCTTGTGCTCTAAGATATTTAATAAGCTGTATAGCAGTGTTGACATTCAAGGCCAAATGTAGAAGAATATAAAAAATATTTTCACCTTGGCTCTTTATAAAAAGACTTGTAACTCAAAGCATGACATTTGTACCTTGTTCCAAACACCTTCAATTATAGCCAGGGATTAATCAATTTCTCCGGTAATAAATTCATAGCATTTTTCAGGCTAGGTATGTTTTCTGTGTCTGGAAGAAGGTAGGGCTCAGGAAGGGCTGCAGTCTTCCTGTGACAAAATTCCCATTATAAATAGCTTGTCCATTTGAAAGGATCATTGTATCTACTGTGTCTCAAGCATTTCTCAACCTCCATTATTTATCTTATGCTCATAGCTTTAAGGACATGGCACAAGTCAGACCGAGTTTCATATGACTTACAGTGATAAACCATTGTATTTTATAAATATTAATAAAGTCTGTCTGAAAGGTGTGCTCAGAATATTGGCATGTGGTGTGTTATTGAGCTGTACTAGTTACTAGAAGTAAATGGTGCATTGATCTCACTACGACAGATTTCAATTAATGTACTTCTTATTTCTGCTTGTAATAGAAGCCAGCAGGAAAAAACTGTAACTCAGAATAGGATTGCTGTCAGTAAGAATTTGTTAAACAGCAGATTATGTTGCACCCCAAAAAGTATGTGGGGGAATTTGGTAACCCCACTAAAATGCACATCATGAATCAGTGGATTTTTAGAATTATGTGTCTGTAAGGAATTTTTCTGCCTTTGTTTATCATATGGAGACTTTTCTGCTTTTTAAAAATGTTTGCCCTGGTGCTATGATTATGACTGTAGAAATATGCCACAAATGGTTTTGATAACTTTTGGCTTTCCAGAGATGAGCTAGTACTGAAAGCTTGACATTTAACTGATTTCCTAAATAATCCCTCTGATGTGAGCTGGAGGATTTTTTTAAAGATAGTCGGCTATAAAAATTTGGATGGTGAGTTCTGTAAGATAACTTGAGTTCCATATAATCTTTCAGATAATTATTCTGAATTCTTTTTTACTATGAAGAGAGCAGAGAAAACCTATAACAGTAATGCTTGTCATGTGCATGGGAGATCAAAATAATCTTACCGAAAAGTCATTAGTGAATAGTAAGAATTTTTTGGTTTTGAATTATTCTTATACTTTTGAGAAGTAATGTTGAGTCACAAAGATATGTATTTATTGTTTTCATAATATGCTTACAGTAGCCACAGAAATTTGGGCATAGGTGTTATGAACGTGACACGTTATTCACAGAACAAGAACAACAGAGTGTGGACTTGTAGTGTTTAATCTTAGTCTCTCTGATCCTCTTGATAATTAAAAAAATCCCCAAACCGCAGCAGAACAACCTCACTAGACATCCTCTGATACACAACACAAAATGACTGTTCTGTGGCACTGTGATTCGCTCCCTCCATAGTTGTTTTATGCACAAAAGAACGGGGAAAAACAAGAAGAAACCAGCAAACAGTTGTTTTTTAGATATTTGTTTTGAACATGGTGTTAAAGTAGTTTTGCTCTGTGGAATGTTTTCATAAAGACAGAATCAGTGAACAAGAGCAGTTCTGCTTTATATTCCCTGTTTTGTTTGCTTCAGGTTCATAATTTATGCAAGCAAGGAAGTGAAAAGATGCTATTGGATATTTCTACAGGCAGTGATTGAAACTTGGTTATTTTTGATCTGTGCTTTCTCCACCCAGTAGCTGTTATCATCCACCACCATCCTCATAGCTGTGAATTTGTAACGTTGTACTGTACCTGCTACCCAGCTTCCCTTAAATATCTGTTGGCAGCTAGGAAGAGAAAGCAAGGTTTTCATCCTGTGCATTCCGGAAAGGCAAAATAAGGAAAACCTTTGCTTGCTGCTTTTTTTTTTTCTTAACATTTTAAATTTCTCAAGATTATACTCGTCATTGTAATCAGAGGTAGAAAGGGGATGTAAGGGGTGGAAAGCCTTGGAAGAAAAATAGCATCAGTTAGCAAGAATTTTATTTTCCTGGTTTGTAAACGATGCTGCTGTAATTCTATCTGCATTTTTTTCCCCCCTGCTCATTCACCACTCAGCAGCTGGTAGGGAATTAAGACTGCCTGGCAACCACCTGCAGAGCTGCAGAGATGAATTACATTTTCGGAAATAACACACTCCTCTATTCTCGCGCCAGTCGAGGCAACACTGGCTCCAGCCACAGCTCTGTAGGCCCCAAACTGAAGCAGTGGGCAAAGAAAGGCTCAACAGATGAGTTACGGACTGAGCCTTCCCGGTGGCAGCAGATAGTGGCATTTTTCACTCGGAGACATGGTTTCATTGACTGCATTTCTGTCGCTGCCAGCTCCACCCAGGTAATATGCCACTTGTTAAAGTGATTGTGTCTGCATGTTTTCTGGTTACTTGCTAGTCAGAAAGAGCAATTGTTTATATATGCATGGTTTCATATAATCTCTTATTTATGAATGGCATTTTCTGTCTGCTTTCATTTTCATAATTTAAAGAGAGCTGTATAATTTCTAGTATTAAAGCATGAAAATGAAAACACTAAATGAGGTCTGATATTTATTTAAGTTATTTTGCAAGTGATGAGCCTCCAGCAATTTTAAATATGAGATGTTCTAATGAAACAGTGAAATATTGAAAAATGTAGTTTGCATTCTGCTGCGTAGCTCTGGAGGGCAATAATGTAGTTAAGAATTATCAATTCCATAGCTCTAGTAAGATGTCAAATCAAATAGACTATGTATTTAATGGTTAAGGAATTTTATCTAAAGAATTAAATAATTTAAAACCTTAACTCTAGGTAACACAACAAGTTCAATTCTGTAACAGCTTTCTAGGTTTTTTGGCTACTAATAATACATAAATGAGATGAAGGAATGTCTCCCATACATACAGGGTGTGTATTCAATAGTGCAATCTGTAAGAAAAACATGACATTTTTCAACTTCACTGTCCATCTGCTCTATGTGATGTTTGTATTAATCATCATTCAAAGTCAGGTAAAAGCAAGCAAGCTAAATTTTAAGTGTGTGGCTTTCAGATGAGTTCTTAAGGTTGACACTGAGAGAAGTTCAAACTTACTTGCATTACAAAACTAGTATCTCTTTGGAAAATATGACTAAGACCTATGGAACAATGCTGAAATGTCAGAATTATTTAAACATGGGAGATTAGGTTTGTTTTGCTTACTGTCAAGCAAAATTCATCATTAGTCAAGATGTCTTGAATGATTTAACCTGGAAGACTACAAAAACTTATAAAAGAAGGAAAAATTTGTTACCCTCAGACACTGTAATTTTATTAGGATAATTGCTATCTGTTAGTAATTGTTTCAAAAATGGTAAGCTGGCACTTCGTCTGAAATCTGCTTATTGTTACCTCTTTTTTTGCTTATGAACTTGGAATAAATGGATAGGACAGCTTAGAGGTGAATTTTCACTTTCTTGTTGCATCTTGTACATGATGTGGAAGATGGATCCTGTAGTTTCTCTAATGGGTCATTATACAAATCCAAGTGATGTATTAGGTAGACATAATAGCTTTTAAATAGTTTTATTTTTTTAAAGTCAAAATATACAGTATTAACCTTTCAAATAAAAGTTGTAGTTGCTCTTATTTGTTTAAAGCTTGAAGAAGCAATGTTGGAATGTTTGAAGCTCACAATTGGACTGACTAGTCAGGCCTAGAAATCTGCTGATAAATAAAATATGGAATAGCCTCTGCTTTGAGTGAGGGTTGGACCAGGTAAAGTTCCTGAGATCCCTTCAAACCAAAGCTGTGATTCCATGAATATGCCAGTGTTAGTTCTGTTTTTCTGCTATGAAAAAGATTGCTTACCTCTCAGCCAGCCTGCCAAATTTTTTCGTAGCTCTGACAGTTAAAAAGAACTGTGTATACATGTTCGTGGCCTGAAGGAGGGGAAAAAACATGAAATATTTTGAAGTGGTTGTTAAAAAAACCTTAATGAGCATGTTCAGAAGTAATGCATTAAAAACATAAGAGCTTGTTGAAGCCAGTTCCTCTGGAAAGATGCTGTACTGTGCTCATACCTTATCCACCCATGGCAGCTGTTCTACCTTAGGAGAGAAAAAGGCATTTGGAGGTTGTTCATTGTGGTGCAGTTTTGTTTTTCAGTTCTCTTCTGTTTGTGTTCTGTGTTGTAGTATTCTGAACATTCTTGATGCCTTTTATTTGTTCATTTGAGATATATCCCCATCATTTGAATGTAATCACATTTGCAGAGTCCAAATAAGCAATTAAATGCGATATACTTCTCTAACCTGGCCTGTAGAAATTTTACTTGTGATCGTGGGCTTTAATTAGTCTTATTGTTGTGACATGATTTTTAACAGATACAAAATCAATTTGATGGTTTTTAAAGTAGTTGTATCCTGCTTCCCCTGTCACTCTGCTACAAAGCCCCCAGTTTCAGCCGTCCCTTCATTTGCTTGGCTTTCTTGGATAGCCTGAAATGGTCATACTTGCTTCATTCCCTCCATCTCCAGTGAAAGGGAAATGAATCCTGGAGAAGGGGCAGCACATGCCTGTGCTTCTCTGGGACCTGCTTGGGTTACCGTCACCCCAGCGAGGTGGTAAGAGGACTTTGGATTTTGAGGTAGGGTATTTTTTGAGTAGGGTCTTTGTATCCTAAAGAAACAAGGCTTCAGTTGATGATGGTTATGGTAGCACTGCTTTTGCTGTGGTTATCCCTTGGTTTATGCCCAGAAGAATTCACATGTGCCCAAATGCATGGTGCCCAGGTAACCACACCAGACTTCTTTATGAGTCCTGGAAGCAGATTTAATGTGCTCAGGAATTTGAGGCCGTTATTTTTTCTTCCTGCTTGTTCTCTGTGATATGGTGTTAGTCACTCAATTAGAAGAATTAAGGAATTTGATTAGGAGCCAATATATAAATTTTTATCAGCAAATTTATTAATTTCTTTAATAAAAGCCGAATCTGTGGTATAAAATGGAAGGTAAATGAAAAAACCAAGCACACAACAAATTTATACTGTCACAAGGGTGAAAAACTGTGCCATGAGCTTAGGAAATGTGCAATATTATGCAAATGAGAAATAGTGGGTAATGTCAAGTGCTGTCCTAACAGGAGGTATGCATCTTGCATCAAGGAAGATAGCTGTATCCAGAGCACTGCTTTTCCCTGAAGTCTTTCCAGAGCTCTAAGAAGCCCCTATTCTTGCCAGTCAATCCAGCCATCATGTCTCAGAAGGCATTTTAACTGTTGGTATTTGGCCTGTGCTGTGCTACAAATCCAGAAACGGATTTGTCTGAATGCCACATGTCATTAAACTGTTTTTAACAGCAATGCACTGAGGCTGTTCTTAGCACGTAACCAAGCACGATATACTTGCAGTATTTGATACTAAAAAAATGTTTAGCTCCTTGAATATGCTGTGCTAATTTTTACTTCTATTTTCTAGGACATGTTTTAGGAAAGATGAGAAGGAGCAGGGCAGAAAAATCATCCTAAATCCACTTAACCCTTTCAAAAACAAATTTCAGAGCTTATCAACTGCTTTTATGAGTTATTTGAGCTCAGTCATTTCTCGAATTTGTGTATCTTCCTTTTAAGATCTTGATAGAAGTTTTACTGTGTCATTAGTCCTAGACTATTGCTCTCAGAGTCACTGGAATATTATGGATATAGTTCTAGCATGTGTAAAATGCTATGTCTAGTCACACAACCACACAGAGGTGTTGTAAGGTGTGTTAAAAAGATAATGATTGAAAAAAGTCAGGTCTCTACCCTAATCCCTCTTTTATTGTACTTCTTGAAAATCTGATTTCTTAGGGCAATATTTATCAACCTTCCTGTATTTTGATATCTATTGAAGTATTTATATATTATTACTGCTAATATCGTGATGAATGCAGGAGAAAGCAGCTTTAAATAGTACGTGCTTTGGATGATTTTCTCTATAACAAAGCACCTTCTGAAACTGAAACATGGGTTTTACTGTACTAAGTTTCCTTCTTATTCTTGATTTTTAGCTATGCAAAATCACACATTTATAAAAGAGTGAGTTTATTTTGCAAATTAGTTCTGCTACTGGTTGCATTTTCTGTAAGGTGGCATTGTAGCAGTGATGAAAATGGTATGAGTTTATTCTGTCAGAGGAATGCGTTAATATGTGTTCCGATCAATAGGCTAAAAAGTAGGAAATTCTTGGTAGTTTAACCAAAGCATTAAAGGACTTTCTCTGGAACGTTTGGTTCATTTTGTTAACATTTTCTGTGTGCAGTAGAGATTAAAACTTCTCAAGACTGTGAAATTTGCTTGACATTTTAGAGATAGGCAGTTTTAAAATTATAATAGTAGTAATAAATTTTAAAAATATCTGCCATGACTCATGTAATGCTATGTAGACTTTGTTAGCATCCTGCTGGTTCCCTGCTGTAGGCAATGGTCTCCTCTCCTGAGGTCAGGCCTGTGCAGTGATGGGGATGTGCTATTTCCTTCTGAGCGGTGTGTGTGACTGCAATGCTGGCATGTGCAGTGTGTTACCTCAGCTAATCGCCTGCAGCACAGCAGTGCTGATAAGAACTGAAGGAGTGGTGATAAGAACTGAACCTCCAGCTACCTGCAGGCACTGCTTCCTGAGAGAGGCGTTTAGGTTCCACTTACTCTCTTCTGTTCTCTCACAGCTCTGTCTTGCTCAGAGCTGGTAACATAATTTCTTCATATTTCTGTTGCATTGTATTTCAAGAAAATTTTCCAGAATGAGTCAGAAATCTGGTAAACAAAGAAAGAGACACAGAATTTTTTGCTCTTGGAGTTCTGCTGCTGCTGCTACTACAGGGGCTTTCTGTCTGCACTGTGCCCAAGAGTCTGAATCTTCAGGCAAGGCAAACACTGGATCTCCTCTTAATCTATTGTCTTCAGCTAATAACTCAGGTGGACTAACAAAGTCTTGCTGCATGAAGCCAGGTGCATGGAAGCCTGTGAAAAAGGTAGGACTCTTTAGGGCTGTTATATAACTTTCCTAATTTATTTTATACTGTGATAGTTGCCCTCATGGTTGAGGATTGTATTGATTGATAAAGTGTTTTGAAAGTCAAATACAGGCCAGTCTGTCTTTTACCAGCTGTCAGATCACTGAACAGCTCTAGCATGGCTCCTGTAGTATAGCATTTCTGTTTTGCTGCCAAAGCTACTGCACATGTTTCAGTTAATACAATTATTAACTAAATTACTGTCTGATAGAGCCACTGAATCTAAAATGAAAACCGTCTTCTTCCTCTTCTTCTATTTTGGTCCACAACATCAAGAGCACTCTCAATTATGATTAAGAATGGGCAGGATATTTCCTTTACTTTGAAGACTTTAGCTCAACAGAAACTTACACTTTTAGAAAACATGACCTTGTGTTTTAGAATGATGTGTGCATCCATGTTTGGGAGCTAACACGGTATCATGTTGTGCAATTTAAGACTTCTAGTTTATATCCAGCTCAGAGTCCTGGTAAACTTTGTGTCCACAGCCTTTCTGGGATTTATAGTAACTCAAGGAGAGAAATTGTTTTGTTAAGCAAGAGAAATTGAAATCTTTATGTGCACAGCAGCTATGCAGTATCTTTTGAGAAGAATTTGGTGTATTTTCCTAGGACCTCTACTGGGGCCACTGCTTTTATCTGTATTCCAAATCAAAGGAGGAACTTAAATTTCTCCTGATGAATAACAATTACTTTTTAAAATTTTCAGTGAAGCATGTAGGCTCTTGAACTCCCTTATTTTTTTTCCTTTTTTTTTTTTTTTTTTTTAAAGATGGGCGTGGTAGTCTGAGTGAAGAATGTGTCCATCACTCCTCTCCCTGGGAGAGAGTTCAAACTAATTTCAACATGCTGCTCTTTGCTGAACTTCAAGCATAATCATACTGTGAAGCATTTCCGGTACAGTTCAATTCTGAATTATTTTGACAGATCCACAGAAGATGAAAATGCAAGGAAAACATCAACCTCCTCATGTTGTGTTTCTCATGAGCAATTGAAATGAAGTGCCTTGTTCTTGTTTATTGGTTTAACCACATAATTCACATTTTGCTTATCATATAATGGCTCTGTAGCAGAGGGGTCCCAGTGGAAGCATTCTTCTGTTGAGAAAGGATGCTTCTTTTAATGCTGGTTCTAATATGTCTTTCCAAATTTAATTCAAGTGAAGATTGCATAGTTCTATAGATGATTTTAGGAATGCTCTACAGGTTTTTCCAGTTAGAATTTAGGAGAAATCCTTCTGATCCGTTGGCAGCGTTCCTCCATTTTATTCCTTACAAAATGGATAGGAGCATTCCTGTTTCACAACAAAGGCTGTTAACCTGTCATGTCCATCTGTCATGGAAGCTCAGAAAATGTAACACAGAGGCCAAATTTAGTACTGAGACTTGACGACTTGTTAATACCACACCACCTAGCAAGACGTCCCTGAATCCTTTTGAGGATCTGCTTTTTCTGGTCTTTCTCAAAATAACGGTAGCAACAGTCATTTCTATATAGTTTAAAATTAATTTGTCAATATTCTCCGTGAAAGCAGTTTGTCATGACAAAAAACAGAAAAAAAATATCACCTACTCTTTGATATACTCAAAAAGCTGCAATATCTTTTAAACTGTACCTTTGTTTACTTGGGATCATCCACTGACCTCTTAAGTGGTCACCTCTTGCTACTATTTGAGTTTCTTCCAGGAGCTGCTTGGACTCCAAGACAAACCAGTAGCACTTCCTGACTCTCCTGAGCTGCAGAAGTTTTCTTGTGCCTCATTAAGTTTTACCAACATTACCTGCTGGAAGCTGCTGCTACAGTAGGTACTAAAGTTGTTAAAGTTCTAATCCCCACTTGACCAGCATGGCCATATGACCACATGATGGTTCATTCCCTAAGAAAATGTTAAAAATGCCCAAGCTGGTGTGGTTCTGTCACTTGCCTTCTGAAACACTTGAAGCTCCTTTCCATGTGCCAGGTTTTTGTGGACGCACACACCAGGTTCAGTATCAAAAGAGCACACTTGGAAGGACTGAAACAATCCTCAGAAAGTAGAGCAAGGATTCCCTTCTGTCTGTCTTGTATAATTAAAAAAAACCCTTTTCCACCAATCAAAGCACTTCTGGACTTGTTTTCCAGTTTGGTATTCCTCAGGGTATCTCTGTGCCATTTATTGCTCTTCCACGTGACTTCTTGTCACTATCGAATTTCATCTTGTTTCCTATAACCCACCTGTCCAATACATCAGCCTTGCTCTACAGCTTGTTTCTGTTGTGCATTTGCTGCCCTTCTCTTTTTGTTGGTGTTAACGGCACATTAGGATGTAGTTGAGCTGACGTGTTCTCCAGACAGATAACAGACATTTATGACTCATTTTGTCTCTTGTAAGCTGATCTTGGCATCTATGAATTTTCAGTCTATTGCTCCATTAAAGTGTTTCCTTTGTATATTCTTGTCCCTTGCAACAGTCTTTTTTGGAAATGATACATTTAAGCAATCATTTCCATAAAACCAGATCACCTTATACATCGTTTTCATAGGAGAAAAAAAGAAAATGTCAGGACAAAATAGTTTAAGGTGTATCAGAACACTGGTAAAATAGAATTGCTTATTATTTTTTTTTATGTCCTTTTAGTCAGCTTAAGAGCTTAAGTTTTGGGTTGTTTTGTACGTTGCCAATGTTTTTTACACTGTATGGCAGTTAGTTTGTTGTTGTTATTGGAGACTAGCATCTATGCAGCTGTGTAAGTCTTCATATAGGACTTCAGACGTTTATGGGGTTCAGGTATAGTACAGGATTTTTCATTGATGGAATCTTCACTTCCCACTGCTTTATGTGGTATTTCCTCAAACTGCTGTACCGTGGGAATGTTTTGGATGAGTCTTCTGGCTTCTCCTCCTTTATTCTCTTTATCAGTGCTGCCTCACAGTGTGTGCATTTGCTTATTTAAAAATGTTTCTCTAAGACTGATGCCTGCAGAAGTCGGTTGAGGAGTCTGTGTTATGTTGCTCCCAGGTAGTAGTGTTTGGCTTTCATAACAAAGTAGGGAGGGCAGTAAGGATTGCTTGTGCTTCTAGGGTACAGTTCTACTTCAAAGCAAATTTAATTTACTAAGTAAATTGTAGTTGTTTTTCTTAGATAACTAGCTGTATCTAAATACCCAGTATGATGTAGCAGGTGAGAAGGGAGTCAGCTTTCCCGATGGAGAGAAAACGAACTCTGGATTCTGTCTGCAGCATGCAGGGTAATCAGTCTCAAATCATGATAAATGATTGGAGTTTTCAGAAAATTGTTCTATAACTGTAGATGATATTCAGGAACACCTGCTTAATAGTGAAAACTTAAGAACCTCTGCATCAGAAGGAGAGTCAGGAGATGATATTATCACAGACTATAAATATGTAGGGATAGATTTCAGAAACTAGAAAGCTTGTTTATTTAGTAGAAAAAAGCATCTGTATTCCAAGTCAGATAGAAAACTTAATTTTAAGGAATCATAATAATACAATAAGCATTTAGAAAGCTTAGTGGGACACGATGTAGTTGCCAAATCAGGGTAATAAATTAGTGTTTCCTATGTAAAAAATATAATAACAAATAAAGTTTCTACTTGAGAATGTCAAAATAGATCACAATCTCTGATCCATCATCTAATATAATGGCTTTAAACTGCCCTTTGAAAGCTGTAAACTGTTGGAAAGCAATTTATATGTTTTTAAAACCCCCTCTTTTTATTGCACTTATTTAGTACTGCTTTTAATTTTTCTTTTAACTCCGTAATTTAAAAAGATGAATGCAGTGGGGGAAAATTCTGTGTACAGCTTTTCAGACTTTGAGCACATTAAGCCTCGTTACAGAGCAGCACTTGAGTAGTTAGATGCTAAATCAAGGGCTATGCAAATTGACCATGAAATACTGCTGATGAAGGTGGTGATAGTAGAGACCTAAAACTATATTCCCAGATAGGTGTGGAATGCCAAAGCAGATGCCTATCTCCAAGCAGAAAACTAGCTAGGGCTGTCCCAGCTTTGAGCACAGAGTATTTCCTACTAGTCATTTTACTGTATTAAAAATAATAGGATTCAGGTGCCAATAGAATTTAGATTAATATATTAAGAGGCACACGTGATCAGTAGGAGATGACATTTATTCAGGATTTCTTATGAAATTTGTGTTTAATATGGCTGAACTGTCTGTTATGTTGTGTGTGACCCTTTTGTTTAAACTGTCGTGGTGTTCCTAGAACAAAAATTTTGAAAAGGCAAATATGATGCTCTTTTTAAAAGGAGCAAAGCTGTACTCTCTGAGACTGCATCTAAGCAGGTCTGATTTCCTTATTGTATGAACTTTGGGAAATTCTTTATTATTACAAAAGAATTAACAGGTAGACGGATAAACAGATATTCTTAAGACAAGTCAGCTTCTTTTTGTAATGGGAAAATAAGGACTTGCAGATCATCCAGACATCTTTGAAAACAGGGAACATGTAGATCAAAATCTGCACAGGAACATGTGGTCATCAAAAGGTTGTTATACTTACAGAAGTCTTTAAAAACTATGGTTCTTGCACCAAAGTCTGTTAAAATTAATGATGCCATGAGATAAAAGGGATATGATCGACTACAAATGAAGTATTTAAATTTCAGAAAGAGACTTTGGAGTTGCCACTGATTATATAAAAATGTTACCTTAGTACCATGCAGTAATGAAAAGGGTAAATGAAATGTTGGGTATTATTAAAGAAGTAGTAGCAAATAACACAGAACATGATCTGAGTATATTTATTGTGTATAATTTGAATTTTGTGGAGGTTCTGTTTTCCTTATCTTAGAAAGGATATAGCATAAGTAAAAAGGAAAAAGATAATAAAGCATCAAGGGGAATAATCTAGTTATCTATGAGGACAGATAACTTAAACCAGAAAAAAAAAAAACCTGAGAAAAAATATGATAAAGACTTATAAAGCTGAAATGAAGAGAGTTCTCAACTAGAAATTCTGTAATAGATATCTAATTCTAAATCTGTCACAACTGTCCTGTAAAATTTCTTCTAAAGTTGTGAAAGTCACTGATACAAAACACTGGAAAAAATTCTCTTTTTGAAGGCTCAAAAAGAAAATGACTTAAAAGCAGAGTTAAATGGATTTGCAAGGAGCAGGTGGCACAAAGCTGTTACAAAGAGCGGTTCAGGAAGACCTTGACTGTCAGGTTCCGAGATGGCTTTCTGGGAAAATTAATGGGTGTATGTCTAATTCCCACTTGCCAATCTGTCAGTTTTTACTGCTCGTAAGACTCTCGACCAGTTGGGCCTTTGCTCTCATCCAGTATGGCAACATTTGTGGGTGGTGTGGAGTTCTCTTTCTTCCAGTGTAGAGGGACATGAACTATCAGAATAATTTATCCCTGTCTGTAGTGCACTGTGGTTGGTTGTTTTTGTTGTTGTGTTTTGGTTTTTTAATACATTACACTAGGAAAAAACCAAAGAACCAGAATAAATGTCTAGAGGATGTTTGGAAGCTTGGCAATAGCACAAGTTAAATGCAGGGAATAGAATCTCAGTTTCTGGCCTTTGTGTCGCTCAGCAATGATGATCACCTGACCTAGAAATCTCCAAGTCTCCTAAGGAAACACAATCTGATAGATTCATCCCCTGAGTGATGTGTCAGTCATGAGATGATCAGAGTGGCAGGAATTAATCTTGAAATGTATCTGGAAAGGACTAGTGGTTAGATTAATAGTCTCAGAGAATGTGATTAATGATGCAAGTAACAGGTGAATTCCCAGCTGCTGCCCTAAGGCATGTCTGAATTAGAAAGATTCTTGTGTTTTACTTGCTATACCATCTCCTAAGCACAGTAGATGCAATGCTGCCCATCTGGGAACCATAGAATCTTTTTGTGGTCTGATGAAGTTGGGAAATGGCAGGAGTGCTGGCAGGTTGGGTTTTTTCTGGTGTTAATTTTTCCACCATACATTACTGCTGTCACTTAAATTCAAGTAATGCAGGAGTTGAAAAGCGTAATTGACAGTTGCTAATTTGGGTTTGAGCCTCAGAAACCAGCACAAAAAGATACATTTTGTTTTCTGGTTCTTGAAATCTAAAGCAATTAAGTAGTTATCTGTTTATAGCATTATCACTTGTTTTTACATATCTGTTAGTCTACTCCCTTCTTTCATAGTTTTCAGTGTTAATTTTTAACTTGTTTCACCCTATTTCTTCACCTGCTCATTTTTACCTTTGTTGCAGTGCTCAATTTTTATCAACTTTCGTTCTTCAACTTCAGCAACCATAATCAGATGAAGCAGAATGTCCTGCAAAATACAATTTTCTACTTGCTTTTTTGCTCATTGGAAAAGAAGAACTGCCAAAGAAAACTACTGGGATGTCTGTCACACTGGTGCCCTAGTTTCAGCAGCAGCCAGAGCAGAGGGTTAGGGTAGAGTATAATCCCAGGCCAAAGAGCTGTGATACTTCCTGTGAAGCTTTCAGAGATTTCTGCCTATTCCAGTAGAGGGATTCCAAGAGCTGGAGATGACTTGTGTGTTTAATAATGCTGAGTCCATGAGTTTTCATTAACTTGGCCAGTATTCTTTTAGTGGCAAGGATTCAACAGTCAAAGAGCTGCTTTTGCTTGTTTGTAGCCTAATGAGGGGGAGGAGAGTTGGGGTTATGGGACCTGTTCTTCTGCATTATGTTCAAAGTTTTTTTAAATGCAAGACAGTGTTGGAAACAGAATTCAGGGTATTTTTTTAAGGAAATAGCCTTTTCTTGGATGGAAGAGTCAGATTTGTCTTTTCTGTTCTGTTGTTGACTCTATTTTATTTTAGTTCATTACTCTACAGAGGCAGACAGGGACTAGGCCAGCTTAGAGCAGTCTGGGAAAGGAGCAGCTTGGACACTGGACACTGGTTCCAAAGTGGAACCTCACTTGTCAAAGTCAGTCTGAAACTCAGGACTTCATTCATGGCCTCACCAGTGTTATAACAGTGTGGCTAAAGGCTGGTATCTTCTTGTTCTGAGGGCAGAAAAAAGTGAGTGCTTTTTCAGTAATTGTGGTAGGTAGGTAAATAAATGCCGGCCATAACCTCACTTCTTTTTTTCTTTAAACTGTTTAAAGATTTAATTAATGTCTCTTAGCTTCTCAATGTTTTAGGACTTGAAACATTAGTAGAAATATGTTGTGTAGTGTTGTTGGTTAGAGATTATAAAAAGGAAACTGCAGAATTTTCCTTAAATAGCTGAGACTCTTGAGGGTCTGATTAATCCTGTTTTGCTTTTCCTGAATCATAAATTCAGAAATCAAAGCCCTTGTCTTAGTCCTTTCTACAGACTTTTTTTGTAGTGAAGAATTTGAAATTTCAAACGTATTATAGATTAGATTAAATCTATTAATTATATATAATATAATTTAATTAATATAATTTAATTAATATAATTAAATTAAATCTATTAAATATAGATTTAATTGCCTTTACCAAATGGAAATAGGCAGAAATGATTGTGTAAGCTAGTATCCTGTCACAATTAGACCAAAACTTAATGGAAGTGAAGTTATAACTCCAGAAAAGCTTACATTGTTTCATATGTTTTATAACAGTCTGAGAAACTTAAGCTGCTACTTGTACTATTTATTGTTACCCAGGTTTTTTCAGGTCAGTATAGTTAATATTCCTTTTATCCAGTGTAAATAAGGCAAGGAAGTGCCACACAAAATGGATGTTTTGGTCTGTTTGATATCAGCACAAAATGCTGAGTTTGTCATCCCAGCTTGCAGGGTCTCTGTGGTGTAAGAATGAATGAAATCAGCTGAGGTACCGAGCTGGTAGATGTGGGTAGCAATATAAAGCCTTCAGGACCGTAGTGAAAGTAGCAGTGTATGTTTGTGAAGAATTCAGCTTGTGTCAAGATAAAATGCTACTGCCACTGATATGAATGAAGCCTTTTGTAAATGAAGGAGTGGCTTTAGTATAACACTAATTTAAGCATAAATCAAGTAATTAATTTTCCTTTTTTTCCTGACATTTATGTCCTGAAAGCTAATGGATTTTAATTAATGGGTTTTTATAGATTACTTTCCTGGTGTGGTTTTCTGTCTGCTGTTCACTAGTGTGAGGTAAATGATGTTCTGCTCATGTTTAGTGTTCTATGGCAAATTTATTTATTTTATAAAAATATTTTTCAACAGAGAATAGATTGTTCATAGATTAATACAGTTGTCAGTAAAATAATAAATACTTCTCTTAAAATGGGAAGCTCTAGCTCAGATTCACTGACTTGCTTCAGATCACTTCATTACTCCTTGTTTTGAGACTGTCCTTTAAGTACTTCGAGGGCAGTGGGGTGCTATAAGTGAACCTGAATGTTTCTTACTCTAATTGTACTTTAGGTAAGATGAAGTTCACATGCAAAGTTTTCATATGTTATGAATAATGGTTCTTGTAGATACACTCAATTAAAAAAAATCCCAACAAAAAAAACTGTTACAGAAGAGTAGTGAGATAGTTTCGACAATTAATTGCCACGTTTCTAGTATTGAGTGAGTTCCCTTTTCAGTATGACAGCTAGATAGGACTTCTTTGATATTTAAATGAATTATAAATAACAGAATGGGCACTCTGTCTAGGTTTACTCATTTTCTGAATAATTTAGAAATTATTGCAAATTATATGTTCTGAGAAACATGTAAACAGTACCTAACCTTTAATGTTGTATTTTGATTTAATAATGTTCCTAGGAGTGAACAGTTTATCACATCTCAGTTTCCTAGCACAGCATACCCTTTCTACTGTGAATATCAAAAATATTGACACCCAAGAGCTGCCATTATTTTTCTGTAATAAAGTCTTAGAATATGTTTTTTTCTTTTTCTGGGCTCTTTCTGATGCTAAAACCCTGCTTGGGCTTCTTTGTGGATGCATTAGCATTATAATGAAAGCTATTGTTCTTAAGACTGATGTTTCTTTAAAGGAGCTTTCTAGGCCTTGCTTTAAGTTGCAAATTAAATGCATTAAATTCATACTCAATAGCACTTATGAACTTAATGAGGAGCCTTTTAATTCTGTTTTGAGCTTAGAGTGTTGAGTTGCTTGGTGAATACGGATGACTAACCTGCTGCAAAGAGTTCAGTACTGGACATTTGCTTGGTATTTAAAAAACAGAAGCCACAAATTAGTTTTATTAAAACTTCTATTAACTTTGTGTGTGGATCTGGAATATGACTGAGATTAAACTCAGTTCCTGAGAGATGTGACAGGACAAATTAATTTGAGCTAAGTAAGTCTTTCTGAATACCTCACATAAGAAGTGGACAGTAAGGAAAGTCTTCAAGAGTCCAGTTTTAGGTCTTAACAGAGAGAGAACAGATTTCATTCTGTTGAGGCTGTTGTTTGTATTTGCATGAGATTCTTAGCACCTGGAAATTTTACTCATCGAACAACCATAAGATACTGTGTGGTAGCATTGATGATAATTTTGTAGGTCCAGGTTCCCCATTTCTGCTCTGTGGTGTTCATTTATCTCATACACAAAACTCTAGTTTTGCTACAGCCTACCTCAGCAATAAGAGTCTCTGTCGCTGCCTTCACTGCTTTACTTTGGCTTGGGTAACTGTGGTGCAAATTGTTCCTCACTAGGCTGTTTTTGTAGATAAAGATTGCAATAAGGAATTGAAACAGTAAATAAATTTCTTATTTGTCTTCAAATCAGTTCAGGTCATTCTCACCATCTGTAATTTTACTGAAATTCTGCTGTCTTTGTTTTTACCCTTCAAAGCTATTTATTTATATTTTAAGTTCAGAGTTTTAAGTTCATTTGAGTTCATTGTAAAATGCTGTGGGGTTTGAGGAGGAAACTAGGTTAGAGAATCAATTTGTTGACTGAGTTTAAAAAAAAAAAACGAACCAACACAAAATCAAGCAACCAGATAACCCCTACAGTTTAGAATATCTTGCATGCTAATGGTGTGTCTTTAAAATAGAGTGCTCACAGAGGTAAAATTTTCAATAGCCGTGGTTCACTCTGAAAAAGGTGAGATCTAAAGTAAAGTCACAGGCACTCAGATTAGTCCTTTTAATCCACAGGCCCTGTCTGGGTATGTCTTTTCCTTTCTGGGATCCAGAAAAACTTTGATATCTTTGTTACAGAACTTACCTGAACTGATGTTACAGCTCCAAGATGAACTTGCCTGTCCTCAAATTCTCATTGTTAAACCATTGTGTACTAACTCATCCCTCTTCATGTAGGCAGACCCGGAGGTCTGGCTTCAAACTCAGCTTCTTTGTTGCTGGGCTTTCTGTCCAAACTCTTTTTGGAGAAACCTGGATATCATCCAGGTGGAGACCCAGGGGTTTTTATTCCTTCATCCTTGAGACACCATGATAATCAGTCTTTGCTCTATCATGGCAAGGTACAAGAGGAGCCCTTGAAAGGGGTAGGAGAGTTGGAAACACAAATCAGAAACCCAAAGTTATCTTTGCATCAGTGCAGAATGTTAGGAAGGCTTAATTGTAACCACCTACGGGTTGAGGCCATTCTGGTTAAGCTTATAATTTACCCTGGTCAGGTAATAGTGAGTTGTTCTTGTATTAATGGTATTGTCTTATTTGTGGGTTCTGCTTCCCGTTCAGTGTATTCAGCATATTTTGCTCTCTAGACTGGCTTACCAGTGTTGACAGGACTCCTGCCTGGCCTGAGCTAGAGCTTGTGTCTGTGCAGCTCTCAAAATTCAGATACATACAGCATATTAACCTGATTGTGTTACATACTGGTTTGACGTATGAATGTTGTTTGAAATTTCAAGACAATACTTCACTTGCAACATGATTACTTATGTTCAGATAGTTCTACATGTTTTTAGCTCTTGAGAAACTTGGTAATTTTTGATTTGGTTTCTTTGAAACTCAGTTGGGGCTTTAGGGCTTGTGTTATGTTTTGTTTTCAGATGCTCCTGAAAGCTAAATTTTGTTTAAAGTAGTGCAGAAATATACTCAGGAAAAATATGCATGTCTTCAAATTTATGGCTTAGCAATACAAGTCACTAACATCATGGTGCTAAGGACCTGCCAAAGCCACAGGCTGGCACTGACTTAGAGAGGAATAGGACTGAGATGGTGCATGAGTTTAGTGCTGGCTGTGTGCTCAGAGTTAGATCCTCTGGGCAACATACATGGATAGCATGGATTAGGAATGAGGATGAGTGGCAGTTGTGCTTTATTCTTATCACTGTCAGACTCCATGAAACAGCCTATAAATCCCTGAAGGTATTTTTAGATGAGTATTGACTTTTGTGATTTTGAGGAAGATGGATGCAAAGTTCCTAAAATAGCGCACACACTAGTGACATGTCCTGTGGCATTCTAGGATGTAGTTCAGAGAAAAGACACAAAACTACACTGCCAGGCCTTAAACTATATATCTCTAGAAAGAATCTATGCCTTTTAAATTCAGCTTTGTCAGTGGATATTGGATCAAAATTGTTTCTTACCACTTTTAAAGTTTTGTGCACTACTTTCAAGAAGAGATGATGAATATGGACTTGTTTTCGTCGGTCAAGTCATATTAACAGAAGTTGCTGATTTTGTAGTATCTGCTCGAAGGCAATGGGAAGGGCAAAGTACAAAATTATTTTTGGAGTATTCTTCCAGCTATTAGAATTGCTTTTTGAAGTAATGAAAGTTGGTCATCAAAGCTTTAAAAAAGACCTTTGCAGTAGACATCGTTGGTTAAATATTAGTACTATTTTCCCTTTTAACGAGTATTGTTGTTATTCAGCTGTTGAGTGGGTGGTAGAGAATGTGGAAAGAAAATGATTCTTGAAGAAAAACTACTTATAGAAGATTACTGGTACTTTAACAGATTGCTGCAAAGTGTGCACTGTATATTTGATGCAGTAATTTAAAAGAATAAAATATTGATGAATCAGCTTTGTGTTAGCAACAAATTGTTCAGAGTTGGTATTTAATATGAAAGCACAACCTGATCCTGAACCCCCTCTGGTTATGAAAAATCACTTAGCACTTGATATTAGAGCAGAGCAGCTCATGCTAGTAATTAAAGTAGTCTGCAGAGAACATTTGCTTTCTGCAGTCAAAAGATGATCTGCCAGACCTGTGCAGCTTCAGTTACACAACTGCATTTTTTCCTTTGGGTTGTGCATATGTCCCACTCCTTTGCCAGAGTTTTTTATTCTACCAGCGTGACTCTAAGGCAGGCTCTGCCTTATCTCACATGTGAATATAATTGGGCAGACTGATCTCTATGCCTCTCAAATATCTGATTAATCTCTTTTAATAACATTCTTCTTGTCTTCTCTTCCTTTTCTTGTTGTTTTGTTTTGTTGTTATGTTTTTATTTTGTTTATACTATGATTGTTCTATATAAGCATTACTCTGCTTTGATTATGTGTACTCACTTTCTATACTTGCATAACATGAAATTTCAATGCAGCCTCAGCTTTTTCACTGGAGATTGTCGTGGCACACTATGCAGCCCTGCATGGGGTTAGGTATTTTGCCTGTACCTCTTGTTCCTTGACTGTGTTTAATGATTGGACTGTTGCTTTTGGAACTACAATTGCCTTCGAGTTTTTGTTTTCTTTTAATTATTGATACCTTACTGATATCAGCTCAGGGACCAAAGGCATGACTGCCAGAAAACAAAATCACGCTGTTAGCAGTTTTGTGCTGCATCATGTTCATTCTTCTGCCACTGAAGTCAAAATGTCTGAAAGCACACTGGAGATATGTGAATTCCTTTGTCTCATCTTTTGCATTGTGTCTTCCCCTTTCCTGTTTGGAGGAGAATATAGGAAGCAGACAGCTGAGTTTCCAAGAATGTAATATCCAGCCTCTCGTCCCCTTGCCCTCAATTTTTTTACTTAGCACTCTTAAAAGCTAATTTATTTTTGTTTCAATCAACACACTACTTGGTCTATGTGTTTTCAGCGAAGTTGATGCCTCCAGGAATAAAATGTTCCTTTTGAATCTGGAACATCATGTATTTTAGAATTTATTATGTATGCAAGAGAAAAGCTTTATACCCTTAGCCCTTTTGCTTCTTCTTTTCTACATTTTAGTAGTTAGACAATGTCATGCTGGGTACTGATATGCAAGTAAAATGGGTGGTATAAATGCATCCTGCTAAACCTCAAGCGATCTTGAATGTCTCTGGAAAAGAAATGTTTGTGGTCTACGAAAGCTGCCATTTAGCACAGTTGCCAAAGAGGATACTGATATAGGGGCTTCAACACAAGACAGCCTCCATCCAAGTAATCCCTGCAGGCTGGAGAATGTGCCTTAGAAGCTGCTCAGTATTAATGTGGACGTTTCTCAAAGGAGAAAAAGTTGTGATGTGCTGGTTTCGAACTATTTACCTTCATGAACATTCACAACGTGCTTATCATCATCTCTGCCTTTGCCCTTGAGTGTTAAAATCTAGAGGTTCTTGGGCTCTCTGGAACAGAAGAACCTGGGTGCACCTGCCCACATGTATTAGTGGGACCCAGTCCTCCAGCTCCCAAATGCTTCACAGGTCGAAGACATCCCTGCCATGTACCTGCTCAAGTCTGAGAATGTTGGTATGGCCAACACGTTTCTGGTTTCCTGTCACTGGCCAGAAACATTTCTGTCTCTGCATTATGAATATTGCATTAATGATATGTTCTGCAGCTCTTGATTACATCCATTCTGGACAGAAGATGAGACATGGCAGCTCTTGGTGATTAGAGGAGCATCTGTCAGTACCTATTTATCTCTTAATATTCATGCTATAAATAACTGGAAATGTTTGTACTTAGGTCTGTATGTTTATTCCTTTATTCTGTGTGTAAAAATTCTGCTGACTCATAATTTAAATACTCACATTTGCTGTAGGAAGGTGTAATGTGAGACAGAGAATAACCACGTTTTAATGCTGTGAACTGATGAAATCTCTCCATGTTATCTAAATACAGTACAGCTGACCTAATCAAGTTGTGTTTCCTATGGGGCTGGTGTCCTTCATTCTCATCATATCCAGCACCAGATATTCACATCCACAGCATATTCCTAGAACAGACCCACTGGGCAAGAGGCAGATGGTGCACGCTGTGCAAATGCTGGTTGTGTGTCCCTGCTGAGAAGACACTGGCCACTGATTCGAGCCCACTTCTTTCCTCTGTAAGGCTGGGGATATGGGTGTCTGTATTTAGCTGTCCATTTTCATATAGATGCTGGGAAATGACCTTTGACCCTTACCTTTTTTTAGAATTTAAAATAGGCTGGTAAAGTTAAATACTCAACAACGTCTTTAAATCAAGCTAGTTCCTCTTTTTGTATTTTTGGGGGGGAATGGGGGAAGGACTCATTTTGGAGCTTTTTTTGTTTTGAATATTGGAATAAAAATGTAATATAGAGATCATGCATCCTTGGCATTAAAAATTGAATTAATAATAAAAAACTCATGTTCATTTAAATGCCTTAAATTTTTAAAAAATATTTTATTTTAAACAGTGTGTGCCTTAAAGTTGTGGTTTCATGGTGCTGCTGTATTTCATGGGAATGCAACGCTTAAAATTATTAACACAACGTAATTCTTCTTAGTATGGTATTAACAAATTTATTTTCTTTGAAATTTTAATGTTGAAATCTTGTACAATGTATCTGCTCATTCGCAATTCATATACTTTCCATCGTGAACTTCTTGTAAATTCATTAATTTTCTGCCCCCGTGAAGCATTCAGAAAAGCAGAAGAATTAAAAAATTTTCTAGATGTAAACCTTGAAGAAATTTTGAGGTGGTAAAATGGAGAAAAATTAAGGGATAGTAGGAGCTTATGGGAGAAATAACCTTTTGTAGCTTCTTTATAATAGTCAGATGACTTTTGCCCTCTATTCAATAATTTGTGCATTGCATTGATTATTTATGCCCAGCAAATTGACTGTTGTGTGGTGGTTCAATGGTGCTCTTTAAATAGAGTGAGAGAACACACAACATGCAGACCTAGCTAATGTAGAGCATGTAGGGTTTTTTCATATGACCGTAATCTAGAAAACGTATTTTTGACTTCCTCAGGAAGAAATATTTTCATTTATTTTTCTTCCATAGTTTGGTTGGGTGGTTTTGGTTTGGTGGGTTTTTTTGGTTGTGGTTTTTTTTTTGTTTGGTTGGTTTTTTTTCCAAAAAGTACTATTAGTGTTGCGACTTTGATGACTACTCATGGTGGTGAAATGGGAACGCTCAAGCTCTCTGATTTAACGAGGAACCCAAGAATGGAAATACGTCAAAATCCTCATATGCAGCCAAAGCAGCTGCTCCGGCACCCGCAGTGGGCACCGAGCACTCGGGCACCTTTCAGTTCCTCCACACTGCCAGTGTCTGCCAAACACAGAGGGAAATTTGTAAACCTACGTGACAGTGTAAAAAAGAGCCCTACAAAAAGCACAGCAAAAGTAAAAGCTGCTAGTGGTTGGGTGTCTGATGGCTCGTGCTCTAATTGCTCTTTAGGAAAGGTAGGTGTTGCACTACGTGTTTAGAGATGTGCATTTTGGATGAAAACTGTAGGAAATGTGTTGCATTTTTTTTCTTTCTGTAGTTTTATCCCTGCTGTTTCTAATGACTTCCTTACTTAATTTTCCTTTGTATTTTATGGCTAGAAATCAAAGTAGCAATTATTGAAATCAGATTAGCAAAGGAATAAATGCTCTTATGTTTTCCAATGAAGGTCGCTGCGCTGTATACAACATGGGGGTTTACAGTAATTTCTTCAAACGAGGAAAGTTTGGTTTGCTTGATTTTTGTTCTCCAAAGTGCATCTTTTCATAGTTTCCTAAGAACAGTGTTGTAGAATTTGCTGGCTTAGTCGGTCTCCTTGAGGATGTGTATGGTGGTCTGATTTAGTTACAGATTAGCTGGTATTTTCTCACAGATGGACTTACTGTGTGTGGGTTAAACATGAGAAAATGGGTGAAATTACTTTTCACAACATCTGGATGTAGTGTTAGATTTGGAGGCACTCAGTTGATCACTTAAAGGCATTGTTATCGTAGCTGTTGTAAACATACCACTTAAATGATTTTTTAATATAAATTTTAAAGTCCATCTTTAAATAAAGATTTACCACTTTAATAAATACCAAGTAACTTTTTTTTATACTGTTGTAACAGAATGACTTTTCATTGTAGGTGTTAGCACATTTATTTTGGCTGGCAGATCTGTTCAAGTGAGTTATAGTTCAAGTTGTGCATTCCTACATGTAATAATGTATCATAATTGTGTACTGCAGTTCAAACATATTCAAAAGAAGGTTTTAATTGACCTGCTACTTTCTTTCTATTTTATATTGGTTTGTGTCTGTTTAAACCATGATCATCAAATGCTTTAGTCGGACATTTTTATTGAAAGTTATTTTGAGAGTAAGCTTTTATGCGTCAGAATAGTTCAGTGTATGTTTGGAGAATTCCTAAAAATTACAAATGCTTCTTGAAAATTCCTGGAAAGTAGAGCATTGAGATGATACTCTGGGAGCTTATTCAGGTGCTGTCACAGGTACCTGTATTGTATAATTATTTGCAGACTGATTGTGTATTTTAATAAAATCAAATCAGTGTTCTTCTGTTATAAGGAAGTTCCAGGTCTTCTTTATCTAATGAGTGAAAATCTTTTAATTTCTTGTATTGCCCTTCCTTGTGATAGACACAGTGCCTGCATCAGTTTAATGTATTCTATGAAACATTTAACTGAAGACAGTCTTGCCTTCATTTGGATTTGCATATCCTTTGAAAGTGGTTGCCAGTGTTGCTGCCTCTTTCCTCATCCACATGGTAGTGGAGAAGGCTCTACAGGAACACTGCCAGGATGCTTGGAGGAGCAGTGGATCCTAAACCAACAGCACAAAGGGAAAATACAAAGACAGCATGAATAACTTATGAGGCTGGACCCTGGAAGAATTAAAAGTCATGAACAAAGTCAGTTTTAAAATAATAAGGATAAAATTTGGAACTGGTTGGGAGGATTTTTGAAGCACTTTGGGATGAGAAACCCATAGAGAGGAGAGAGTTAGGAATTGGGGAAAGAAAGGAAGCAGGAAAATAAAGCTGACATTTGGTGCAAAGAGAGGGGTGCAGGTCGTTTGGCCCATAAGGAAATCCATTGCAACAATGGTAATTTTTTTATCTGGTCGAAGGTCAAGGAAGTAAATGGTCAGGATCTCAGAACAACTTCCATTTGACCTTTCGTATTGCAGGAGTGTAACTGTGAAGCCAATGCTTAGCTTTTCAGCCTTAATGTTGTGTTGTATTTTGGTATGTAGTATGTGTATATCTGAAATTTTGGTTAATAGGATTTTTAGTGTGTACCTACATGGAAAGCCACTTACTTTGGAACAAGGCAGACTTGAAGGGGTGGCTTATTTTTTGCATGTGTAGGGCTGAGTGATTGCTTGAGCTGTTTACTTTGATCTGTCCTCTAAAGGCTGTGGTGTTCTTTCAGTAGCCACATGTTTATTGCACTGAGCATTTCCTGCATCCTTTGCAAAAGCCATATTAATATTTTTCTAGACCAATTTAGATTCCCCCTACCTTCATCTTTGAAACACTTGAAATGTTGTGCTTTAGTCCATCGATGTAAGAGTGCTTTAATTAGGATTGCCTCTCAAGATATCAGATATATTTTGTTCTTGCATCTTTCAGTAATTGCAATGTGTTTCACCAGCTTTCATTTTGGGTGGATTGACTTTGAGCTAAAACAACCCTGTAGAAATACCATCTGTACATTTAATATGTGTTGCTGTTCTTGGACTGCTACAGGTTTCTTCATTATTTGCTATTGCTCGTTAATTTGGTGGCTGCTGTTGATGTATGCTGCTTTGTATTTTAAAATACCTCAAACTTTTAAAACGTGTTTCATACTGTTATGTTCTGGGGGTTTTGTTCACTTTCAGGATCTAGTATTTTCTTTTGTCATTATGCTCATTATTTTTAAAGATCACAAGAACATCTTGGAACAACTAAATTGCAAGAACTTTGATCTGCTGTTCAGCTTGTAATTTTGATGATAGTTGCCAGCAGTTTATGTTGCTGACAGCATGTTGACAACCAGTATGTGAACATCTCAAAAATATTTGAGTCAACGTTTTGCTCAAAATGCTGTTTGGAATCTTATTTCCTAGCAGCTTAAGTGTCAGTAGGTTTCCTGGTTATTATTTTAATGAAGATTCCTAAGACCAAAATTCTCCTAGTCTGCAGATGTTTGGTAAACCTGTGTGAAGATCTTTGAGAGGTAAATTGGATCCGTTTTAGGACCTTCCACCCATTTGACTAAAAGGTTTTCTTTGATTTTTGCGAAGTTTAGAAACCTTAAGGTACTTCTGATTTTTCCTTATCAAAGAGGATTATTAACTTTACTGAGTGCTATTAACTTCAGCCTCTGTTCCCTGCTTTTGCACTCTGTTGTACATTGGTGAAGGGATTCTGTTGTGAAACCAGCCCACAAAAAGCCTGAGTCTGTTCATTGATCTGGGCAGGTTTTTTGTCAGACCCCAAAGTCTCAGTGCTGCAGGAGTGAGTGCCTTGGTGTGAATAATCCACCTGGACACGTCCAGCTTCTTTGGGTTCCTTGCCATCAGTGCAGTGCTGGGGATGTGCTGCCATGTACAGTGTGGGTCAAGGGAACTGTCTGAGTTGTAGAGTCTCCAAATCCATGTGCTAGTTCATTGTTGTTTAAGCTGTTAAATTTGAATTTTGTTTGTTTTAAACTGTTTTTCTAGTTTTCATTATTTTTGACATTTTGTTGGTGATTTTTAGCCCACAGAAGCTGTTCCTTCCTCTTCTCCCATTGTCCCTGTGATCCCTGTCCCACCAGTCCCTGCTGAGACCATCCCATCCACCATACCACAGGTTTTTATTCCGTTTTGTTTTGTTCTGTTAAATTTGTTCAACTTTTATTTCTTTATTTTGTTGCTTTGTTGAAATATGCCTTTTGCTACTCCACACTCAGGTTGGAGGCGAGCTGTTAAATACACTAGAATTTCACCCTAACTTTTGTTCATTTTATGACAGCTTTTAGTCCATTTAAATATTTATATTTTCATATGGAAGTAATTAGTAAGTTGTGAAAGAACTAAAGAAAAAACACCCAAAAGAATGGAAAGAGGCAATAGGATATTTTGTGTTCACATAACAACTTTAGAGCCATTTCACCCTTACTAAAGTGTTATTGCTTGATTTATTTATAAATGCTTAATACATGTCTTTCTTCGGTTGCACTTACATGGTGTTTCTCATGTTCTCCACCCATTTGTTGGTATTACTGTTTCAGGGGGCATTTAGAGTGCAAAAGGGATCTTTTTACCTCTCCATTCCTAACATATTTGACTCATAAAATGTGTTTCCCTTCTGGGCCTTTATCCTTTAGGTCCCATAATGTCAACACACCCCCCAAAACAAAAACCAAACTCTACCAAGACAAATGAAGGCAGTAAACATGAGTTAATGTTAATATTTCCCAAGTGACTTGGAATATGTGACCACAGCATGGCAAGCTATGGAGCAATCTAGGATAGGCAGCAATTACATTTTTGCATATAGATTGGCATTCTGCTTTTAGTTTTTTGTAACTTTACTGTAACTTTCAGAGCAGAAATCTGAAATGATGAGCGCACACCTTCTGAAAAGATGGGTCAGTTTTTGGAGTCATTTGGTGACAGATATTTATTAACTTTAAAAGGAAGTTAAGCTATCCAGAACATTACTTGAAAGTTTTTGTAGTATACATGTCAGTATTTTTTTCTTAAGTTTTACTTTCAAGCTACTTGACTAAACTTGCAACAGGAGGTAATTATTGTCTTTGCTGAGTTTTTAATTTTTGCATAATCCATAATTAACAAAAATTTTTGCTGTTTTATTTTATTATTTTTTTATATTTGTTATATTTTTTTATTTTAAATTTTACACTGTTTTATAGTGTAATTTCCAGTAGATATGTTTATTTTAATCTGTCACCTGTACTTCTTCCATCAAGAAACCAGAGATTTGATTAGTTTTAGAAATACTCCTATCTTATAGAGGGCTTCTGCCCACATCAGGATATGAGGTGGACAGGCCAGTGCAACCATGTCCAGACAGTACCTTTGGAATGCCTGGCACAGCTTTTCTCATTCGTGTTTGAAAAAGATGGTAAATTGCTACTTCTTGATGGACAGTTTGGATAAATGCAGGAGTGTTAGGAACAATCATGTAACTTACAAAGGGGTTTTGCATTGCTTGGCTGATTTGTGTGTCAAACACGCTGTTCACCAAACCTCACCTACTAACATCAATTTTACTTTTAGTAGTCTTGTTTTTTTTTTTAAACGTGAAAAGAACAACACGTATCTGCCTCAAAGATAAACATCATGGGGAGCCAGCTTTCACTGGCACTGTGTTTGTTGAATATAATTGTATATTACAGAATCCTAATATTAAATAAAAATACATTCCAAAATGGACTGAAGAGGCCATGACTGAGCAATTAATCCTTGCATTCTTCTCAGCATAAACATAAAAAAATATGGTTTAACTATATTTATGGTAGCCTTAATAAATCATGGTGATGCGTAATAGATTGGTTTTTCTAGTACAGGTTCTTATTTTTAATTTGCTCTTATTGTAATAGAACTTTAACTTGAATAAGAAGCCGAAAAGGAAATTTAACTTAATGGTAGAAAATGGTTGTGAGGAATAGTGTTGTTTTGACAGAGATTTTTATTGTGACATTAATAACTAGTGCTTAATGTCTTTACTGCATGAAGTGTACCCATGCTTCTATTGAGGGAATTGCTGGGTGAGAAAGGCTTTTGATGGCATTTTGACAGTCAAATGTGTCATCCTTTTTGTTTCCTTTTACTTTTAATTGTCTGCTCTGTTAACTTGTGTAGATCCCACCTGATTTTAATACTTACTAAATGACACAGGCTTAATTTCTGACACTTGATAGCAGATTGATGGCTCCTATGTAATGATGGTAGATTATTCATATCAGCCTTTTGAAAGGCACTTCTGAGTCATCACTTCCTAGATTTGGGAGTTTTTAAAAATCACAAAATCTTCAGAAGTATGTTGCTGTCATAGTAATGAAACAAAAATGCAGAATATGAATAGGTTACTGCAATGAGTTTAATACTTGCTTCTTTTGCAGCCTCTTAAACTATCCCTAAATTTATTTACACACACACACACATACCTAGGAGATTAAAAAATGCCTTAAATGTTTTAAATTTAAAGAGAATGTATTTTTATATGTATTAAAACCCTCTCAGATTCATTAAAGCAATAAGGAGATTAACTTTGTTTAGTGCCACTGAACTTAATAATCAGCAGTATTTGGAGTCTGCACACTGTTTCTTTTATGTTCTTAGAGCAGGCTAGATGCTGCCTATTTTAAAGGCAGATAATTGATGGATAAATCAGAAATCTCTTTTTTTGGAAATATTTTAGAGAAATTCCATCAGTTCCTATGGATTTTCTTTCAGTTGAACCACATTTTTCACAGAAAAAGTTTCAGTGGTATGAGAGACTAGAAGCGTAAACTTACTCTACTGATTCCTAAATTGTAAAAATGCTAATATTGTTTCAGATTTCTGTGGCAATAATCTGACTTCTTATGTCCTGTTAATCCTTAACAATTTTCTGATGGAAGCATGTGGTGCTGTGTGGTAAATCAATGTTTGGTGTGGGTTTCCTTTTGCAAGTCAGTTTTGTAGGTCCTTTCTTCCTTAAGTTGCATTCTGCAGGTTTCCGTTTTGCAGTTTGCAAAGGGGGGTGGTGACTGTTCCTGATGGGAAGAAATGGAAATCAAATCGACCAAAAATTGTTTTTGAGATACTGACTGGTAAAACAACCTCTGTGTATCATACCACAAGTACTAGGGTAATTGGCATCATGTCAAATGGTAGCATTACTCAGGTTTTCTTTTGAAAAACAAGACAATAAATGTCGGAACTTAGATATTAAATATGGTCTCAGTCTTCCCTAACAGTGTGGTTTTGTGTTAGGGAAGCAGTTTGCTCAGGATAGTAACAAGTGTTTCAGGTCAATTTTGAGATTCTCAAGGTGAGGCTGCCTTTTAACAGAACTCTGAGAAAGTCAGCAAGTTAAATATTGTAAAATTCTCGTTAATATTGCATTTTCTTATGCTGTGTAATTTTTTTTTTAAAGGCAAATCCCCCTCCAGTGCTGGTGAATACAGATTCTTTGGAGACTTCCACATATGTAAGTCTACACTTGCTTTCAATTATAACTTTAAATCATGTTTTATGTACGTAGTTGTGTAGGCCTGTTTTTGCTGTTTAATAAAACCTATTTTATGTCTCTGATGGTGCTTGATTTTGTCAGCTCTCATGACAGTTATTTAAACTCCTTAAATTGCTGTTTCATGGAAAAAAAAGGTTGCAGATTGCAGGTGGGAATTTTTCTGTGTACCAATATGTGACAGTACAAAACACAATTGTTTGAGGTTCCAGAGGTTCAGTGTTCAGAGAACAATCTGTCCAACTGTGCAGGCAGCTGCTTTAATATTTAATGTGCCATTTCCGTTGCACTTCTCATAAAAGCATTTCTTCATGCAGTGGCTATACTTAAGGTTTTAGTATTCTAAAAGTTCATAAAAATTAGTTGGTTCTGTTTGAAACATTAAGGTAATAAGTGTAGTTATGTGGAGGCTGAGATTTTCGTTTGTCATGCATAATTACGACATTTATATAGAAAATCCTTCATTCAGGGGAAGACCCTGCAAATAAAGCTTAGCTTAGTGGGTCTGAGATCCCTTTAAAACTTGGAAAAGATAGACTAGGTCAATGATTTTTATCATGGGATATATCCTTGCTACTGTTTCTACTAATGTTTGGTTTGTTAGGTAAATAAATTCAGAGGTAATTTTTCAAAAAAAGAGGGCGTCTGTAGAGCTGAGCTAAAGGAAAAGATAAAAATGATGGAGGTTTTTGTTTGCTCCTGTTTATCTAGATGATATTTTTAATTGGATTACAGAGTTTTGTACATGGAAATAAGAGACTGCTTAAATATATTAGGATCAGCTTTTTTTTGTCTAATGGCAATGAATAGGGAAATTATTAATCATCCTTGTTATTTATTTAATAAAAAAAAAGAAAAGAAAAGACCATTGCACACTGATCAATCATCATGAACCTTTTGCAGGTACTGTAATGCTGGATGACTGCTTCAGTTAGCACATGTTATTATTCGTGTAGATAATAGCTCAAGGACTAAGCCACCATAAAACTTCTTGATCACAGTGTCTTCTTTTGTGTTGGTGTAGCAATAGATTCAGTTTCAGGTATTCAGAAGGTCAGGACCTCATCCCTTTTTAATAGAGAAATATCATGTGTTAAAACCACCTTATCTTTTCCACTGAGCAAACTACTAAGGACATAATCATTTTTGAGGTACTTTGCAAAGATGATAATCTGTTATGTGTGGAATGGATATGGCTCCTATTGTATTAAGGGGAGATATAATTAGAGAGTGAGGGATAAATGAGCTTGATGTTAGCCTGTAAAAGTCATGGCATCACCAGCTTTTGGAGCATTTAAATATGTTAAATAAATATAGGAGAAAGGAAGTAGCTTGATCTTAATTTTTTGGGGGATGAATTAAATTTCCTTTTTAAATTCTCTGCTAGGAAATGGTCAGATTTTAAAATGCTTTCTTCTAAGCATGTTTTTTATCTTTAGCATGTTAAGAGTACAAAGTCTATCAGATACTCTGTATCTTAAGGATAGACCAGGTCCTTTGTAAAATAATAGTATAAATGTTACTTCTTATCTTGTTAAATAGTTCATCCTAAAAGGCTAGAAATAGGTAATTGTCTGTAGCTGCTGCAGGCAGCTGTGGAGGAAAGAATTTGAGTTCTAAGATAGGTCAGTAATGGAAAAAATAAAGCTTACTCTTGAATATTAAATATGAATAAGAATTTGTTATTTAATTGATTTTGCTTAGTTTTGATATTTGTTGCTTCTGGTATTTGATTCTGTCCTACTTCTGTAGGTAGCAAAGAATGTGGGTATCCTTTCTAACCTGACGATGTCAAGGCTTCTTTCTAGGATTTTGCTTTTTCATCAAGATATAAAATATTCTTCTAAACTCTTCTTCTCTTTTTGTCCCTGTTTTAAATTGTTGAACTTTAGTATGTATGTAACATGATAAATAGTAGTATAAACAGTTGTTAAATTTTACTTTAGAAGGGTCTTGCGCATTTCTCATGAGAAGGTGGTGTAAAGCATCAGTCTTTGATTTTTCTCTGCTCAGTGTGGAACAACAATTGGCAAATGCTGCTCTATTCTTCCTTACAATTCTTCTCTACCCCACATTCTCTTTATTTTTTCTCAGTTTCAAGTTCCTGTATAGCCTGAGGAACATCTGAGTATCTCAAGAGCATTTTTCTTTCTGGCAATCAGAAGCAGAGGACTTGTGCCCTACAGTAGTTGTGTAGAACAGTCTGCTCTCTGAACTGGCAACTTTTAAACTCGTACAAAAAGATTGTCTGATTCATAAATACAGAGTAGTGTGAAAATCACATGTCCCCTCTGACCTCAGTGGTCACTGTGAATTAGCTGAGATTTGATGGGAGTGAACTGCCAAGCAAACTGTGTCATGGAAAGTGTAAGATTCTCTGTAAGTTTCACTTTTCTGTTTTTTATAGGTTAATGGCACAGATGCAGATTACGAGTATGAAGAAATTACTCTTGAAAGGGTAACATGCTAAATGTCGTTCTGTACTCTGTTTGAAATGGGATTTATGATACTTTAATATGAAAAATAGCAATCCAAACCAATTTTTACTCTTTCTTTTTTTGTTTTAGGTAGATTATTTAACCTGAAGAAAAAAAGTACATTCAATTGCTAAGCAGGAATTGAAAGTTTATTAATATCCTTGACCATTGAGAGTAAAATGGGGGGAATGATCTCCTCTAAGACATCCTGCATTTAATGTTGCTACCCAGACTTGTAGAGACTAACAACACAGATTCTGATTTCATCTGTATTGCTATTTTTTTCATAGGCTTTTACTTATATACCATTAAGTTTTATATTGAGATTATGTGACACTTGTCACATGCATTTCTTTGTTAGGTTTTCTACATTGAGTTCTAGCTCAGTTCACTTGAGATGCACTGCTAACAAAAAGGCAGAAAGAAATTATTGTATCTAATACCTGTGCAGTTTTGGTGGTTACTGAGAGGGTGAAGAGGTCCTGCAGTTGATGGTAAGGGCAAGCAATCCTTGAAGAGAAAAATATCAGTCTGAATCTCTGCATCTGTGGGGATATATTAGAGGTAGGACACAAGCTATTTAAAGGCTTCTCTGGGAAAAAGAATATGCCACTAATAATTTAATGAGGAGCAAATATTTGTATGAATAACCTAAAATATCTAGCACATTAGAGATAGAAGATTTTATGTAGTTTATTGTAGGAACCCAGAGTGCAGAGAATATTTCTCTGCACTCTGGGTTCCTACAGTTTATCAAGTTCAATGAGAAAGCTATGGGGCTGGAACTGTATCTCTTAGTTATACAATGACTTACGTTCTCCTTACATATATTTAAGATGTAATTATACTTATTTTCATAGAAATAAGTTATATATGTAGCATACTGCTTAAACTGTCTTTTAATATTTTTGTTATCAGTGAAAATTATGTAGATTTGGTTCTACAGTGAATCAAATACACCAGAATATCTTTTCCCCAGAAAAGAAATGTATAAATCTTTTTTTCCCTTCTATCTTTAGGGAAATTCAGGACTTGGCTTTAGCATTGCAGGTGGTACAGACAACCCACATATTGGGGATGATGCAAGTATTTTCATTACAAAAATTATAGCCGGGGGTGCAGCTGCCCAGGATGGAAGATTACGGTAGGGTGAATTTCTGTGTTGGGTTGCTAAGTGCTGTTATTGTATTTTAAACAGTGGATAGAAAATTTTCTGTTACTTTTAAGTTTTATCATCCTGCATTAGATGTTAAATAGGGTTTCCTTACAGAAGTGTTTTTTAAATAATGAAGAATGTTTGAGTGGTCCAATATGTGTCTCCCAAAGTAATAATATTGGCAGTTCAGGGAAATTAGGTGAACTTTTTCTATTGTGTGGTATAAATTTATTATACCATATGTTTCACAGTCCTTAATTTGAGAAAATGCTTAGACAGGTAGAATAGGTAACTCTTAGAGATAGTTGAGTTTAATAACAACCCTTTTTTATGCTTGGTAATAATTCAGTGTCTTAATTTTTCAGGTACCCATCCACATTGATTGTAGGACTATCTTTTTTCCTCTTGTGTCGCCAAAAACTTGCCCCATCATTTCATGTGCAAATACCTGAATGTATTATGGGTTTTAGTCCTAATGAGGTTATTTCAAGGCTTCATTTTAGCTTGTTGGCCATTGTCAGAGGTACATCTGGCAGGACATGGTGACAGGTGGGCCTGGCATTGCACTCAGTGTAATGAGGACTCAATGTTAGTGCAGCAACATGTTAAATGGACTGGAAGGCCAGCACTTAATCTGCTTGTGTAAAGCAAGATTGACTTGTTCCTATCATGGCTTAAAAATGGTGCGTTTTCATTGTGTGCCTTCAAGGCTTTGATTTTTTAAATTCTGTTTTATAGCTGTAAACAAAAGGTAATTTTTACAAACATCGGATCAAAACACTGTCTAAATGAGGACCATGTAATATGGTGCCCTCTTCAGCTGTGAACTAAATATTCCTCTTAAATGCTTTCTAGTGATCCTTGATTCGTTTTCAAGCAATAATAATTAATTTTAGAGCGTTGTTTTGAATGAGTAGAATTTTGAAAAAAAATCTTTGTATTTTAATGTGTTAACATGTATGTTAGTGTATTCTTGATAAAATATTGGGCTCCTAATGTGTGCACTCTGCTATAACACAACAGCTGAGCATGACTGTTGCTGTCTCCAGGGTTAATGATTGTATCCTACGAGTAAATGAGGTGGATGTTCGGGATGTGACACACAGCAAAGCAGTGGAAGCATTGAAAGAAGCGGGATCAATCGTACGATTGTATGTCAAAAGACGAAAACCAGTCACAGAAAAAATAGTGGAAATCAAACTTGTGAAAGGCCCCAAAGGTATGCTGGAAATATAAAGCTTCTGTTTCATAAGGATAGGATTGAAACTGTTCTTGCAGAATGCAGTGTTTTCTTTTAAATGGTAAAAATGTGTCTGATTATATCTAGTGATTTTTAAGTACATTAAAAATTGGAGTAAAATAATTCATTGGATTACCTAAAAAGGATCTTTGAGAGATTAAAAATAATTTAGGGAAAGTACTTTCTGGGAAAAAGTTCTATAAATATCAGCGGAGGTGCTATAGCTCTGCTGTGCCCATACTTCACAAGGCATGAAGTAAATTGTCTAGCTTTTGGCTTTCAGAACTTGTGTACAGGTTATGTCTTTTCTAGAACTTTATTTTTTAGAAAATTATTCAAGTTCACTTGAAAAGGCATCAGAATTGCTTCAGCCAGAGCCTGATATTATATATATTTACGTGTGATACAAGGATTGTTATTATTTGTGTAAGAATTTGAATACAATGAATGCAATAAAGGTTTCTTGAGTAATGCCTTTATCTTCAAGCAGGTCTTGGTTTCAGTATTGCTGGTGGTGTAGGAAATCAGCATATACCTGGGGACAACAGCATTTATGTAACCAAAATCATCGAAGGTGGGGCAGCACATAAAGATGGCAAACTTCAGATTGGAGACAAACTTTTAGCTGTAAGTAAGAGCTGCATTTTCTTAATGGCCATTCACTTTTAGGCTCAAGAGGGGTATGATTCAATTTGTGGTTAAGCTGCCTGGAAATCAGTGATAAAATTAAATCTGCATCATTCAACGCCATCTCATCAGAAAATCTGAAATCTATTCCTCAGCCCAATGTTCCATGCAAAACCTGTATGAATCAGCATGTTTATTTCTGAGGCCTGCTATTATTTTCTGGGATCTGAGTGACAGCATTTTAAACAAACATACAATGGGATTGTTTCTCTTCTCAAAAGAGAAGAATGGAATGGAACTCCTTGTACTGGTGGCTAGCCAGCCTTTAGTAAAACTGCTGCTTATATTGCATTTCAGTGTTTGTAATGCTTTTGAATGGCATTTTTATTTTTTCAAAAGCTTAAAATAGCTTCAAAGTTGAATTTTTCTATGCACAAAGTAAAAATAACTTTCAACTTTCTTAAATTCAGTCCAGAAATTTGTTGTCCAGATAGAAAAATGAGAGCCACAGCCAGAAATTTCTGAATGTATTTCTGCATTGTTAACTCTAGTGAGGTTAATTGCTCTACACTCCTTCCTCTACCACTATTTCCTTATGTAAGAGCCCTGGGTACATCTGTACTCACAGTACAAAACAGCAGAACATGTATTCTACTGCTCTTCCAACAGTAAAAATGAACTCTAAATGTTTAGTGCAGAGTTTTCCATCTGTAAAAAGACTTTTTGGATAATTTTGTCACTTAAAACACAGAGCTAGGGAATATGAAGGTACTTAAAAAATACTGAGATTATCCCTTTATGTGAAGAATCCTGCTTCTTTTTAAATATTAGGAATGAGATCTTGGTGTTACAATGCATGGTTCTGTGGTATCAGCTCAAGACAGGAACAGATCCTTACCTGAGAACTGGGAGGAAAAAACAGAGAGAATATGCTTACAATATTAGCTGCACAGTAAATATTCGTCTTCGTATGCCATGCAAGTTCACAAACCTAAAGGTCCAACTGCTTGATGATAATGCTCTTCATATTTCATGGTTTTAAGATTTACAATCTTCATTATAGGAAGTGTTTTTATTTATAGGACTTCTCAGAATGCAAGAGCACTGGAAAACTTCCTTTTAATGGTGAATTGCATTCCAGTGTTGTAATTTGTCACCTATACAAAAAATTTCCATGCTAACTTGCTTCTGTCATAAATTATAGGGAAGGCTTAAAGGAAGTTTTGTTATAAGTTCCAAACTTTTGTGACCAATTACTTTGTCCAGCATTACTTTATCCATTAAAAACATTTGGCTGATAAAATTAAATAAAAGAGTTTTAGATCAATATCAGGTACTGTTTCAGAGATACAAGGAGCATGTGCAGTTTGCTACTGGATATACTAAATACCGTGTCCTAGTTGGTGGTAGCTGTAATCATTCCCTCAGTTCTTTAACTCAAGAAAGAAGTAAGTAAAATGTCATCTGTGATATCTTCACTATGAGGGTGGTGAAGCATTGGAACAGGTTGCCAGAGAAGTTGTGGGTATCCCATCCCTGGAAGTGTTCAAGGCCAGGCTGGATGAGGCTCTGAGCAACGTGGTCTAGTGTGTGGTATCCTTACGAGATGGTCTCTGAGGTCCCTTTCAACCCAGACCATTCTATGATCTTCTGATTAGCTGAATTTCACTTAGTCAAAGCTTTAGTCACTAAGGTAGAGATACACACCCATATATTGCAGAATGTAACTTCCTCTGTGTTTAGGTTGCACTACAATTACCAAATACAGCAAAATGACTTTTTAGTCTTCAGGAGTGGTAGGAATTAAAATCTATTTATGTAACCAATTATGTCCATGGCACATGAATCCGAATAAAGACTCTCAGTGCCAGTGCTCCAACAGCTTTCAGTGAGTGTCCTATGAAAACAGTACATTTTTCTGTGTTGAGAATTTGGGGTTTTTTTCTCTTTAGGTGAACAGTGTTTGCTTAGAAGAAGTTACTCATGAAGAAGCAGTGACTGCCTTAAAAAACACGTCTGACTTTGTTTATCTGAAGGTTGCAAAACCCACCAGCATGTTCATGAATGACAGTTATGCCCCTCCTGACATCACAAACTGTAAGTTTATCTTATCTTTCTGATTTAATTAATTTTCCCTTAAGGCTTTAACATATTTCATTTTTAGTATTTTAACTGTTTCAAGGTTTTAAAAATTATATGGGGCAAAAATCTGACATATGTTGATAAATGAGGAAAATTATATGCTGTACAGAACAACATCCTATAGCTTGTATCTTGAAAAGACAGCAACAGCGGGGCTTCAGGTATGTTTTTGTGGCTGTCATGGCCCAGTCCTAGAGGCTGTGTTGCTCATCACTTGCTGATGAGTACAAGGAGAGAGAACAAGTGCCTCATGCTCTTGGGGGCTGTGAAGAATAGCAAGCAATGCACTGTGAGGATGTTCAGTATCCTGTAAACTAAGCAAAAGACAATACTGTTTCAACTAGAGGATAGTGATGCTCTGACATTTTTCCTGTTTTCCTGGTTTATCAGGAACTTGCATATACTTGAATAAACTGACCTGGGGGGATGGGAAGTTCTTGCTCTGGTGCCTGTCTGTGAATATGCCAAAAAATTCCATGTTAACTTACTTGAAATCTGACTTCAGTTTTGACATAATTGTTGACAATTCAAATGGAAAAAAAAGTATTCAAAAGTAGTTACAAGAATTTCTTGTTGACATAAGGGTACTACTGACAAGAGTATTTTCAAAGTCACACATACAAATCCAGAAAGTTCAGGGTTGAACTACAATGTAAAGAAATATTTGAGTTGAGTATACTTCGAGACGGTTTATTATCATTTAGTGGCTGGAGAAAGGGAAGAGAATGATATGACTGTGTCTTCCCAAGACTAAACAGACTGACTTTTCTGAGTGACCAGTTTTACTCATGTTGTCACATGAATTGGTGAGTTATTTTAGGTATTGCTTTGTTTCTTGCCATTAGATATGTGTAATTGATATGTAGCACTGATCTGTTTAGATACTACTTCATATGAAAAAAAAGAGCACTTTGGGACTGGAAGATGTAATTGAAAACAGTATGTAAAGAACAACAAACAAAAGTGCAGCGCAACAGAGGACTGAAGTGTACCTTATAAGCCCATCATTTATTGGCAATAGCTACAGTATCTTAATATCTATTTGTAAGCTTATTGAATTACAATTTGGAGGTAATTAGGTTTTATCTCCACTGTGTTATTAGAAGGATGCTCTTGAAGGCTCCATTCTTTGACATACCTAATTTTCAGCCTCCACTGATTCTTCCGCAGTGTTCTACTCATAGATATTATGGTTAAAGAGCAGCCATTTTCCCTTACTGTATCAAGTTTGTTCAATAACCTTTCCCACTGTTTCCTTGGAAAGTAGGCTTCCTTTTCTCTTTACCTATAACTGATCTTTTCATATGTTTCACCTTGAATACATATTTTTTGAGACAGAGAAATCTGATTTGTACATAGTGTTCCTGGTAGTGTTGCAGTAATGCAGTTACACTGCTGTGGATTGGGGTGTGACAAACATTGGAGTATCTCATCTCTTACTACTGTACCCTGACTCAATCATTGGAATATTTACTTTGTTAATCTTTTGTGGGGACAAAGGCAAAACCTGTAGAAAGTTTGAGGGGAGGAAGGTAGAGAAGGAGCTGATTCCTGATAATTCGCCTAGTCCAAATAAATAATGACACTGGCAAAGTGGCCACTGGTTGTTGGACCTCTTGTCTCAAATGGTGGATGAACTGGAGACTCAGTTCATTGAAGGTAATTGCATCATAACATGGAGCCATAAGAGAGACAGTGACATCTTCAAGAATACCTTCTCCCCATGGCCATTGGCTGGACAGATCAGGAAAGTTCTGTCAAGGGTAATCCCACATAACTGCCATGAGGATGTCCACTGCCATCTTGCCTTGAGTCCTTAATTTCTCAGTGGGCATGACTCAATGTCATATCCATTACCTGGAGATTAATGGCCTGGTCACACATGCAGGCTCCTTTTGTCCCATTACCATCCTTCCTGCAGAGTTTCTCTCCATTTGCTCTCCCTCTAAGTGTGATTTGAGAGATGGTGGCATTCTGTGGAGCCCAGTATCCCATTCTTTGTGGGAAGTGTCACTTCTATCCTTTTACTGAGAAGTGAAAAGCCAATCTCCTGACCTTGTCATGTACCTCAAGCTCTAGCAGCTGCTTCTGGGAACCTTTCTCCTCCTACTCAAACATTCTGAAAAGTTTTTCTCAGATTCCGGTGTCTTGTCTGTCTGTTAGTGACCATTGACAAGGTTTGTGGGCTGTCTGTACTTTTGAGTAGATTTTCTGAGTTTCATTTCATTTAGCTACAGTTCCCTTCAGTTCTCCATCTGAAGATACTCTGTTTTTCACTGTTTCTGGTAGACCAAAGAACATTCCTCTGCAAAGTGCTGGGTTCTTTGATGAAACTTTCGTCTGTTTCTTTTCCTTATGACAGGGAAGCCTTTTCTAGAAACCTAAGACTCCATGAGCTTGTGTCTCTGTTAATCAAAGTGCAGCTGGCTGTTACTGCCACTGATGCGGAGACTGAACCTACTGCCAGAATTTTGAACACAAAGCAGACCCAAAGGTCTTGCTGAGGTGTTTAATGACTTAATTCCAGGAAATCGGTTTATTTTTTAACTCAGTCTTTCACTTATAAGAAACAACTGTGTGTATCTGAGCTGCTAAATGCTATTTTTCTAATACAGGACAGAACAAAAGCTTTTCCAGTACCTCTCAGCATTTGCACATTTACAACAGAAATCTCAAAGGGAGATATCAATCTCTTCAAAGGCTCTTTCTTGCTTTATAAAGGAGTTTGATAACTTTGCAACTAGAAAGCCTCTGCTTTCTGCAAGAAGCTGCTCAGTTAGATAGAACTCTTACCAAAAAATGGTGGCACCTGCATGTAGTATTTTATACTGCATTTAGCAGAGCAGTAAAGAGCTCAAGAGCTTTAGGTTAGGGATTCTGAAGAGCTTTCACCAGATGGCAGATATTAAAGAGGTATTTTCTAGGATCACTTAGATTGTGAGTCAGTGTTGAAACAGTTACCAGGCTTCTTTCTTCACCTACTCACCTGCAGCTGTTTTGAGACATGTATTTGCGATCCTCCTTCCCATTTCTGTCCATGAGAATCCTTTTGTCCAGGTTCTTAGGATTTCAGTCCTACCATAAAGGAGAAGTAAGTCGTGCACAGAAGCTCCCTGTGAACGTGTCTATTACAAATGATGTCAAGGTAGAAACTCTGCTCTTGAGTTTATATGTAAACTGCTCACTTACAGACCCCCCCTTGGGAGGGTTTTTTGTTTGCTTATTTTATTTCTGTGTTTCTTGTTTTTTTTTTTTTTAATTCTCATTTTAACAGAAACATCTAGAAGCACAGTGCACAGTATTTGGTACTGTGCAGAACATGCAATAGATTGCTCACTGTGCTAACTTGTGTAAACATGGTAGTTAATTCATAAGATTTTGCCTCGGGAACTGGTCTTGTTTAGGTCTGCCTCACCGTGGTGATGGGGATTTAAAATGCAGAGGTGAGGATACTGAAGAACTGTTCGAGAACAAGGTTCACAAATTTCAGTGTCTAGGTTTTGTGCAAAATCTGATTTCTTTTAGAACTCCTGTAGTAAGAATATCAGCCACACAATAGTATGGCCTTGTCAGGTGGTCTGATGGCTCAAAAGAAGAGATCAAAGAAGTTAGTATCTATATAGATAATTAAATCATTTGATGTTTCCTTGGGGTTAGTGCCTTAGAATCAAGGGATATTTCATCAAGAGGTTTCTGAGCTTCTGATTTATGGCAGTATTTATTGGGAAGAGTACAGATGTTGTGCCAACACTGTGCACCTGGGGCTGAAAATTGACCTCTGTCATTTGATATTTGTCAGAGTGAGTGAACAGCTTCCAGCTGCCCGTGAGGGAAGTTACTGTTGAAAATCTTGTTCAAGAAGAGTTGGGGTTGTTTGAGACCCGAGATTCAGCAGAGAATGAATGTGGGAAAAGTAGCTGATGGCTGTGTGCTGTAGCTCTAGAGACTGGGATGTGTATGTGTGATGAAAGCTTGGTCACAGACCTGGAACAGTTGATTGCTATGCCTGTTTCTATTGCTTCTGTGGATTTATCTTTTAGCTCTTGGGGTGTGGATTGCCAGTCTAAACAGTTACTTTACAGTGATCTGTAAAGCATTTTCTAACTCAAGAAGAATAAAATTAGGAAAGATTGTTGTTTCTGAGCACATTGCCCTCTGAGTGCTGTTCTTCACTCTCCATCAGGCTGAAAAATGAGAACTTCCTGTACAGAAAACATGGAAATGCAACAGAAGTCCCCCACTATATTTACTGTGTGCAGAGGAACAACAGCACTGCGGGTGGGATGGTCTTGTGTCCTGAGTATTGACGGCTCAGCTGATATGTGTGGGATAATCAGAGCTATTAGCCTGCTGTGGGGGTCATATGTCAGTAGGAGTGTAAACTGCCTCCATAATCTATATGTAAAATGTGGTCATTAAATGGTTCCTGGAACAAATACCCAGTGATTTGTTCATATAAATGCTTTTAAAGTTATTCAGTTGAAATACTACTAAGAAGGTGTAGTACTTGCTGTTTAAAACACCAACATTACCTGTGAAGTGCATGTAGTAGAATATCAGAGTTAGAAAAGTGGCTAAATAGTTTTTGAGAGAGAGTACTTGCTTCCTATACAGGCCTCCTTTGAAGACATTATTAATGATGCATTTTTAACTCCTAATTAATTTCAAAGTATTTTTTCCTTTGTGTTTTTGTGCCTTGGTACAGTATTTCCACACTGCGTTGAGAAATAAAATACTGGAAGGTATGGAATAATCAGTTTCTTCACTAGATATGAATCCCTTATCATTTCTTAAATGGCATAAGTACAGGAAGAGAAGAATATGTAATAACAGTAAAAGAAAATAAAGTTTTAATTTTATTTCCCATTTTAGAGATTGTACTTGTGATTGGTGTCCTCAGTTTACAGACAATAGGAAAATAATAGGAAAATAATAGGAAATCTTCCATTTTTTCTTTTTGTCTAGAACTGTCTTATGTGAAGGAGAGGGTGGATTTGGAAATGGAATTTCTTCTTAAGAGTCTGACTTTTCCTGTCAAAGCAAATTGATTTTATGCATGCAATTTTCTGTTCATCCAAAAGACAGTTCCTTTATCAGTTCCATCAGTAATAATATTTACCTGGAAACAGAAGTTTAGACCTCCTTTAGGATTCAAAAAGTGATGGCTTGCCTTTTATTTCTATCATGTTCATCATGAATACTGTTCAACTATAATTTCAATCTAAAACAGTTTCAGAAAGGGCACAGGCATGGTTTTGTGCCCGAGCTCCACAGAGAGCCTCTTCGTGCCTTGTAGGTTTTCTTTCATAGCGCTGAGAACACCAGCCTTGAGAAAGGACCAGACTGTTCCAAGCAAGTAGCATATGTAAAACCCTATAAAGGATGTAGCCAGTGCTGTTGTGGAACAGTCCACAGGTCTGAAATAATAAACTGTTATATTGATTGATAGCTGACTTTTAGTTACATGGTGAAAGGATAAAAAAATGTTTAAAATAAGATTATGTAGTAGTTGGTGTGTATGTTTCTGAACACAGTGCAGTTAAAAGCTTTAGGAACTTGAAAAACAATCAAGGGAGAAGCACTGTACGTCAATGAATATAGAATTTGTATCTAATTACTTCCTATAAAATATGCATCATTATGGCTGCCATTGGCTTGTTAAAAGCAATTTCAAATTCGTTTTGTGAAATGAGATAATTTAGTGCATGAACAGAATGTACAGAGCTGCTATACTGTGCAACAGTTGTTCAGGTTTTTTAATCAAAACCCATTTTCCTGTAGTTGGAAAAGAGCTCATAATGTCTTGCATTTCATTTTTTGTGCTTTAGCCTTAAAATTTTCTGAGAAAAGCAAAATAACTGTATTTGTGTGTGGTTTTGTTTTAAGCAAGTAGTGTGTACAATGACGTGGAAATAATAATGTTGTATTAAAAAACATATTTTTTAACTGAAAAGCAAATATTGCAATATGGTTTGGTAATCATTGTGTAAAATCTGTTGCTGAAATTCCTGTGTGACTAAAAACCCCAAGTCTTGAAACTGACAGTTAGGTGTCTGAATCTCTTACCAATGCACAGAAACTACATATTGTACTGGGACAGATGGAAGGTAGTGGGATCTATAAAATCCTTGCAGGGAGTAGAAGGATGAAGGTGCAATATGTGTGTGTTACTGCTGTTCTAAAAAACTGTATTAGGAATCACATATGTTGAACAGTTCCTAATTTTTAGGGAATTGTCAGATGTGAATGCTTATGTTGATAATTTGGTTTTAGCAAAAGCAGCATTCTCTTTGCTTTAGACCTCATGAAGCCAAGCAATGTGAGGGAGCTTCCGTCTGTCTGTTATAGAAGGGCACCAGGTACCTCTTGTACTTCAGTTCTGAATTTTGCTGAAACCTCTTGTGTATCCAGAATTATGATTTCCAAAAATTCTGCACAGTCTCATGCAACTAACTGAGGGCTGGTGTGTCTGAATAGCACAATTACTTTATCACCCAGTGCTTTTAAACTGCTGGAGCTCTTAATTAGTGGATTTTAATGCTTGCTGAAATGCTGACAGTGTTGATCTGATGCATATGCTGTGTGAAGAATTTATTGCACACAGGTTTACTAGGAATCTAGAACTACAGGCACAGTCCCGCCCAGACCTGGGTGGTTTGAAAGATGCCTATTTAGCAAATATATATTGTGTGTGTTTGTGTGTATATATATGTGTGTATATATGTATTTATAAAATCACGTATATAGATAGATATCAAGAGAGTACTCTTAATAAGTTTGTATATGATTGAAACTTTTTGATAATGGTTTAAAAAGGAAAAGAAAAAAAAAGGAGAATATGCAGATTGCTTCTGCAATCTGTGTCATGTATGTTCAGTTAAAGAGCTTTGGGTTTAGTGTAAATCCTCAGAGGTCAGGTACCCCATCAGATACAGAAGGTAAGAGCAAAGAGAGTCTGGCAACTTTCATAATACTGAATCTGTGAAGTGTCCCCACCCTTCATATTTAAGCCTCAAAATTTGAAGCACATACACCAGGAAAAACATTTCCAATTGTAGAACATGCTTTGTAATAGCAAACAGTGGGTATGACTGTGCCTTAATGAGCACTTAAAATTGATGTGCCTAACTTGGAAACGTCATGCACCTTCTTAATTATTTATTGAAACAATTCTCCTGGTGTTGTAGAATATTTTCCATCAATTGTAATCATTAAGATGCTAAATTTCTTTTAGTATGTGCGTTGTGGTTCAGTTAAAACTTTGCTTCAGTCAAGTTAAAGACAGCTTTAAAACAGATAAATCTCCAGACTGTCCCCATGGGCTTCAACTACCCACAGTAACTGTTTCTAAAAAAGTTTTCTTTTTTTCAAACTGAAAAATTTGCTTACTGACTTGGTGAGGAGACCTGGGAATTTGCAGACTTAAGACAATATTTTAGAACTATGATATTTATAATATATCATTTGAACTGCTATAGTTCATTTTTAGAAGAGGTCACTCCTTTGTTTCAGTTCCTCCAGCCCTTTTTCTGTCTTATCCTAATGTCTTTTCTTGTTTTTCTTCCACCTCTGTGAAGCTTATTCTCAGCCAGTGGATAACCATATCACTCCATCTGCCTACCTGGGACAGTCCCTGCCCCCAGCATCACCAGGGCGATATTCACCAGTTCCCAAGGGAATGCTTGGAGATGATGAGATTACCAGGTAATGAATAACCAAATCTAAGTCTCAAATTGATTAACCAGGGAAGCTCCAAGATGTGTTTGTGGGCAAAATACTAGTGAATGCTATATTTTATTTCAAGAAATAGATGTTAGTTTTTTAACTCTTGTGAACATTGTTGTAAGGAGAAAACTAGGTATGTTTATATGTATCTATACATGCAGTTGATTTATCAGTCCAGGAATAGCGTTAAAAAGAGAAACCCCTGGGAATGCTGCCTGCGTTAACAGAGATTTTTAGGATGGTAGTATGAGCAGACCAGGGATTTTCTTATTTTAAAGCAAGCAATGTTTGGATCCTCTCTGCCCCCACAGACAAAGGTTTGTTTTGATGGATTCTAAACCCAGAAAGGCTGGAGAGCTCTTAATCCTTTCCCATTAACAGACTGTTCATTCCTTCACTGATTCAGTAGATTGCATTAATCTTTTGTTCATCATTGCTGATCAAAGGAAGCTGTTGTAATTTTGTTGCCCTTCTGTTCTGCAAGTATAGGGATGTTATACTGCATTTTCAATATGCTGTTGCTGAATTCTGTGTTATACCACCATCTGATATGGATAATGTCACTGAGATTCCAAGGCAGGGTCCACCCAGGATTGAAACATAAGTGGCATAATGAATTGGAGAATTGATTTTAGTGTAGTGGAAGGTAGGATATGTCTTTGTACTGATTTTTAGCTGAGGGTTAGGTAGACATATAAGCCAAAATGATTCCATCCTGTTGATATCATTATGGTTTTATTGCTTTCCTTTAAAATTACTGTAAAAGGCTGGTTTTAGATTTCTTCCGAAATGCAAGGGCTATTCAGAAAAATGTTTAGATTTTCTTTGAATTACCTTCTCATATTACATTCTCTCCATCCCAAAAAGAAGTTTATAAATTTTGAGTGTTGTTTTAAAAGATGCTGCATCTTTCTGTTCTCTCTTCTGTTCTGTTTTTGTTAACGTATTGGTGTGATCCAGAGCAATATATATACTTTTTTTTCACAATGTCATTTATTTGTAATAGAATAGTACTCTGAAAAAATGAATATAATAGTTGATAGAGGTGAAATTTAAGAATTCGACCTTAAGATGATTTAATAGCTAGTGCAAAAATTGAGTGATTTTTAAAGATTGGACTAGATGATACTTTTTGTTTTGGAAAAGAAAGCAGCTTCTTACTTTATCCTGTAAATTAATAATTAATGCCTCCAAATACTTAATGTCCATTAATTGTTCTTTAGTGCTCTCTAGTGATTTTTGAAATGCAGTGCACAGTTTCTCTGCTTTATTAGAAATGTCTTTTTCTGAGATCACTTATGCTTTACTTTTATTAGATCGAGTAGCAGGTTAGTAGATTTTTGGAAGGAGTCTTTCTGCATTAGATTTTGACTGGTCTTATCAATATTTCTTCTTTCCTCCCCTCATTCAAGTTAGGAGGGGGTCCTATGAAAGAGATTGCAACAACTTGGTTAAGTTTAACTTTTTCAATTGCAGTTGCTTCACTGAAATTGAAAATGTATTTGAGAATGTCACAACCTATACTGATGTTCTTGAACAAGATGGAAAACATTAAGTAATGACATTTAGTGCTGAATAACATTGTAGTATAATAGGAATTTATTTATTCATTTATTTATACATACATACATACAGATTTGTTCAGTTCACCTAACAACAGTGAGGGGATTTTATTTTGCATCTAGAAGCTTTTCTAATTGTTTATTTTACTTTTACTCATGTCTAGTGACCGAGATTTCACATTCCTTTCTTTTCCTTCAGAGAGCCTAGAAAGGTCGTCTTACATCGAGGATCAACAGGTCTTGGTTTCAACATTGTTGGAGGAGAAGACGGAGAAGGAATTTTCATCTCTTTCATCCTTGCAGGAGGGCCAGCTGACCTGAGCGGAGAGCTTAGGAAAGGAGATCGGATAATTTCTGTAGGATTCCTTGCTTCTTTTATTTAAACAGCAAGAAAAGTTTCCCCCTCCCTGCATATTAATGCCAATTAATGAGATACAAAGAATGTTATTAATTGAGCTAAATTTGAAATAATGGAACAGGTGCCAATATTCTTCCAAAGTATCTTCGAGGACTTTAGTCTGCCTGTTTCTCATCTATAACCTGATTAAAATAGCACTTCGTTCTCTCAGAGGCATTCAGTGAAGACATTAACTTATCTTAGTCTGGTAGCTGAGGGCTGTGTGTGTCTAAATTGAAAGAATGCTGGTTTCAGAAATAAGCCTTCTAATGAGATGGAGACACTTGGCAGCAGTGTCTAAAACTGGGTCTTTACTTCCTGCAGTAACTGCTGAACTTCCTGTTAGTCTTACAAAGATCCATCTCATACCTCACTAAGGGCTTTTTCTATATTAGTATTGAAGGTCATATATATTTTGTGTGTTTCTTTGTGAAATTACTTAATTTATGGAGAATCATTTCTTTGGACAATTACATCGTAGTTTGGAAGTTATTTAAGAGGAATTATGTCCTTTTAACAGCTGTTACTAAAACTGATACTAAAGCACATCTTTATTTTAGTTTGAACTATGAAAAGTGCTTTTGGTCTAAAATGTGGAACACACATTTCTGCTTCAGTTTTTTTGTGATGCTATTTTTGAATCTGCTGCATTGAAAACAATGCCAGATTCACAGAGGGTGTTGTCTCTCACTAGATGTGGTGACAGCATGGTCTGTAGGCACTCTTTGGCTAAGAAGGTCCCTGAACCATCACAAAAAATTACATTCTCTGTGTCTCCTTAAAAAGAAAGAAAACACACTTAAACAAGAAGAAAATTGTCCATTCACTGAGTGATATACTATGATAGTCTCAGTAATTCTTAAGAGGGGTGTATGTGAGAGATGAATTCATTGACACTTGCTTTCAGGAAGGATACTGGGAACAGGGGAAATTCACATGGTATGGAAACTAGTTTGTGTCCAGTTAATTTTTTTCCACAGGTGTGTGTTCTGTGGTGATAAATACAAGCATTAATTTTGATGAAGAGCTTTTTTTTATATTACTTGTAGGTAAATGGAGTAGATCTAAAAGCAGCAACCCATGAACAGGCAGCAGCAGCCCTGAAGAACGCAGGCCAAGCAGTGACTATTGTAGCTCAGTACCGTCCAGAAGGTAAGGGCTGCTTTATACATGCAAGTTCTCTTGTACGACTTGAAAATCAGAGAAAGATAATCTACAGACTCCTTCCACCTACCACATCTTCTGAGGAGAGGAGAAACAAATAATGTAATGGTTGTTGTCACACACATGTTAGCATAATTGCAAGTGACCAGATAGGAATATCTGCAAGTGTTGGTGCCGTGGCTTGCTACATTTCTTGCTTTCACCATTTCAGAATTTTAATTTCTTCAGTAAATGTTGCCACTGTCATAACGTGAAAATTAATCTAGTAAATCCAGAACTGAGTAGAAAAACCCTGTTGTTCTTTTCTATTTCCAGTTGTCTTTATCCTTTAATATGGTGGGTTTATGTGCTTTAATAGCAGGAAGATAGATCACTAATTCCTTCTTTGCTGTGTTGATTCAGATGACCATCATTCATAAGGTTTTCATTCTTCGGTTTCACACTAAGCTGTTATTTCTATTTATCCCGCAGTTTCTTCTGGTCCAGATTAGAGTGCAGCTGATGCTGATTAACCATCCCTGTGTGTTCTGCAGAGCACTACATCCATACACATATTTGTCCCCTTGTATTTCTGCAGCACATTTCAAATGCCTTTGTCTATTTGTGATTTTAAAAATTTAATAGTCTGAAATGAAATGCTTATCTTGAGTCTGCAAACTTATCTATTATTGGTGTTATATATACTAAGACGTTTGTTTTATGAACTGTGATGATCAGCAGATTTCTCCAATTTTGCTAAATTGGTTGGCCCACCACTGAATCTTCCTTGCAGAGACTTGTCTGTTTGAAACCTTCCTTTAGCAGTACTGTCAAGGGGTAAGTGTAGGTGTTCATCAGGACTGGATGTGGAGCAGGATTGCTGCCTTCATCTGTTAGGTGGCTGATAGCAGCACGCTTCTAGTCATTCTTTATTTCTTCTTTTCTGTCACCTTTCTTCTATCCTGAACTCCCCAAGTGTTTGAAACATTAGCTTTCACATTCCCCAACCCCTCCACCTGCATCAATATTATATCTCTCTCCTGACCCAGGAACTCTGTTCATAATAAGGCCAAATGATTGATATGTCTGCTTCCTGGTGAAATCCCTGCAGCCAGCCCTTGTTGCCAATGCCTGTATTGTCTCAGGAGGGTGTATCCTGGTCACATGTTCCATCTGTACGTTGCTGTGTTCCAGGATTCATTTTCTAAGAGCACTCACTCTTCCTTTCAAAAGGAATAGTAAGGTCAGCATTGGTTCTGAAATATTTGGTTTGGCTTTGTGTCAGAATTGTCAAATATTTCTGTTGGTACACATATGGCCTATCCTCTGCTTGGCTCTTCAGTGTTGTCATGAGTGGGTCAAATTTATGCACCCTCTTGCTTCTTGGGTAGGGGCCCCTCACCTAATTGAGAAATAAAATGTATGCTTTTATTTATCCCTGAGTTGTCCTTTTGAGCGCCTGAGCACTTTTTTTGTTCAAAGAGGGCATTTATGGTCACTATTTCTTCTGCCAGGAAGGCATGGTGAGGTGTGGCCCCTAGGAGAAGAACAAATGTTTCTCTGGTGTAGAATATGTGCTTCCAGGACTCAAACACTTCTTTTTCACTTGCCAAAGGATATACGTAGACTTCATACAAAATCAGCGGTTTTTCGGTCCTTTCTTTCTAGGATTCAGGCTTTAAGATGAAAAGAATCCTTTCATACTTTGAAAGTCAGAACCTTTTAGAAGAAGAGAAGGAAAGATTTTGGATGGTTCCTGCTCTTTCTGCATTGGAAATAACAGCTTTCTTCATTACTACTTGTCCAAGTAGATAATTTATTTTATTGCACTGTGTATTGAGGTACTTGACTGACTGCTGAGATTTGTGTCATTGCACAGAGATTTGCTCAGAACAACATACGCTGCCTCTTAGAAATTACTGTGACTGTCACTTGTAGATTTCAAGGCTAGAGCTGTTCTTATTCCTTCATGGCTACTGAGGCATTCCAAACAAGACTGTGTGCAGTTGAGCTGTATTGAGAATTCAGTTCTCAAAGACTTATAGGGCCCATTTGAGAGGATGCATGTGGGAGATGTTACTCAAATTACCCTAGATTATGGGCAGACATCTGATAAATTAATCAAAGAAAGGATTGATTCCTCCCCTCAAGATGCTTGGTCTGCATTGAGCACCTTTCTTTCTGAAACAGTGCTTAAAATCTCCATTTGAAGTGAAGATGTTAGAATCACATCTACCCTTTTGAGGTATGCCATGAAGGAAAAGTGTAACTAGCAAATTGAGATCCATTGTACTTTGGAGGCAAAGAATGAATTGACTTGGCCAGCCTACCTCAGAGAGCTCTAGTTACTGATGTCTGACATCTCTGCCTTGTTCTTACTCTTCATAATGCAAGTTTGAATGGAAGTCCAGCTGTCAGCTTCGTCAGGTCTGGTGTGGGAGGAAAATTGAATCAGATACTCATTGTTTATATCTCAGAGATTAGTAAAAAAAATATTTCCTTAAAGGTTACTGTTTGTTAACATAGGAAAGCAGTCTGTTTGCAATTTGGCTTTCCAAATAGAAAATACCATCCGTGTGATTGAGTGCACTTTATAAAAGTGCATATGTTTTTTGGTCATCTTCATATTTCCTAAATTATATCTTTACATGGGAGTCTTTTCTCCTCGCTAGAGTCATTTACATGGAATACTTTATATATATATATACGTGTGTGTGTGTGTATAATTATCTTCACTTTTTGTTAATGCCATTTGGAAACAGGTTAACAAGTATTAAAATATTCATAAAGTAGTTGTTCATGATTGGTACTTCTCAAATGTCTTCATAAAGATGGAGAGCATCAGGTATAACTGCTTGTATTGCATATGTATTTTATTTATATTTATGAATCCAGCAGGATTTTGTAAAAGATGCTGACAGCTAGGACAGATCAAGGAGGTTCTAGACATCCATCAGGATTGATTATAACCAAGTAAAGAGATTCAGTATGATAGGAACATTTGGAAGACACTTGGGACCTGCTCACTTCACTCCCTGTAATTGTCTATGACAGTTTGTATGTTCATAGATGTGATGGGGAATGCTAATTTATGTTTTTACATCCTATCACATTTCCTATTTTCCCATCATAAATTTCCCATTTGTCTTTCTCCTCCTCTTTTTGGGAAAAGAGGATTTTTGCAAGCAGTTCTCTCATAGGAAAGCCTGAGTTAGGCTATAGAAAAATGAGTCACTGGAAAACTCTTTTCGTGCAAAGGGTTGAATTTTCCGTATCTGTCGCTTCAAATCCATGGTAACTAAACTCTAATTACAGGATTTGGGGTAGGCTATTATGGCTGAATGAAATTGATTTTATTGAATTTGGGCTCAAATTACGTAACTGCTGACTTCTTTCCCTTAAATCTCCACAATGTTCCTTGGTTATGGAATTGAGTGAAAACAGATATAATTGCATTCTTTAAAATGTCCTTCTGGGTATTCCTTTAGTTTCTAGGAGTGTTCAGTAAATTTGAGGGATGCCTTACAAAGTTTTTCTACTCTACTGAATTAAATTTCAGCAACTTGCCAGCACTCTTTGGGACAGGTAAAAGTCAAACATGGAATGTGAGTGTGTTCTGCTGTTTACAGAAGTGGCTTATGCATCAGGCATGACCACACCTGTACTCAGTTGACCTAAGACTTTCTCCTTGTAGACTCCAGGCTTTATCTTGCAACTTGCCAGGAGCTACTGTTGGAAACTGGTCACCTATTGGGTTGTGCTGGTACATCCTTCTGTGGTACATACACGACATGGGTGTGGATACAGAATCTCCCTAGTTGCGCAGATCAGTGGGTTTGGACCTGCTGAGGCTGGGTGTTGCTGCAGAGGAGGGATCTATAATAGGAGATGGGCAGGAGTTTGTGAAACAGGAATTATCCTGTAGAAATGTGGTTGGGAAGTCAGGATGTTGTTCTCATTTTCACCTTGATTTGGAAGCCTTTCCTTACTCCCTTACTTGTACTACAAATTTCTACCTGCTTTTAAGATGTCACTCATGAATAAAAAGGGATTTTGGTTTACTGTGAATTCCACTGCAAAAGAAGTACTGTGATCTGGAGCAGTTTCAAAGCAGGAGTTGTTGGTTCAGTACAAAAAAATTGTTTTGATAAACTATTTTAATTTGTAGTGGCTTCTGCTCCATTTCGTTTTCATGTTGCTCCCTGGCTCTGCAGACACCTTAGTGCCACACTACTGTGTCTCTGGGTCTCTGCAGAGGTAGGATTGCAAGGAGGAATTGTCATGCTGGTGAGGAGGAATGAGAGGAAGCACTAAGCAATTTGGATATATGTGTATGTCCTGGGAGTGGAGATTCGGAGTGGTCAGAATTATGATCATGCTGCATTGCAGGGATACAGGAACTTGAGTGCTTGAAGGGAATGTAGTGAGGAGAGGAGCAGCAAGGGGGAAGTATAGGACTGTGCAGAGGCTTACAGCTCTTGGGGGCTCTGTTTCACATTGACATCCATTATTATATTCATTCAAATTAAAAGGCCATCTGAGATGTAATAATAATGTTGCCTCAAAATTCAGAATTTCTGGAAGGTTAGATTTTGCCATTCCAAAAAGGTATGAGGTACCTGTAGGCTACCATAACTGTATTTATCTTGAGTACATTTATGTGTTTAAAAATAATAGAACAGCCAAAAAATATATTAAATATATATTTGATTGAAATTGGGTAGAAAATAATTTAGTGGGTTAAGTTTTCTAGTGTAGTTATACTCTGCTAGATCAGAACTGAGCTGTGTTAAGGATATGGATAACATTAACTGCAGTTACATAATCAGTGAAGCTGCTCTTGGAGGGCCTTGAAGAAGGAAGCAGGCCAAGTCTGTTGGCATCAGCAGTCATTCACTGGTCACATCATCTTTCCTGAAAGCAGGGCAAAATTCATATAAACCTATCATGACAGAAAAGGGTAGCAGTCCTTTCTGTTTCCCAAGGATTCACCTGACATACCAAAAATAAAATCATAATTTCTTTTCTGAAAGAGTGGTAAGATGTTTAAGTGATCAGATTAGCTTCATGTTCTTAGGTGATCTGGTGGATCAGTGTAAGATTAGGAGAAGGTGGAACCAAAACATCAAGAGAAGACTTCAAGGTATTTTTGTAAAACATCTGCTTCTGAACCTACATTGTTCATATAGATAGTTAACACACATTGTTTCAGTTTTGTTAATGGAAACTTTATATCTTTCATTCTCTCTTGTCGTTAAAACAAATGGCTCAAAAGAAAAACAAAAAAGGAGGGGAACACAAAAATGTTTTGTTAGAGCTCTCTGCTCAATGGCCAGTGTGTGGCTGATTTTTCTGTTTACAATGCTGCATCTATGTACTGTTTTCTAGTGGAATTCAAAAGAGAATAACAAAGCTCTGGGAAATGGTACCATTTTCATATGTATAAGCTAAGATTGCTTTCTGAGCATTAGCCTTGAAATATATTGTAAATCTTCTGTCTGCAGAAGTCCAGCTGGGGTAGCATGAAGCCAATAACGCTTGTACAAAACTTAGTTTTCATTAATTGTTTTTTATCAAGGCTGAGCTTCCCTTGCTTTCTAGATGATGACATGAATTGTCTTAAACAAAAGTGGTTAGAAAGATCAGTGCATCCCAATTTCATAAAATGAAAAATTCTTGGAAAAAACACTTCAAGTAAAGTTTGCCCTGTTTTTGGGTATGTGGTCCCTGGTTTTCCAGGCTTCTGTTCTTGCTTGTTTTGTACCTGGTTCTACTCATTTGCAAGTAATCTATATTAGTCAATTAGAGTATCTTCAAAGCTGGACCCATCAAGATTAGAAAAAGCGTTTTGCTATATATAGCCCTGATAGACACTGTAAATCGGCTTACACATGTTTTAATCCTTTAAAACCTCACTCCTACTCTTTAATATACAAAATAAAATTGGATGTGCATGCTTGCTAAGTCTTCAGCAACATTTTTAGTGGATTCACTTCAGCAGTGACTGGACCTAGTCTCTTTCTGAGTTTTCCCAGGTCTGTGGGAGCTGTTCTTAACTAAATACAACTGCAGTTTCTCTAATCTTTTGAAATTCCTTGGTCTAGTCTTTCAAGTGATTAATGAGATACAAGCTCATTAAACATTAGAGTGCATGAGAGTCACCAATAACACATAGAATTCATTGTGGTCTCTCCCAGGCAACGTTAATATCAAATGACAAGCATTGCAGCAAAATAATATCTCCTCAAAAATGATTTATGATGTTTTTAATGTGGTCCATGAATTTTAAAAGAAAAACAAATGGAAGATCAATACAGGATCAGTGTGATGGTGGCTATCCTAAGTACCAGGCTCCATTTCCCTGTTTGGAGGCACCATGAAAAGGAAAATCGAATATTCTGAGAGTTGAGAAAAGAGTATAAATCAGTAGTTACATAAAATTGTGAGCACAAGAGTTCTGCTTAGACAGATCCAATGGGTCCTGCTAAAGAGGGGTTTCCATAGACAGATGGGAAGAGGGAAGCAAGGGGCATACTTTTTTAATTAAAGCGAACTTTTTCAGCTCTACGTGGGTTCAATATATGTAAGAATCTCTGCTGCTCAGCGCTGTGTTGCCATCTGTTCCCTGTATGCACATCCCTGCTTCCTGGAGTTGCTGTTCCTTCTGTGCTGTTTGCTGAATTTCCCATCCCTTGTGTAGCCTTCTGCTCTCCTGCCCCATTTGCTAGAAAGTGTGTTCCAGACCAGATGCATTTTCATTGTGGCCTCATTTTCCTCTTCCCCTGCCTGCACAGACAATTCACCACTTTCCTGTGTATCTCTGTGTTTTGTTGCCTGCCAGATGGGCAGTCCAGGAGAGTTTCAGTGATCAGATCCTGTCTGGAGTTCCAGTTTTCTGTTCAAGTAAATATTGACATTGAACACACTACAGATTTCTAGGTAAAATCACTTCAGCATCTTGGAATCAGAGTAATCTACTAGGATTTGCTAATCTTCCCTTCTTTTGTTTCTTGCTGTGGAATGCATGCAGACATGAAATAGAGCAGATTTAGTCGAGTTTTGCACCATCTGGTTATCCAGTATAATTTTAAAGTTTAAACTTGAGCCCAGATGTATTCATCCTATGTTCTTAACAACTGATTATGTGTAAACCTGAGTAGGCTTTGGGTTTTTTTTCCTTTGGTGATGGTGGGGTTCTGTTGGATAAATGCCATGAATCGAAGCAGGAGGTGCTTGTGCTTCCTCGAGCTCTCTGTTATGATGGCAGATACTATTCCCTCCCTGCCTCTAAACTTCTTGGAAACTTTGAGAAAATTCTAGTCAAGTAGAAATGCCCTTATTCTAATGTTCTTATTTTATTTTGTTTCATGTTAGTTTTGCTGCCTGTTACCCTTTATTTGATGAATAGCATCAGCAGCTTTCCTAAAATCTAGACCTTGTGAGAGATTCTGAGTGAAGTTTCATTCAGTGCTGTTGCATATACACCAGATTTTGGAGCCTGATCAAATTCTTACCTGAAAAGATTGAGAGGTTGGATTGTGTGGTTTTCATTTGGTTTTGAATTTCTTTTTGGGTGGGCGTCTGTGTTTCTTGTACCACCATAGTTCTTATTAAAATACTATTTCAGAAACTCAGTGTTGTGATGGCTGTGCAAATTGGAAGCATATTTGTAAGTGGAGTTCCTATGACCAGCCTGCTTCATTTGGGTTAAAATCAGTTTTACTTTTTCATTTAAATAGTTTGCGCCCTTTCTATTTGGTTACCCTGATAACACTACACCAGAAATCAAACACATCCCTTCTCTTCATTTCCTGTTAACCAAGAAAGCAGGGTGTCCTTTTCATCTTGTCCACTGTGCCTGTTCCAGCTCCAAATTTCTGGAATGTTGATGTGACAAAACTTTTTTTAAAAAGTTACGTATTTATATATGCATTGTATGATTTTTTCACAACCATGCAGAATTTTGTTGTGGTGTGCACTGAGATTTAGGGGAACAAATATCAAATTTGTCATACACTATATATGGCTGTTATGCATACCCATAAGAAAGAAAGGACTTGGCAAAGAAATAGTTCTCTAGCATTTGTGAGAATCTAGAGATGAGAAGCTGAAGGAAAGTTAGAGATTGAAGGTGCAAAAGACACTTAATATCCAACTCAATCACAGAGATAGAAATATAGCCTCTTCCAGTCAAATTAGCAGAGCTCACACTTTATAGTGCTGAAGTTGAACCAACCCCACTTGGTCAACCCTTACCAGGGGACAGGTGATGATCCTTTGGGTATCAAACAGATACTGCCTTTCTGACGCTATCCAGAGTCCTGCTGCTGTCTTATTTTCTGTCTCCAGCATTAGTTTCAGTACCACTGTATGTAATACTAAGGTTTCTTTTTTTAAAAACCAAAATCCTGTGTACTTTTCAGCTCCAAACCCAGTGATGGTGAGAATTCTATCCATCCTGTTCCTCACAAAACATTCTGTTATGAGGAATATAACCCAAATTTTAGCTAGCTCTACATCAAGGGAGCTCACCAGATTCTGACTGCACAGTGCTTAAGCTTCTTCTAAATATGAAATTTCTTGGCACTCCTTCTTTTCAAACATAAAGCCTTCTCAGTCCCAGCCCATTAGTTTCCTTTTTTTGCCTTATTCATATGGCAGGAGCTTCTGTGAAATTATTCTCCTCCTTACTCCTACAGATGTCCCTGTCATTCATTCAGCACTTACTTCCCAGGAGTCCTGATGAGAAAAATTAAATTAATTCAGGAAGCTGCAAGACCAGCAACCTGAGGATGAGATATAGGGTAGAGTTAAGCAATACTGGGAAATAGCCTCCCTGGTAACCCTCTTACGTCTGTGTGCTGCATAGGAGGAAGTCTGATTCTTCAAGCAAATGACACATGATACAGAAATTTGTATTTTTTTCCAGTAGCTATTACAAAGAGCTGCAGATATTTTTAGTACTGAACAGGCAGTAGCACAGGAAAATGTTTGGATTATCTGATCTTTTCTGTGCTTACTTTCCTTTCACTTAGGGGCACACAAATCTTTTAGGTTTGTCGTTTCTTGGGTATAAATGAGTAAAATGAGGTGACTTACCCAAGGCCCTGCAGGGCAGCAGTAGCACAGCACAAGTGAGTTGTTCTCTCACTGCATCTGAGCCCTTCCCCTAAGGAATGTTGCTTTCTAAAAAATGTCGTTTTCTCACATTCCTCCTCAGTTACTGTCCTGTCATCTTACATTCTTTTGTTATTAGTGACAGCATCAGTAGTCGTGGAAATAATGTTTTTTATTCTCTTGTCAAACAACCTCATCAGTTTGATTTAGTGCTGGTAAAGTTTTTGATCTGAACTTTATTTGTAAAAAGGCACTTGGTGGTATTTTAAAAACTAAGACATCTTTAAAAGCTACTAGCTTTTGCTTATAGAGGACAAAAGTTAGGGTTATTTAAGAGACTGTTCATATTGTCATAATCTGGATAGGGTTAATTATAGATGCTATTGGTGCTCACTGTATGATGAGTGTGTGGGGAGAAAGGGCCACAGAACTTAATATGATAAAACATTCACAGTTTTTAGATGGATGTTGAAGGAGCCTTAGTTTAAAGATTTTCTCAAGATTTTTTATTTTAGAGCCCTTTCTCCCAGTCTTTCACTTCCTGAATAACTGTGGTGCCCACAGGGAGTGAGGGTGCAGCTCAGGAGAGCAGCTCATTGCCAGTCCAGCGGCTGCTTGCAGCACACACGCCCTGGCTCTCCCAGTGTTGGCTTGTTATAATCTGGCATCACGTGGTCTCCTGGGGAAGGTGGTGGCTGCAGAACATTTCGTTTGACTAGGAAGGGTTTACAAGTGGATCTGTTGATCCTGAAGTCCAAACTATTCAGCTGAAGGAAAAACTTACTTGCTCTGAGTTCGTATTTTATGCTGACAGCATGTAAGTACCTCACTTCAGGAGATGTTTGTCCTGAAGAAGCAATTGTTTTTTTCCTGCCTGCCTTTGTAGCTAAAATCAAATGCATTTAGCATAGTTTTATTAGTACATGGTGCTGCTTAAGAACACAATCCGTTTTTCCAGGATTAACATTGTACATAATTCTGTGGGGCCAGTTTGAATCTCTAATGCTGTTTACAAGTGAATTGAGATTCATGCCAGAATTCTGGATTTTTTTTTTTTTTTTCCTTTCCTGAGCTCCCAGAGGAACACAGTCTTATTTCAGAAGATGTTTTGCATATTTCCCACCTTGTAGTGTTAAATTCTTTATCTCAATCAAATCCAGTAATTTTGAAGTAAAGACAGTTTTCATTCCCATTTTTTAACATTTTTAATGTAAAATACATAGTTCTTGATTATAAACATGTATTTCATATGTATGTTCTGAAGTTTCCTTTCTATCATGGGCTAAAATTTATCTGTATCAGTCTTTTTATTTCTATGAAATGGATAATTATTAGTAGAAATGTTTGTCTTAATTAGAAAAAAATAGTTACTGTGTACTATAGATTCCAATCAAGAAATTTTGAAGTATAATATTCTTGTGTATTTTCTTCACCTGATCAAAATTATTTCAGATTTTCTTTCAGTTTAATAGCTGAAGTTTGGCAGGAAATTAACTGCCATGCCTTTGTTACAGAATACAGTCGTTTTGAAGCTAAAATCCATGATTTACGGGAGCAGATGATGAACAGTAGCATTAGTTCAGGATCAGGATCTTTGCGAACCAGCCAGAAGAGATCCCTCTATGTCAGGTAATCATCTTTTTCATAGTATTGCTACTGTGTTTTTCTGCTTTCCTGTAGACTTACTATTTTGGCATTTGCATTTTCTTACAATTATTTACTAAGTATTAATAAATGGATACTTATATGCAAATATAATTTTAAAAGTACTTTATTTAGACTGATTAATGTAATGTAGCTGAAAATGAAGTAATATCCCTGAGAACCCTAGATGAACTTTGAAGAGTGGTGCTATTATTTGCTTTTTGTCTTTTGCTTTGAGAAAGATGATAATCCATCAGCAAAAACATGTACTTCTTTAAGTCAGTGTATGTGAAGTCTTAACAACTTGCTTGGTTCAGTTTGTGTTTTTGTGACAGAAGTCTTCATATTCTTCCTTGCTCAGTACTTGAGTTCAAATTTATGGTCTTCCTTTTCTTAAGATTTGACAGATTTCCATCTTCTTTCCTTCAGCTTACTTTAGTTGTTTTCTTGGCTTTATTAAGAAATCTTATTTCTCTATCCAATTGCATTTTGTTATGGAATATTTTTCCATAACCAAGAGAGAAAATGCAAAGCAAATGAACTGAGCATACCTCATTAATTTATTCATATCAGGTTTAACGTAAAGGATGCTGCAAGGAAGTGGAAATGTAAGAGCATGAAGCAGATGAGAAAATAGGTGGTTTCACGGGGAAATTATGGCAAGGTGCAGTTTATTCATGTGTCATTTAACTCCTACATCAGTTATCATGTACTGATAAAGCATAACGTTTCAAGTATGGAACGTAGGTAAAAGGATTGCGTTTTTAAAAATAAATTGATTTTTGAGTTCCCCAAATCAGCTTATCTCTGGATTGAATCAGGGCCAGCAGTAGCCTCTTGGTAGGGGCCAGAATGTTTCAGTAGAGTCGGTAAGGCTTCAAGTAGTTCTGGTGCTTGGGTTAAACATGGTTAAAAATGTTGTAGGACCTCACTGATTTACCTGCTAAAAGTAAGCAGGCTCAGTTGCTGTTGACTTTTCCCATCCAAAGCAGATACTGTTTTGTTAATGGTGTGTTCTATCTACTGAGCTATGGGAAAGGAAGCAAGTCATAGATGAAGCAGTTCCCTGATTGCATTGATGGTCAGAAAAGTCATGGTCCTTTGTAACGTATTTCTGAATGCTTTGACACAAATGTAGCTAAATACTCATAGGGCTTCTGTTTAGCTTGACTCTTAACAGGTAGTTCCTATGTTTAGACATATCATTTCAGTAGCTGGATTCTGTTTTCTTAGATTTGAGCCTACTTTTTTTTTTTTATACTTCTGTCTGCATTAAATATTTTGGGGGTCAAAATTTAAATTTCTTAAAAAAAAAAATGCCGTAAATACTAAGGGTAGGTGCTTGATACCGCAGTTATCCATATCTTTGAATTTCCACAGGTAGGTAGGTGTACATATGGATATTTTGCTGAGATCTTCCTTTCCATAATCCCAAGATTTATTGCTTTAGCCCTCATCATGTAACTAAGCCTAAACAATTCTAAATGCTTTTATTTTGCTTGGTTAGCTATAGCCTGATTAGGTTCTAAAGCGCTTATGCTCATGTTCGCACTCTGGTCTGATATTTTAACCCACTGACAAGCATTTTATGTTTACGTAGCTTTTATTCCACTGATGGAAGTTGTTGAGCTTTTGACTTTGCCAGCTGCTGCAGAACTTTCAGCCTTCTCCAGGTTGTTGACAGAAGCCTTGTGAGGACTGGTTTCATTGAAGGTTTTTGAGGCTCAATAATCAGTGTTGGTATAAGTCAGTACAAAAATCTAAAATGCAAAAATTCCACTGCAGAAATACTTTCCTACCCACATCTCTTTACAGAGGGTGATGTTAGGGCTTTTGGGATCTGCTCGTGTCATCGCACCAAAAGTTGCCAAAGACTGGGAGGCAACTTTATATGCACAGAAAGAGTTCACATCTGTTCTGTCTGGTTTCTGATGCAATTTTGACCACATTGAAGTAACTTTTATGAATATTTTCACATATTGCTAGATACTGACAGAACATGTTAGTTATCCGCTTTATTCCTGATAATAAGTCACTCTGGTATACTCATACTCTACTTTTAATTGTACCAATTCAAAGCCAATGTTAGTAACTTCAGCTATCTTTTTTCAGTAGTACTGGGTTTTGGATATGCCTTAAAGGATGCCAGTTATGTAACAAAATGCTGAATTGAATGGTAAATCCAACAGTAAAATGTTCATAGGCATTCAATCACAATTGCAGAAAACCTATTAAATAAAAATACTCTGAAAATCATCTCTGCTGGTTTCTCGAGATCATGGTAACAAATTAGTAAATAAAATCAGCTACATGACTGTATCCCTTTAAACATGGTATCTTTAAGACTAGTCTACCTGTAAACAGCATTTTTGTGGTATTATGTAATATTAAGGAAAAGGCAATTGTGTTTGCCTGAAGATACCATTTGAAGTAAAATGGAAGATTTTTCTTTGTAATTGTATGTATATCAAAAGTGACGCATAGCAATCTAGGAAACAGTCCTTGGAGAGCAATACAAATACAGCAATTCAGCAGCAGCTGACTCTTCATTTGCACATCCAAGTCTCCCCCCACACCACCACCCTGTCCCCAGCTAATTCAGATATTCAGATGTACTGATGTACCTTCTCTTATTTTGCTTTATATTTCTTCTGGTCTTTGTTCTAAGAGAAGACAGATTCTCTCATAATAATGTCTCTGGGTTTGCATCTGAGCTATATCCATATCATTTGCAGCTTCTAAAAGCCCATGTGAGATACCTTCATGGTATCAAGTTTCTGTGATAATATGTTGAGAGAGAGTAAATCTGTTCCATATTTTATCTCATCTTCTGTGGCAAGTCTCAGTCTGCAATGCGTGTAGCATTCAAAATCAAAAATTACTTTTAAATTTGTGCCTTCTTCTGACCAGCATAATACATTCCAAATTCAAACAATGGTGCAGATTTGTGCTTGAATCAGAGAAAAAAATGGTTATATCTCCAAGGTGAAGAAACATAACAGTTTTTAAATGACTAGGATATTTTAACTAAATCCTTTGGAAAAATAAGATCAGATATTAGCAGCAGGCTAAGTGTACTTGCCTGAAGTTTAATTGGGTCATCTCCATGTTATTCTCAGAGTTCAGACATTAAGTTTCAAATAACTACCAAAAACTCAGAAAAAGAGAACCTCATTTACAAGCTGACCTTCATTTATTTGCTGCATGAATTCTTGGTTGCTTTTTTTGTTGAAGAAATGCTTCAGTCAACAGCCTATGATAGTGGAAGTAATGAGTGTGGCAGGTAAAAAGATACTCTGGAATATTTGGCACTGTTACAGAGCCATGAAATTTTTGGCTTTGAAGCATAACCACTTATGAAATATGTAACCCAACTTCAGTTTCTCTAGACTTGTGGATGAAGGAACTGAGTTACCTTTTTTAGTGCTCTTTGGTTCCAGAGTAATACAAAGTGAAATAAAAGGGAGGATTTGGTGCTTTCTCTAGAAAATAATTTTTAGGGCTTCCCATTTAAATTTAAATAGAGCTTTACAGTAAATATCATGGACTACACTGAAAGCAGTAGTTGATCAGAAATACTAAATTTATTTTTAAGTAAATTGGGTTTATAACTTACACTAGGTAAATGTATACATGGCATATTTAATCTGTAATAAAAGTCTCCATGCAGGGAGTTAATAGAAGCAGTATGTTTTATATACCAGCCTGTACATAAATGCGTCATCTGGGCTGTGAAGTGAGTTCTTGGTTGATGACATGCCAGGCATACAGTAAAAGCCATGTTAATCACGTGGAATCAAAAAAAAAATTTGTTAATTCTATTTGCTTTTGAGGTCATATATATAATCATTAGCAGTTCCTGGTATTCCTATAAATGTTAGCTGCATGGTTTTGTCACTATTGTGTGACATTCTAAACGATCTTTTTCAAAAACCGTCTTCATCAGCTTTGACTTTTTTGCCCAATAAAATTATTTTTCTTGGAGTGACTTCCCCAGAAGAAATGATTGAAACTGCCTTTCATTGTGCAAAAACTGTTCTGTGTAACCATCTATCTAGTTTGATGGTTACACAGTTTGATGATTACATGTTGGTAATAATGACTTTATCCATTTCTGCTTCCATTTCACTCCTCAGTATTTTTTCTCATGTAGTCAACATATATGTTAATGCTGTTAAGCCCAGCTCACAGCTTTTATAAATTTATATGCAAACTCAAAAATAGAAGTTAAAAGAGGAGCTGGTAGAAATCATTACATGAATGCTAACAAGGAATCTCAGGAAATAAATTTCACAGTGCATGTAATTAATTCAGTGAAAATGTATACAACTTAAATCTGCATTGAAAGTACATACTGGATTATGTGCAGTTTATTTTGAGATATGAAATGATATTTGTCCAGAGTGTCTCTTGAACAAATGTGCAGAATAAATGTGGAGGAATAACTACTTCCTATCTGAATAATTTTCTTACCTGCAGTATTTTGGCTGTTTCAAAGGAAAAAAAAATTGTTCTGATTTTTAAAAAAATAATCAGGATATCTTAAGTATGCCATGGAATTAACCCAAAAGATCTTATCGTGAAGGTTGCACTGCTAAGGAAGGTGGTATTTCAACCTCCAACCTATTTCAAAATTGAAAGCCTAAATTTTGTTATAAACTTAAATTAATGGTATTGCAGACTTAAATATAAGGCTCTTTGTATATGAAGAGTAAATATTTTGAAGCCATTTAAAAATTTCTGTGGTTTTTTAGACATTTTTTAAAATGTTTATTAAAACCTTCAATCCTTTAGGAAAAGTTGTGTTATATTTTATAACCCAAGAAAGGCACGGTGTCTCAAACAACTCTGGTTTTGCAATAGATGCTGAAGGTGAATTGGTCTGACAAAATATTTTGGATTTTTTCCCTGTAAACAGTTTGTTATTGATTATGAATAAATGCAGTTCAAACCCAAAGAAATACACTCAGTGCTTTAGAAAGGTAAAATTCACAAAGTGAAGTACATTTTGGAGCAAACAGGTTATGACTTGCATGGGTTAAAAATTTCTGTGATATTAAAAATCTAGCAGAAAAAAGTATGTAAGACCAGTGTTTGGGATAAAGTGACAAGCTGAATTTGGACAAGGAAAATGACACCCTTTTAAATCATCACAATTTAATCTGTTGGCACTACTTTGTGATGGCTTGATATAGAGCAAGTTGGATTCGGGTATTGTTCAGAAATTGCAGCACTGACAACGTACAAACTGGCAGATGAAATGATATTGAGGATTTTTTGGATGGTGTCATACAAGCACTTATTTTACATAGGTGAGGTTCAGGAACTATTTTCAAATATAAAAGAAGAGTTGTTTAGAAGGCAGAATCTTAGGAGTAATTTCATGCCGTTTGCTACGAAGCTTCTGTCATCTTTCATTTCCATGTCCTCATTAAACCCTCAGCTGTGCCAGGCAGCAGCATACTGCGGATATCTTCATTTCCTCAGGGAACTTGTCCAGGTATAAAATGATCCAAAAGGGAGAAAAGATTTTACTTGTAAACCAGATCAGTTCCACAGTGTGGTGGACCGTGTGCCTTTTCAGGCACCTGTGCTTTGTTAAGCAAGACGGGGAACAGGAGTCAGTACAAAGCAGGCATGGATGTGGGCAGGGTAATAGTGGCTTGCATAAACTTTTCTTGCTGCCAGAGGGAATGTTAATAAAACTGTAGTCACGCAGCTGCTGTTCAGGTATTGTGAGTGCCTATTATTTGAAAACAGGCTTACCTTAGGAAAAACGATGAGATTCTCTTGAAATGGTCAGGAATTTCCCAAAGGAATGTGCATAAGGTTCTCTGCCTTTAGGTACTACAGTAGCAAAGTGGTGATAGATCACATTTCTAAGTTGTTTTTTTTATCCTGGGAGCAGGACACTGACTTTTATTTGAAAGACAGTACTAAACTGTACTAAATTACTAAATAATTTCAATTTATAACTTGATATGAAACAGTGTACTTTACAGAACTTTTGTCAGTGCTGTAGCTTCAACTACTTGCGTGCCTTTTTTATCCTAGGCTGATACATAACTTGCTCTGCGCAAAGTACTTATTGAATTGCAGAAGGTGTCTTCTATAGAGCTTTTGTAAAGCACTAGAGGTTTGCTCTGGATGAAGTTTTTTCTTATTCATTAAAGCTTAGAAGTGTGTGTGGATACTGTTCTACATATTCTGTGTGTGTGTGAGAGAATGTATTCAGCCTTCTGTAAGTACCTGTCAGAATGATGCAATTATTTATGAATAGCACAGGCAGCTTGCTTCATATTTTGTGCTATTCATACTTTCCTGTTTTTTTCTTGCTTTTTTCTATGTTTAATTTTTTCTTTTCAATGTAGAGCTCTTTTTGATTATGACAAGACTAAAGACAGTGGCCTTCCGAGTCAAGGATTAAACTTCAAATTTGGCGATATTCTCCACGTCATTAATGCTTCTGATGATGAATGGTGGCAAGCACGGCAGGTAACTCCAGATGGAGAAAGTGATGAAATTGGAGTTATCCCAAGCAAACGGAGGTATGTCATACTTTATTGACTTTGAGATGTCTGCTATTAAACATCTGATCTCATTAATACATATACTGTATATGCTTTTCTCTTTGTTGTTAATTCTGTACCACATCAGCCACTTGTTTGATTTTGGTTTTTTGGTTTGGTGGTTTTTTTTTTTTTTTCAAGTAATCTGTAGTGGGATTCTCATTTACTTAATGAGAAGTTTATTGAAACCCTGTTTAGCCTTAGGAGTTGTGTGCTGAAGTTGATAAAGGTAGTCCACATCCACCGTCTCTGTTCTCATTGTAAGCAAGTTGTGGGTTTAATAACATCACATGTGGGTTTAATAACAGTTTAATAACCATTTATGTATGAAAAGATGCAAAGTGAATTTTATTCAAGTCACGACACTATCATGAATTCTTTCTACCCAGAACCTGGAAAACTGGAAAATCATCCTTTGGTAGCCAGAGCCAATGGAGATGAGGTTTTGGTTGGCATACTGGAGACTCAAATAAGAGTTTAGGTGCTCTGAATCTTAATATCTGCTGTTAACTGATAATTGAGGCTGTTCACTTACTGTGTCATGTTTCCTCTTTGCACCCTCTGGATTTATTGAACACATATAGCCACAAAATACTCCCAGTACTCTCACAGCTCATCACTTGAGAAATAACAGTTTTCCATTGGCAGGCTTCCATTTTCTGAATATGTCATAAGCAATAAAATGTGTAGTTCGAAAGGTACATCAATATAGTTCTTTTGTAACAAGCAGTAACTTGAAGTTCTGATTCTGCCATTGTTGTGTGTGTTTTTGTGGCAGAGTTGAGAAAAAAGAACGAGCCCGTTTGAAGACAGTGAAATTCAATTCCAAAACAAGAGGAGATAAAGGGGTGAGTTAATGAAGTGCTGGCATTGTGAATGGTAACATTTTTCAGTGATTTTACGTGTGGAGAATCAGTTTCAGATTTGAGTGAAAAGACTAAATTCTATCAAACAGAAATAAAATAATTCTGAACACCAAAGCAGACTTCAGTTGCCAAAACACTGCAAATTGTTTAAAGAATTAGCATAGAAATATATATGCTTGTTAATACTGTAATGTAGTAGGAGCTGTATATCCTAACCAAGTATTGAATAGTGCCATTTCCAACAGCTGTGGTTCCTGTCCCAGTACATGTGATGGGAATGAGTGGTGAGAAAGCAGTGAGCCTATGAGTAGTAATAGGAATATTTGTAGCCAAAATTATAGCAATTTCATAATGGCACAACAGTTAAATTTGTTTGTTTTGAGGGTGAGGCTTTTTTGAAATGTTTTGTTTGTTCTGAAATTTGAGAAACAATTCCACAACCTTACCATTTCTACAGTAGTATATGACTAGTAATTTCAAGACTTAGGCATGTGCATTTTAGATGTAAGTCTTCTAAAGTAATAATATATTGCCATTTTAAAAAATCTGAAGTATGCTTTAAGCTCCTGAGGAAGCTATTTCTTAAATAGTGATTATATTTTTAATTGCACTAATGCTGTAGCATTTGTTAGTTGTTATTGTAAATCCTACAAATGCCTGTTAGTAATTTATTTCAGTTACAATGTTTACATAACTTCAGAAATCACATCTGTAAAATATTAAAGCTTCAGTATTACGTCCCGATAGTGTAGGACTGCAAAGTATAAAGACTCTAAAATCCATATATACATCCCTCTGCTATGTGGCAAAGGTTTCAGTTATTAACAAAATGTCATGGTTTTCCCCATATGTATTTGTTTAAAAGGAAATCAGTATCTCTAGCTACTTTCTGATGCACAATTATGGTACCGCCTTGGAGATTCACTGGATTAATTGCAGTATTTTTCTGTTTTGGTGCATTCATAATTTGGTATTGGAATAAAATGTTATCAACTGACATGGTAATTTGAGTTTGCTTTTTAGAAGTCATACAAAGAGTGGCTTAAATACTTCAGATTCTTTTCATTACGTTAAGTAATTTTTCAAATGTTACCATGTTCTTTGAAAGATAATTGCATGGTTTTGTAGTTTGTCTACCAATAAACTGCAAACAGTTAATTACTGACTTGTTTGAAGTTAGCATTTTGACAACAGCAGAGTTGGTGCACAGTCCCTGTGTACTAACAGAGCACCAAAGAAATGCATGGAATACTGAGTGGAAAAGCAACTACGCTTGCCATTGATGTAGAACTGCAGTTCTCTTTCTTTAGTAATATTTCATTTTGCAAACACACTTAACACTGTTCACAATCTTTTGCTTCAGCTGTAAATGTTTTAACATCAGAGTTTCTCTTGAAAGTATTCCTCCTGTATTTGTCATGATGATACTTTTCCCAGTAAGTTGACTGCACCGTCCATGTCCTCATGGACCACATGCCTTCCTGTGTCTGTGTATGCTAATACTCCATGAACAGGATGAAATACCCATTTTGTACAGTTTTTGAAAATGTCTATTTCCTTGAAGAATAACCCTAGTGATGGCTAACATTGAAATCCATGTTCCTTTCATTGTAAGGAAAGCTAAAAAGTCTGGAGCAGAAATGGTTACATTTTATTCTTGCTCGGTCCTTTCATATACACATCTCATTTTCTGTGCTGCTTCTGATTTAATATATTCCTGCTTATGATGCTTGTGAATGATTGCCAGTGGGTTTATGAAAAATTTAATGCAATTACTATGCATTTTCAACTAATAAGCAAATCCTTCTAGCTTTTTATAATCATGATATCTTTTAAAAGTAATCTTTTGGCTAGTCTTTTATGCAAAATCAGTATAATATTACTTTTATTTTCTCTTTTTTTTTGGCAATGGAACTGACTCTGACCATTATACATGCAGTATATAAACTTTCATATTGATTCAGGAAGACTTACTGTGCAGAAAGTTAAAATAATTATTATGAAATATTTTCAAAACTATAATGAAGAACCTGATTATGTTTTATGAAGTCCAATAAATCAGCCACTCCTTTTAACTGTAGAAATTGCAGATTCTCACTGCCTCAGCTAAACTGAACCATTTTAGCTTTATTACATTTGTCTCCTTTTACCAAACTGAGGGACTTGCCCAAATGAAACAATTACATAGATGTGAGACTTCTACTTTTTGAATTTACATTACAGTATTTTTCAGTATACTCAGAAAGGATCTCCTCTGGACGTATTTCTTTGTTGCCCTTTTTCTGTAGATGACATTACCCTTCCTGGTTGTGAGAAATCATTTGCAGTGACTTGACTTCTGTTAGAGAAGGTCAGGAGGACCATAACGTAAAAATTTGCCTGTGCCAAGTATTGTTCCTGCCAGGATATGATTGGCTTGAAACTTGATCTTTTGTCAATGTGTCAGGTTGATAATTTACCAATTTTTACAGTGGAATAACAGTTTTAGTCGAACACAGATGCAAGGCAATTAAAGGTTTTATGGATTTCCTCCTTATCACAGTATTGTTATTTCCAGAGCTCAATGTCACTGATCGTGCTCCCATGGTACCATGTGCCTCTTTAACACCTTGTAATTTCAAGTAATTTTTAAAAAAAAACATTGGTAATAAAAATCACTGGATTTTTCTGCTATTGCCCAGCATAGCAAAAGCATCTGTATTAAAACAGATGGCCAGAAGGATTGTTAGTCCTGTAGCAGGATGCAGCTTTTGTGTTGCACTGTAGGAAAAGAGCACAGCTGTAGACATTCTCTGTAGGAAGGCCAAGTGCTAGTTTTCAATTGTACCGAAAAATGTGGCCCACCATTTAAAAAAAATATTTGTCCTGTTTGACCCCTAGTTGTTACTGTAATTCATTCCATACTTAATGCTGGTAGAAGGGATAATATGCCTTTTTGGAACTGTATTGCATAAAATAGAAGAATGTGAACTCACATGGGCTGAAGAAAGACAATTACTTGAAAGTTAACGTGCTCCGAAATTTAGAAACAATTGTTAATAGAGTCTTGATTGCATGATGATTTTTTTTTTTTTTTTTACAATAGCTTTTAAAAGATGTTTCTGTGGTGCTTTTCTTACTTCCTGCTGCACATAGCTTAGAAATAAATAGTTCCCCTACAGCACAGGGTCTCAAAACCAAGTTGGGTGTTTTCCTATTTTGCCATCCTTCCCATTGTAGTTCTTTTCTGCAAACCAAATGACAAAAACATGGCAAATTTTATGTCTTGGCAAAACTGGTCAGATGAGTCACTCATGCCAAAAGAGGGAAGGAAATTTCTGCTGACTTTAAGTTAGCTGTATTAGCTCTAGTTCTGGGCGTAACTGCAATTAAAACATTACTGACTTATTTATACTTTGAGGTTTTTTACTGACTTGGAACAGCAAATTAAAGGTGCTGTAGTCACAAGATGCCTTCAGCAGAAGACATGGCAGATATTACTAAACTCTGTGCTAAGTACCTCTAGACATACCTATATATGAATGAAAATGCATTGATGCTCTCCATCACTTGGACAAGGAGCACAATAATAGTTTATATTCACATGGATGTAAATGTCTATGTAAGTAATTCTAGAAATGTTTGTAGCAACTGAGATGCAGAAATTCTTCAGCAACATGAGCAGTTAATGTCAAAAGTTGCTGAACATGATCCTTGATATACAGGGTTTTTCATGTGGTAATTATAAATGCAGTCTTGAAAAACATAATTGCCACAATAAACCAATGAAATTAGTTTGTCTCTTTTGAAAGTTAATCTTTGTATTGGGATGCAGACTTACATAGAACAAAGTCATTTCTTTCAGGGAACTTGCAATGAACTGCAATAGTAAAACATTGATACAGGTTTTGGAGTTGTTTGTTTTAGTTGGTTGGTAACACTGCCAAATACTTCTGATGTTCTGTTACAGTATCAGCTGTTTGCAAAAACTACAGCTTTTTTTTTTTTTGGGCTTTTTTTTTAAAAATACTGTAACCCCTAAATGAGATAATATCAATGATTTAATTGACTTTGAGTCATTATGGTTTGGCCATCTTACAGCAGCCTAGTTTTCACTTTTTTTTTTTACACTCACAGTAAGCCTAAATTTGTGAAATACAGGTCAGGCTGTATAGGATGAACTAGTTTTCTCAGTACTAAGCATGTGAAACATGGAGAATATGAGCAGAGTCCTGATCCCAGTCTCTATTTCTTATGAGCTGAGAAGATAAGTGTTAAACTGAGATATGCACTGCATAATGTGGTTGTAGGAGTCAGCTTCCGCAAAGCTGCTGGTCTGGGCCTTTGTTCACACAGACATTAGACATCCTTTGTTTTGCCCCTCCTTCTCTTCTTCAGCAGTCATTCAATGACAAGCGTAAAAAGAACCTCTTTTCCCGAAAATTTCCCTTCTACAAGAACAAGGACCAGAGTGAGCAGGAAACCAGTGATATTGACCGTAAGTATGTGGCATTCGATGGAGAGCGAAGCACAGTAGAAGGGCCTGCTAGACTGCACTAAGGTGTTACCATGGAGACAGTTTCATGAGCTGCAACAGGCTGAAGAGCTTGTGGTGCCAATGGCAAACCAGTCTACCAAACCGGTGCAACCCTTTGTTTGCTGCTAAAATAAAACTTAACACAAGAGTATCCCAGTTTGGAATAAACTGGGCAATATTGTTGACTAACTGGAGGAGATAACTGCCTTCCAGTGCTGTCAGTGATACTTCTCTGTTTCTGACTTGGAGGAGAAGGCACAATATTGATGAAAGTATAATGGAGCTTACCAGCTTCTCAAATCAGTCCCTTTAGACTGGTTCTTCAAAGTCGTTCATTCTAATTTGATTTTGCTAATGAAGAGAGGTTACTTTGATTTTCATTGTTCTTGCCAGCACTAAAAAACAAAGTGTATTCTCAAAACGTAGTTGCATAAATTTGCTAATTTAGACCAGGTTCAAAACACTGTTCTCTGCCATTTGCATTACTGATTGCACTTCATGTGCCAGTCAAGTCAAATTCTATAGACTTATTTTCCCTGTGATGTTCTAGGAACTGTCTCCTGTCGTAGCGCCAATTTTATATATTACTGACAATTATTTTCTTTGTGATTGTCTTTTTATTGCTTGCCCTCTGGGGACTACTCTGCAGGAGGTCCCTGACGACATGGGATCAAAAGGCCTGAGTAAGTGATCAAAATACTCCCAAGTTATTTTAACCTCCATCTGAAAAATTACTACTTTTTTTTTTTTTGACAGATCTCTTTGAGATTGGTGCTCTACTGGCATAAGGAGGTTGACTAAAAATGGTTCATAAGCTTTTCCTCGTTTGTAATCTTTTGGAGTTTTTGCTTTCAGGAACATGTAAAGTTTATGTGACTGTCACATTAGATTTGTTTCGTTTTTAGAAGCTTACCAGTGCTTTCTTGTTTGTCCTTAACAGTACTGTGTTTTTAAATTTGGTGATTATTTTTTAATGTTATTTATATCTTGTCCTTGTATTTTTATTTATTTAAAAATAACCTTATGGCTTTTTACAGTAATAGTACAACCATTGCCATGCTACTTTAACTAGTTACAGTTTTCACTCCTCTCTTTAGGCGACTGATGTTTACGGCTACTTAAAGCAAACAAAACTTTCCCTTAACAAATGCCATGAGAATTTTTCTGTTTGACTTGAATGCTCATGATGCTTTTAGACCAGGTGGACGGCTAACAGGGGAGACTTATAAGCATTCGTCATATTTCTATTTGAATCCAGTAAGATTCAAAAGTTGCTCTGTACTCTCAGCAGTTCTGTTTGTGTATACACACCTCACCACTAAATGTATTAAAATGACAAATAAAAAAAGTCAAGACCATGATTTCATCACAGGTATTAAATTCACAGGCACTTATGCAATAGGAACAGTAGTCTCTAAAGGGATGTGCCTAAGGGTCATTAAGGATAGCATTTCTGCCCAAGGCATAACCGTAAGGCTCAGTGTTCGTGAAATTACTTGTAGGCCAGTGTGCTTCCGTACCTGGCCTCAATCATGAAGTAAAAATTCTAGTCACTGTAACATTCATTTTTCAATTCTGAAATGGCTACTTTCAAAGGAATTATTCATCTAGACCAGAAGAATTTAGCAACCTTTATGGCCTTATGGTTTAGAACAAGATCAAAAGCAGCCTTTATGGCCTTATGATCATACCTAGTTTAAACTACATAATATGGTCCAGAAATATCTCTAGATGACTCTATTCTGTAAACAGTTGGCTTCTAGTCTGTTTTTCAGCACAGACTTTTTGAAACTGCCTTACCACACTTAATTCAAGTTGTGTTACATGCTACACTGTATTTCCTCTAATTTAATCCATTATTTTCTGCTACAAGACTCTAAATGTAATCAATGAATTGCCTGCATAAAATTTGAAATGCCATCATTTTTACTCAACTCATGAAATCCCATGATTTTTACTCAAAAAAATTCATCCCGAAGTGAAAACCTAAAAATTGCAGGGTTACATGTGAATTGTGAATTAGTGTACTTTTTGTAATCTTATTTTGTGTGCTGTTTAATGTTTTTCTTTTTATTAACATCAATTCCTTTCATATGAAATTAAGCTTGATCCTGAGAGCTATGAGAAGTACCTTAAAACTTTTATATGCAGTATGTATTGATTTCAGCACTTTGATATGAGTATTGTCTTTCATCTGGACTATTTTTTGTCGATTTTCTTTCTGTTTGACTCATGCCATTGGTGTATGTTCCTTATTTTTTTCCCATTGTGTTGCAATTTCAGAGCATGTAACCTCTAATGCCAGCGATAGTGAAAGTAGTTACCGTAAGTGTTTTTAAGTTCTTTGTTTATTCAGAACCTTTGTTTTGTAGCTCTTTCTTTGGTTTTGTTTGTCTGTCTTTTCTGGGTATTTACATGTTAAATAGAACTTCCAGTCACCTTCAGGTGAAATCTGTGTTTGTGTATTTGGTGCAGTACTGCAAATTGTTCTATGTCTTTGTTTTTAAAAAACTCCCTAGAATCACTGCAAACCTCCTTTATGGATATTTTTATTGTTGCCTGTGATTTTCCTAGTTCAGCTTAATTTGAATCTGCTCCTATTTTTTTTTTTTTTTCAAATTACGCAAGCTAGCTAGACCTGTTAAATTTAAATGTAAATTTAATACTGACAAATATAATTATATGTAGCTGAGACTTAATACTGGAAGTGTAACCAAACTGTGTAATCTGTCAAATAATGCCAGAACTATCTAAAGTTTTTCACAACTGATAGTCAGATTGAATATGTATATACTTCAGTGAAAGTACAGATAAGCAAACATGTATTTACCCTTGCTTTCAGCTCATTTATTTTGTCAAGCATGGGTGCTTAGTATGAACTGTCTTCAAAGCATACGACACACAGTCAGTGCTGGAGTCAGTTTTGATAAATCAGCATGCTAGTTTTCTCTCTCCCTCTGAAGATGTAGTGTCTTCTAAATACCACACTCAGTTTGGTTTTTCTACTAGCATAAGCTTCAGTAGTGTTAACTATTACCCAGTAGTACTCCATGTTCATGGTGGGTAATAGGCTGCATGGTGCTGCTCTACTGTGCTTTAACATGTCTTAAACCATAGCAAGAACTCGAATCCCACTGCTCATTTCCAGTGAACAGCTTCCCAGTGAGGTTGCAGTCTAGACCTGGAAGCCATGATAGACCAGAGCAGGACAACAGCAAAGCTGAGGATTTGAAGAGAAACATGAAAAGAAGAAACAGTAGAAGTCATGCAATGATTTGCTGCTCAGCTCCTGGCTGCCTGCTAACTGTGTAATGGGCACTGCAGAAATACGTAATTTATGTCAGGATAATAAGGAAGGTGGCTCATTAACAGATATATATGTTTGGAAGCTGTAGATCTTTTCAGAGGTGATGAGCCACATATTTTCTTCCAGATGATTACACTGAAGGAGAGAATGTATATACACATATGCAAAATGCTGATGATGTTGCAGACTGTAATTGAAAAGAAACCAATTGAGGGAGGCATCTGTATTCCCTGAGAGTAACACAGAATTGAGCACATATGGAAGTTGCCTTTGACAAGGAGAAATTTTAATCATTTTTAATGACACACCATTAAAACTATCTAACCATGACTATTTCTTCATAAATTTGCTGCTTCGCTCTCTTCCCTCACTACCAAGGTTTTTCTGAGAGCTTGCTTTATATACATTTAAACCTCATTATTGGTACTACTAGTTAGTTTTTTACTCTATTGTTACTTGAGAAGCCAGGATTTTATTGTAAATGTCATGGATTTGCTTATGTCAATGTGTAACTCTGAGCACTTTTTATTAAAATATTCTTTTAATTTCTTCTTACTGCTGTCTAATATGAAAGTTATCTTGATTACAGATGAGTACGGTTGTTCAAAAGGTTCATTCCATTAATACTAATTTTTCTAAAGTATTGAAAAGCAGTGACAATATATACTTTTTGCCCTCAATCAGGGGATGCTTTTCACTTGTTCTTATCTCTTTAGTAGTCTGCATAACTAATCTTTGACCTTATAGCAATGTGACTTCTCCAAAGAAATATCTAATTATACGTGAGCTGGATCTTTCATAGATGAGTTGATAGTTGGTGATTCCCTATTCCTCTCCCTAGCCTAAAAAGGGTTCTGAAAGTATATACTGTCCTTCTAAAATCCATTTGCATGAGTAACTTTTTGAGATATTAAAATGTACAGGTTGCATGGTTTTGTGTCTGTCTTAAGGTATTCCTCACTTGCAGCAATTTAGGAAATTAAAGTCTTCCTTCATGTATTGCTGTAGGACAGTTTGAATGCAAACTTATTGCAAACTACGAGAAATATTTCTGTTAATGAAATGGTAAAATTTAGATTTAAAATATCAGTGGCATTTGCTTTGAAATAGAGATAGATATATAGAAGCAATATATGAATTTATAGAAGTCTTTGTCTTTCCTCTGTTTCTACACAACTGTGGTGTAGCCTTGGTATGTTCTTTTGCCTGTTTTAAGTATGGCTTATGAACATCAAAGAATGCTCCAAAATTAGACAAGTTAAATACTTGAGGACTGTATTTTCTTCAGTTCAAAGCTATGTCATATAATTTGAGCTTGTATCTTCAGAATTATAAATTCTCTGCTGTCACAGTTAATTTTTAGTTATGTCATTGAAAGAAATTTTACTCAGAGATATGTTAGACTAGAAGTAATCTTTTAGAGACCTGGCAACTGAGGTATATTTCAGATGCTTTCACTAACATTTAAAAAGCCTACAGCTGTCAAAATTCAAGATTGAGTTATTTTAGTTTCATTCACTGCTAATGTGCTTCCTGGAGCTGAGAACAATCCAAAGCATTCCTTGCTTTCAACTTTGTCTTTAAAAATTAATTGATAAAATAGTAGTTGTTTAGTATATACAGTCGTAGCGTTTTTGGTAGAATTAGAGTGGCTGAAGATGTTTATATAAATGCCAGTTCATGGTAAAGTTAATGGAAGATCTGTACACCTTGACATACATGGTTACCAGCCATGTATAAATATGGAAAAATGTAATTGTAAATGCTGGCTTCAGAGGATGGAGAATGCTCCCGATGCGGGTGGCACTGCTCTAGCAGTGAATGACAGCATGCATGTGTTGCATCCAGGACATGTGGGGAACAGCATCTCAGCAATGCTTGAAAGTTCTTCTTGTGCTTGACACCAGCTTGACATGCCAACATACACCAGGAAGTTATTTATACTGTATGCGTCTTATGCTTTAAAGCTTGGTGTTTGGCTTAGCTTTGTGAGTTTTATAATTCATCGCTCTTGAAAGATGTCCCTCATCAGTATCATCAGTATTGTAATGCATATTGCTGAACAATGTCTGTATCGTTATAGTCCATGGAGTGACTCAGCTTAAATATGTTGCTTTAGGAAAAAATACATTCATATGTCTTTGCCTTTACATTTTAGGTGGCCAGGAGGAATATGTGTTGTCATATGAACCAGTCAATCAACAAGAAGGTTTGTAGATCTCGCTCAGTAAAAAATAATTTGAATTGTTAGAATGCTTCATGTACCTTTATGTACTAAGCACCATTATAAACAACTTCCCCTTTTTAAACTTACTGTTATTCAAATGAATAAATCATAAAGGCATAAATTATTAAATAAAACGTCTAAATTATTTAATGCAAAATCCAAAGGTGGGCTACTTCAATAATTTCTTGTGTGGTTTATATTGTGGAAGGAAAATGTAGTATGCTTAACAGTTTCATCAGTGAGAACCTTGGAAATTATCGTTTTCTTCTGTTTCATATTGCCTTAGCATTCTCACTGTTTCTGTCACAGCAAAAAGTGTGTGAATAGATCACTTGTCTATTTACCAACTTTAATTGAAATGTCTCTGAACAGTCTCCCATTTCTGTATGGACTTCTTACGTGGCTAATTTGGTTAACAATTGCCAAGGGATTTTTTCCAGAAAAAAAGTAAAATTTAATGAAATGGAAATCAATAGGAGAAAATATTTTCTCACACTTGCATTTAAAAAAAAATGCTTTTCACTGATTTCCAGTGGAATGGTTTTGTCTCTTCACCTTGGTCTTGATTGTGATTCACTGTGTGAATATAGACACAATTTTTAGTGTTCCCAATCACTGGTACAGGTGCTTTACATTATTTGATATATAGCTCATATACTTGTAAATTATTCTGATGAAAGGAATGTCCTTTGGGAATACTTACCTGTTACCTATCAAATCAGATGGCAGTCAAAGTAAATATACATCACATATTCACAGGAATTTTGAGTGCCGAGATTTCATTTTTGGTTTCCTGCAGTGAGTGGTGTGGCCAAGTTGTTTTTGCAACACATACACCTGTATAGACTTTCCACTCTGATTTGATAATCATGGCACAAAGGCCTCAGTTTATCAGTAATCTTCCAGAAGTAGTAAAAATTGTTATACAAGGCTAATATAGACTACATTATTTATGTAATATAATTTGAATTATTGCAAAATGCCAAATAAAGTTATGGATGAGAAATGCTTGAATTAAGACTCTACTAGAAATTGGGAGATGGTAGCCCTCTTTGATATAAAGTAAATTATGCCTAAACTAGGAAACTGGAGTTTTGTCACCCTCACAGGAGCAGCTGCTGGTCTGTGTGTGCCCCCTCGCCAGAGGGACTCACAATGGGAGAAAAAGCAAAGATTTTTGTTATTTAATTAATAAGCTGATAGTTACTGGATTCAAGACATTCCTCTTATGAATATAGTAATGCAGTGGAAAGGAAATAGCTCTGAGTCAAATTAAAATATGTTTAATATGCCAGACTTTAATTAATTGGTACTCATTTGTGCAGACAGATTTGAACCTAAAATTAAAATTTTTACTGCTGAAATTACATGATCGTGACAACATACTTGGGCATTATTGTCTTAATGGTTCTTAAAGTGTGATTAGACATAATCTACTTAAGCTTAATTTTCAACTAAAACCCCTTTATTATAAATAATTAAACTACTTTTAAAAGATACTACACTTAATTTTGTAAGGGTGTTAATAGTTACAGAAACTATTTATAGTTGAGTCATTTTGTATGTGAGTTGTGGTCTTACAGGAAAAGAAGCTTCTTCCAACAGACACAGAATGTCATGAACTGTGCTGCTGCTTAGGTGTCTCTTTGAATTGAAAAGATTTTCAAACCTCCCCTCTTTCCTTTTTCCATTAAAATTTAGGATGTTACTTTGTGAAAAGGGTTTTTTTTTCCCCAAAGGCTTCATAATTTAAGACTCATTTTCAATCACTGAGGATGATGATTTGAGAGTGAAGGTCTAACATCTTACTATGACTATGATATTAACTGATTTATGTTCTTCAACGTGTTTTTATTCTCTTTAGAAGTACATATTCTTTTAAGTATTAAAATCATTGCTATGTGAGAAAGCTTATTTTGATAACTCTTAAAAGTTAATAATCATATGAAATATAACTGATGTTATTCCTTTATGTTTAATAGTCAGTTACACTCGACCTGTGATTGTTTTGGGACCCATGAAAGATAGAATAAATGATGACCTGATCTCAGAATTTCCAGACAAGTTTGGCTCATGTGTTCCACGTAAGTTTCAGCAAACACTAAGGCAATTTTAAATTATATTTTTCTCTTAATTTTTTAATAGACATCCTCTGTTTCTTGGGTTAAAAAAAAGTTAATATATTGTTTAAACTTTATAGACCTATCTTAATGTTGTCAATCTGTTTGTGAAAATTTTGCAGTATAAATGGGAGACTTTTTGGATATTGTAGCGAAAAAAAGTCACTGTTTTTTATTTTCCTTTAAAAACTACTGGTTTATATTTAAAGATACTACTAGACCAAAACGAGATTATGAGGTGGATGGACGTGATTACCATTTTGTCACTTCTCGAGAGCAAATGGAGAAGGATATTCAGGATCACAAATTCATTGAAGCTGGCCAGTACAATAATCATCTTTATGGAACAAGTGTCCAATCAGTGCGAGAAGTAGCAGAAAAGGTAAATCAGTGCTACTTACTTTCATTTACTGAGGTGATTATATGCCTGTGCTGACAGGGAAAAAGAGAAGAATGGCAAGAAGCCATTAGGAACACTCTGACTTCTAAAGGAAATTGTATAAAACTAGAAACAAAGCACATTGTCACAGATGCATTTAAGGAAATAATGAAGCTTTGGAATAATGAAAGCATCATGATTAAATTGTGGGAAAAGAGCAATGATATTGTGCCCTCTCATTTAAAGAGAATATAGAAGAAATAATTGGAATCATAGGCTAATGAGCTGAGCTCACATACATAGATCATTAACTAATTAAGGTAGTGCTGGTAGAATTAATTAATATGATGATCCCTTTTACATAGACCTGTGTAGAAGAAAACTTGTAAAAATGTTATTCCTTGTGCTCCTCATAGTTTTAGCTAACAAAGGGAAAAGAGTAAATGTAAAGAATTTAATTTTAAAAGTATTTTTTTCCATAACTACACTTATATTTTGAAGATTGACCTTACTGTTTCTATCCCAAAGTGATTTGAGTTAACTATTTCTTGCAAATTCTACTTATTTCTAAAGTCAATCTGAAGTTGACTTGATCTGTCTGAAAAAAAGTGGGAAAAAGAAAGTGTATGTCTGAGAGAGCTTGTCCTAAAGAAAAATTTTTGGTGAAAATTTTTTGCAAATGTTCCATGTTGAGTTGATGAGTGTTGCTCTACTGCTTACAAATCCAGTGCATTTACAGTAGCCAATGTTATCTGATTTCTGTGAGAGAAGGACCAGCTATTTTCTAGGTGGGAACTCACCAGTGTGGGCACAGTCAGTCTGGACATGCAGAGGGTAAGTATGGGTAACCCGTGGGCCACAGGAGTGTAGTTAAGTCCTCTGGAAAACTCTGTAGACCGTTTTGACCAAATGGGTGAGTATTGCTATTTCTGGCAAATGAATTTACTGGAAGCAAAACCAGGGCAAACACGGTGAGATTCTGTGGGTCAAGTGATGTTTTCTTCTCCTGTCTTTCTCACCATAGGGAATGGAACCTGGCCCTGTGGGATATAGTGAGAAAAGCAAAGGAAAGAATATTAATTACAGAATTGTTCAAGTAAATGAACAGTACTTTGTATGGGAGGCTGAACAAAGCTGTGAAATTATCATATGTGGATAAATGATGAAACTGTTGAACAGCTTAAACATTATAAATCTGTTGGCAGTTGCTTCACTTGGTAGCACGAATACAATCCTTCAGTTCCATCCTGGACCTGAAAGTGGCTCTGTTCTTTTGTCCATCTGTTGGGATTAGTAAGGTACAAAATTGCTGTGAATCTTTCACAAATGGACATGAAGAACAAAGTATTACCGAATGTCTCCATGCAGTTAAATGTCTTGCACAGGCACTGTGGGACTTTGGGTAGATGCAGCAACTTCTCAGTTGCAGCTAACTTTATTTTTCTGGGAAGCAATGGCCTGTCCTTCAGAACTTTACTTCAAAATCATGACAGGGCTGCAAACTGGTTGATCTGGGACTACTCCCATCCTTGTATTCTTTTCCATCTCGCTGAAAAGATGAGTCTTTTCAGTGGGTTTTATTGCTGGGATACAAAAGATGATTTCCAGGTTTTCTACTTGGATCAATTTAGGAGAAGACAGAACAGAAGTGACTGCTATTGCCCCAAAAGAACCAGAAACAGTATTCTTAAAATAGCTTTCAGTTGTGTTCATTTGCCCATGCTTCCAGCTGATCCCTGTCTCTCTCGTTTCCTTACCCGCAATGGTAACAGCTAAAGATGCTTTCTGATGTCATTGTTCAGTTATAGAGGGCACTGGCTGCTGTGCTGGGCTTCTCAATCAGATGCAGTGCAAGTAAGGAACTAAAATATGTAAAATATTATTCTAAATGCACTGTGCAAAGAGTAAAATAGCTTCCCTGGATGAAAACATGATAGTATCACGATGTACTTGTGTTTCTTTTCCTTGTCTTTCACTTGAAAAGAATTTTCATATCCTCTTTCCTTTGGAATCATCAGCAGTTTGCAAATCTCTGTGTCTTGAGGCCACAGTTAATGAACATTCATTGCTGATTTGGATTAAACTGTCACGGTTATATCCCATAAAGTCCAGCACAGGTACTGTGCTGGCTCTCTAGCCCTTCACCCTTTGCCCCAAATCCTTTGGCTCCTGGCTTAAGTTGTTGGGCCAAACACAGCAAATAGTGTTTTATTTGAAAAAGAAAAAAGGACTAAGTAATGCTCTTAATTCTCAGTTCTCAGAGCATGTGCCACATTTAAAGATGTGGACAGATGAGCACATGTAAAATACTCTGCTAGGACATACAGACACCTTTTTTAAATGTTACCAGTTGGCATCCAAACCCATGGACTGGATCTGGGAAACAGCTATCATTAGCTGAAAGCAAACAGACATATGCATTGTTCATGTGGGAAGAACACTTCTCTTTAAGAATTCCTGAAATAAAATTCTGATTTTGTTGTGCAAGAGATCAAATGTAAACGATCCTAGTTATTTCTTCTGCCAGGAAGCAGAAGCATGTCAGTAATTTCAGACATTCCTCCAGGAATGATCTCCCAGGAGTTCAGGAATGCTGTTGTATGGTATGAGTAACCTTTGGTTATATGGTACTTGCGGGTTTGTATCCTGGCTCACAGATTTCTGCAATTCATATTGGTCACCGCTAAAGAAAAAGCTTTTCTTAATGTACTCACCTGAGAGTGGTTTTCTGTTCCTCTTCCCCTGTACCCCTCTAAAATGATGGTATGCAAAATTAATCCTCTGCTACTCAGAAAGGAAAGAAATAAAAATGTGTGATGTGGAAATGAGCATATCTGAGATGGAAGGAGCTGAGAACAGGAAGAGCCTTTGAAGTGAAGCTGGAAAATTCTTTATAGTGGGAGAATACAGAGGAGTAGGAAAGCAGCCTTACCACATTGTCTTCCAGCTGCCCAAAGAATGGTCAAGTTACATTTGTTTCTCAAGAGATGAACAATAAATCAACACAAATAAATTGCATTCACCATCTCCAATGTGGTATTTCTGCTGGGTGGTACCTGGGGGAGGAGAGGGCTTGTGTGCAGTTCCATCTGAAGGTTCTATGGTGGCATATTTCCCTGCCAACAGGGTTGTCACTCCCTCAGGTATACCAGTTAAGTCATCTGGCTCCTCTCTAAACTGCATCTGTGACATGGCCACCTCCCTAAAGCATCCTCAAATTAGTACCAAAACAAAGCAAAATAAAAAATTTGTTGGTGTGGTTGAAGTCCAGCTGCTCCTCTGTACGATTCTGCGTTGCTGATTGGGCTGCAACCTGTGATGAAGAGAGGAAGGAAGAAAGAAGGGTCAGGAACATCTCAAATGATGTCTGAGCCAACAGAAGAGATTGGGGGACCTTGTGCCAAAGTGGTGAAATCACAGTATCATTGATGCAAATAATCTAATTTTGTTGGTTTCAGTGGAGACATGTTTTCTCTTCTAAATTATTATGCTATGCTACTTGTGACTTAAACTTTACTTAGTGCCATTTTCCCTTCTCTGTCACTTTTTAGGGTAAACATTGCATTCTTGATGTTTCTGGTAATGCGATCAAAAGGTTGCAGATTGCCCAGCTGTACCCAATCTCCATTTTTATTAAACCCAAAACAGTGGAAAATATCATGTGAGTAAAAGTAAAGTACCTCAGGCTAAATTGTTTGAGACTGTTGTATTTGAAAAGCCAACCGCAAGTTATATGCAGACAATTGTAATGTTTGCATTTTAAATAATATTTAATTCCCTGAGTTTAATTTTTAGGAACTTTAAGATGGAGCTTCTAATCCAAATTAAAGTGCTTGGGAACAAATGCCATTGTGTTTAATTCCATGCAACATAATGCCAGAACAGCTTATTTCCACTACAGTCTTTGCTTGGTGTCTTTAGGGTTAACCCTCTTATTAGGATTAATACTCAAACAGTTTAAAACTTTAAAGACTCCTAGTATTTGACAGTAGTTTAAAAAAGGTATGATGTTTTCCCTTTCAGGGAAATGAATAAACGCTTAACAGAAGAGCAAGCCAGGAAGACATTTGAGAGAGCCATGAAACTGGAGCAAGAATTTACTGAACACTTCACAGGTGTGTTTTGCTTGTGACTGCTCACTTGCCAGAGTTGAAATTTTATTGCTTGCTGTAAAAATAGTACTTGCCTAACCACTGAGATAGTGAGCTTTGTTTTTCAGATGACCTGTGATTACTTTGAGGTATAGAGTCATCTTAGTATCTCTACACTGATTTCACTTTGATCAATTAATGTAATAGACACAAAAATTTACTGGGAACCTAATTTAGGTTTTAAAAACTCTAAGACTTTCTACCATTTTCCTGGGTATTGAAATGCAGATGTTTGTTTTGTTGGTGTCTTTTACAGTTAAAGATTTTATTTGCAGACCTGAAATTGCTCAGCAAAGCTACTTGTAGGAAATTGTTAATTACCTTTTTTCTTTTAAATTGGGAAGATGATCAAGCATAATGGTAAATGAAGCCTCTGAAAATTGAACACACTACAGCATTATGGTACTTAGGGAATCAAATTTGTGCATGCCATGGGCCACCCTGTAACAGCAAGGGAAGGGCTGCAGTCACTCACACTGTGCTCTTCTTCTCATTGTGGCTTCTAATGCAGGGAGGATGGTCAAGTCATGACCTTCAGGAGCCCAGAAATGAACCTTCCCTGTTCCTACCCTGACAGACCTTTCCTTTCCCTTATATTCTCTTTTGCAGTGTTTTAGTGTTTGCTGCCCCATTCACTTCTTTTCTCTGACATGACTCCTTTGTCCAGTTCTTTTCCCCACATCCTGTGTGGGGAGAGCTGTGAATGCAGCAGTCTGCTTCAGCTGGGCAGAGACACAGGATGTGGTGATGGCTTCACAGGGAGGAACCAGCATATTCCCTGCCCAGTCTTCCTGTGCCTTGTTCTCTGCATTTTGTGCTACCCAGCTGTCAGTTTATCCCAAGACCGTACCTTGCTCTTCCCATAGCTGTCTATCTGTCTGCACCCAGAAAGTTACGGGACTCTCAACATTTCTTGAAAATTCTTCCTATTATAGAGTCCCTTACCAAATAGCTTGCAAGTGTATTAGGTTTGTTGTTCAGAAAATGAATGAGTGTATTTTAATACATATCAATTACATATTTAGTCAGTAACTGGTATTATCCCAGGCTGTCTCAGGGCATTATATAGGACACTTTTCCAAGAAATTAAGGGACATAAATCACGATGTTTCAAAAACCTAAAAGACTTTTCAAATGCTGTAGTGTTTAGATCCATGATTTTTCTCCAGAGTATAAGGCTTGCTGACAAAGGAAGATGGTCAGACTTCTCTCCTTGATAATCACGTTACAACCAGAAATTCTTTTCTGAATCTGTCTGAGATACTTGAAGGCATTATAGATCCCAACTACAGTTTGGAGTCTGCCACCCATGTGAGTCAGGTAGTAAAACAGAAAGTGTGAGTATTCCCTAATCTGTGGAAAAATACCACGTCCTGTGGTAACTGATACCAACTTCAACAACAGTTTCCGTTTCCATAGACTTTAGCTTAACGTGAAGCACATGAAAAGCACATCTTTTGCAATTTTCAGGTTAGTGAGGTTTAGAAGAGCTGTGGTTGAACTTAGCTGGAGAGAAGGTGCTGAAGCTTGTGGCCTATTTGCATTGCAAAGACATTTCTAATTCTTTCTAATGCACTGTTGTGCTGTGAACATTGCGCTTGGCCTGTGGCAATGAAGCAGCCTCTGCCCACAGGCAGTACAGCATTGGGCTGCAGACAGGGAGAAAGTTTTTAAGAGATGAGAATGCAATGGTAGGAATAAAATGGAACTAATTTGCATGAAAGCAAAGCTTGGAAGCTGTAGTACTCTTAATGCACAGAAGAGTGAGTCTGACTTGCCTCCAAAACTCTTTCATGCTAAACTTCTTGGATTATTGACACTGAGATTGTGACACTAATTAAAAAGAAGTTGCTGTCTTACAGTGATTGCTCTTCCAGGCTGAAGTGTTGGTAAGAACAGCTCAAACTTCATCTTCATTTTCACCAGACCATACTTTATTCTCATATGTCAGAACACATTCATATTGGCTCATTTCTAATTATTTTCTAGCCTTGGCAAAAATATATCTTAACTTACACCATAGAAATGAGTATAGATTGTGCTTTTAACTCTATTAAGAAGCCTCTTGTCTATAAAACTTAAATCTGTTGTCTGGACAACTGTGAGTTTCTCCTCTTTTTAGCCAAAAGCAAAGGTAGAGCTAGCAGGTAGACATCGCAAGGTCAGGCAGCCTTGCTGTGCCAGCTTCAGGATCGAGCGGAGGAGTTCACCAGCCTGTGAGGACACAGCCCTGCACTGTCTTGCTTTGTGTTGGGAACACAAATGAAAGTTGGGCCAAAAACAATACTGGAGGATGTGAATTGACTCAGGCAAATTGGAACATGTGGCTAGGAAAAAGTTAAAAAACTCCTTGGTTGTATGTATATACTTGGTAAGACAGTGGAAGCCACTTCATGTCCCCAAGGAAGTTCTGTATGTGTCCTGCAGTACCAGTCTGTGCTTCACTCCAGCACAGAAACCGGGAATGTCCATGGGTGTCTGTTCCTTCAGCAATCAGAAATCCTCCTGCCACTCTGAGGGGAAAGAGCAGCTTGGCGTGGAGCAGCCTGGTTTCTGCACGGAGCGAGGAGGGATGATTGCTGATTGCCACATTATGTTTTGCAGCTATTGTCCAGGGAGACACGCTGGAGGAAATCTACAACCAAGTGAAACAAATCATAGAGGAACAGTCTGGTCCTTACATCTGGGTTCCAGCAAAGGAAAAATTATGAAAACAGATTTTTATTTTTCATTTTCTAACTGACATCACCTACTACATCTGACAACTCTTAAGCCCTTCCAGTGGAGCCTGCCTCTAGTTCTTTCCAGCGTGGTTCATACCCTAACCATCACATTCTACAGTTCCCATAATGCTTTACATTTGGTGTCTCTCTTAGTTTAAATAATTTGTATTATTGTGTGTTGTTGGTTTGCCATTTTTCAAACATGACAGTGGAATGGCCTGACCAGCTATTAGTTTAGGGTGGGGGTGGGAGGGAATTGCTTGGTAAAATTCCTTAATGTTTAAGGGAAAGTAACTTTCAAAGATTTTTCAAAAAGCTTTATAGACATTCTTTTAAAATTTCTTAACAATTGAAAGAAATGTTGTATTCAAGGAAGTTGTAAATTATGAGTAACTTTGCACGCTTAACTTTAATAGCATGGTTTGGTCAGGGCAATCAATTTCAGGTTTTATTTTCTGAGTTCAATCCTATTGTCACAGTATTTTCTTTTCTTTCCAGGCAGTTAGAAAGAAACTTTCAAATTTTGAGTTAGCATTTTCATTAAGTCCCATTACTACTCCTGAAGAGATATTCATTTTCATAATTTCATATGGATATTCTTATAATCTATTTTTTCATTTTTTGCCAATAAAATTGCTAGGGACAAAGATGTGTAATGTTTTTAATCTTCCTCATGAAACACTATTTATAGTGTGTTACAGAAATTCTTTATAGATAATGATCATCACACTTTTTGAGCCTAAAAATATGTTTAGGTGCTAGGAAACCTTGTATTTTTCAGAGGAATGCCAAATTTCCATTGGCAGTAATTCAGAAAACAGCTGCAGAGATGGTCATTAGGGCAATGAAAGAATGATTCATAGCCTAAAAATGTGTGTGTTCTTAGGGGTCAGATTTTAATGAATATTTTACCCACAATAACTGCCTATTTTGTTATAATAAATATATATATATTAAACTTTCTTTAACTAAACTCTGTAACTATGGGAATTATTTTCTTTACATAGTTGCGCACACATATAAATATATATATATAAAATATATATTTTTCTTTTACCACCTACTCCTAGCTTTTTGTTTTGAATAAAAAAAAAAAAATTAGAATTTACCTTCCTTAATCACGGAAAAATCAAATGGGCTGTGATGGCTGGGCATGAAGTCCAGGGAATATTAGTACAAGAAAAAAATACTTGCAAGTTCTCCTCTTTTCTATGGAACTCCAGGTATTTCTCTTCCCCCGTCCCCTTTGTAATATGCATGTCTTAACCAAAGGGAGAATTCAGAGTCAACAATATATTTTTTTCTGTACATGTTCGTCTTGGATTGCACAGTCACAAGATTTTCCATTTGCAATGCACAAAATTCTGTGCTGAATGTTATGGATACGTTGTACCAAAACCTCCAATAATGAAATTCTCTAATTCCTGTATTACTTGGTACCTGCCATTGCTTGTTTGCAACGGATTGTTTTTGAGAGGGATGTACTTATGGCAGTCATGGGGCAGTCACACAACCAAATCAGCTTTGGTTTGTAAAGAATTACCAACACTATCCATTCCATTTGTTAGAAAGAGGAGAACAGCTAATAAACTTTATTGTACAATATATTTGTCAAGCGTGTTTTTAATTATGCTAAATACAGGTGTTATAGCACTTTGGAATAATTGACTGAGACTGTAAATGAAAATCATATGTGATTTTCTGGACAAGTGACCACATTGGGGTCTGTGAAGTTACTGCATTAAAAGCAGGTTTAAACTTGTGACACTGTTATTGCTGGTGTTATGTGGAATGCTAATGAGGCTTACAGGAAGTTAAAGCTGTTGGTGCATGGCCCAAAAGAGTTTCTGGTTTTCAAGATTTGGGAAATCAAGTGTGCTGCCTTTCTGAGAATTCCTGCCCATGAAAGTGCATGGTGTACTGGATTGATGCAGCTTTTGATAAATAATGTCATAAAATTTTAAGGCAGCTAGAAGTGTACTGTTGTCTCCCTCTTTGAAAGTGACTGATTGTTTGAGGTGTCTTGTGAGACATCTTAAAAGACCAATTCTAAAAAAAATAGAAGGATATGAGTCTTTATTAAATCTGCAAACACATCTGAGATCTCTGTATTGTAAACACTTCTTTTTACCTCTTTTTTTAACCCATCAGAAAGAGCCCTGTTCAGCTGAGTAGGTCTGTGAGGAATTGCTCTTTCATACGTTGGAGTGTCTGAGTAACTGTCACTGAACTTCACCCCCAGGCACTTGTCATAAACTAGCCAGGTATCACCAAATACTCCACTCAGACCGAAGTCCACAGCAATTACCTTGCACAGGTGTCATGCTGGAGTGAAAACAAGTTTTGGATCAAGAAAACCCAAAGAACTCTGGAGTATTTGCTTTGCCTTTTTTGTTTTGTTTGCTTCCAGTGTTGCCTTGGAGCACTGGCAGAAAAGTTGATTCTGAAAGCCTTTATGCTCCTTGTTGTCTTACCTTGTGTAACTGTCAGGGTTTTGCATTACTTAATGTTTCTCTGGAGGGGTCTCATTTTTCCAGCATCAGGTGCTGATATATCTTTGATTCTTGGGTACACTTTTCTGTATTTTAGAGTTACATTTTATGATACATGTACTTTGCTTAAGGCTTCTACTTTAACAACTAGAGTAATTAGGAAATCCAAATGGCATCATACTGATTCATTACCACTCTTTTGCTGGCGCAGTGAAGGCATCGTGGGTTTTCTTCCTGCCTGATGATAACCCAACTATTTGTAATTGCTATACAGACACATGCTCGATGAAGTATTTGTTACTCTCTATTATTACTGTAAGTTATATTATTTTCTTGTGGGCATTTTTGCTAAGCTGAAAACTAGGAGAAATTTAATATCTCCTTAAAGCGAAGGTACTCATAGAGTTAAGAATAAAATAGGAAAATTATCTAAATTCTGATGAACTGTGCTTGTGTGATTGTTTAGAGGGGGTTGTGTTTGGAGTAGACCTCCTGTACAAAAAGGCTGCTCCTCTGCCTTCTGAACCTTTACCACAGAGGATCAGAAGAGCCACAGGAGAGCCCTGGTATCAGATTCATGTCTTACTAATCCTGCCCTTGCAGTCCTAAGCAACTGATGCTAGGACTGTGCATCAGTCTTGTTATCTGTATATGAATGTAAGCCCTTCTGCAAACATCAGGGAGAGAGGGCTTCAGATGTTAATCTGGCCAGTACAAAGGGCACAGGAGGGATCCAAGCAATGGGTCCTTAAAAGCATTTGGAAATACTGCAGTGGCACCAGGTTATTCTTTAACATGTAAGACAAAAAAGGGACAATAAATTCCAGATGGTCTAGGCAGCCAACAATCAAGAGTTCAGCCATAAGGTTTTGTTTGGGGAGAAGGCCTGGAGGGATCATTCTCTCTTTTTTTGAAATTCTAAACTTGAAATAGCAATTAATTGACTCGGCTGTTGTTGTACAGGTGCCTACTAAGGGTTAGAGCATCCTGCCAAACTGCAGTCAGGTAGCTGATGAGTGCTGGAAGCATTCTGCCTCACTCCCTGCTGTACAGGCTGTTGGATGCACAACACTGTGTGGCTCATGCTCTCCCTGGGTGGGAGGACTCACGGGACACAGCCCTTCTGTTTCTGGGAGCTGGGTGCTGAGCAGAGAAATGGCAGTCAGCAGAGTAAAGCAGCACTTAATGGCTTTCATCTAAACAAAGCGTTACAGGCACCTGCAGTTCACTGACTAATGAGAAATGAAGAAAAGGGCAGCATAAATGAGGCTTGCTGTGTGAAAGTTACACTAAAATTCAGAGAAGCTTTTAACAGAGCTACTGTCAGCAGTTTTGGCTCTTTCTGGGAGAGAGCATCCTTCCTGGGCTTTCTCTTAAACCTTAAAAGAAGTCAGAATAATTCAGCTATTTTATAGCACTTGCTATTAAATTTCAGGAAATGTGCACTTAGCATGTCCTGTACCACCTGTACAGGCTTTGCTGTTGTAAGAGCCTGGGCTTCTGGTTATGGCTTTATGCAATTTCTGACAATGCTGAGAATGTGGCATCAAGTGACTGTCTGCTCTGCCAGATAAACTGCTTACCTTGAATCTCCTCCTGGTTCCTGACCCCCACGTATAGGGGATCCATAGACCTCAGCAGGAGTACTGGTTAGTGCGTGGTTCCCCAGCCCTGCCCCCACCTCTGTGTGCCGGTGTGTAGCCCTTTATTGAATGAAGTCTGTGGGTGGGTGGTGCCAATGCAGAAGCGACCTCATTGGTGCCTCAAATATTTTGCAATTTCCAGGTCTGATTTTTTTTCCAAGTGTAGAGGCAGGGTGGAGAGAGGCATGCTTTCTTTTCCAGTAGTCATTACAAGGTGACGTGTTCCAAGGTAAGCAAGGTATTGGTGAACAAAGTGCATCGGCAATTGAATGCAGCAGATTTTCACCTAAGAGCAGACTGGAGAGAGCACTCTTGCAGAAGCCTTGATATCTGGGAGTTCTGAAGGCTGAAAAAAAATCACAGATTCCAAAATTTTCACCATGAAGAGCTCCAGAAATATCTTCTATCTTCTCTTCTTTCATGCTGGTAAGTGTTGCCTAAAAGCTTTTGCTGTGGTATGGGACCTCTGTGTGATGTGAGAGAGCACAAGGAAACTAGAACCACTTCTGAGCCAGTCTCATATGGCCAGAAAATAAACCAAAGGAAATTATAGAAAAGCAGTAGAAAAGGCTGTATTGAACACCATGTATGCATCTTGATTCATTGTTATCAAATGTTGTATTTCCTCAGCACAATCAATTTCTGGTTCAGTGGTGTCTGTTTCTCACAACAGTGAGCAGTTCCATGATGCTTACTTTGTAAAAATAGAAATAATTGCTTTATTCCACTTATCATGCTCTGTGCAACATGTTGGCTTTCTCCTGTCACTCCCAAATTGTATTGGTGAGTGCTTTTAATTTCACCAGAGGTGTAGGTGCTGTTTCTGAAGCAGTCTTCAGTTCTTCAAAAAAGAAATGGTCCTAGTTTATTCTGTTTTTCCCCCCATTGTTTCTGTTGAAAGCCCATGACAGGGTAGTAGTAACCGTATAAATAGCCATTTGACAAGATGTTACACAATGGAGTACCATTACTTTGAGGAGTCATTGGGGTATTTGTCAGTTATAGTTATAGTGTGCTTAGGACCCTGAGCATATTTCAGATGGAAGTTGCCAGCTTCTGCCATTTCAAGCTTTAAGTATATCTACTGATATACAGAAGGGCCAGATTTGAGAATAAACTTGGGTTCAGACACTGACCTGATGTTTTAAGCAGGTTTTCCTTGGCAGTAGGAAGAGAGGCTAACTGCAGGCCTTGTCTGTGCTCAAGCCCACTTCAGATGGGTTAACTTGTAAGGATACCTGGTTTTTGATGAGTGAGGAAAAAACCAACAGATTCATGCTGTTTCACTATTTTGGCTGAAATATAGAGCTAAATGAACTTAATGTTTCAGGTGTATGGCTAATGATTTCGTCATACAGTTCATGTTTTACCTCCTGTGTGTCTATGTCTAAATTCAGAATGCTGAGGCTGAAAAATGGCACTTAGCATATATACCTACTGAGATGCTCTCCATCTTAATTTCTATTTGCTTATGTTTATAAAAAGAAAACTCCAAAATTAAAAACAGGATTCTTCTTTCAGTCCCAAGGAATTAATGCTGAAAATTTCACCCCAGCAGAGGAGTTAGTACAAACATTAAGTTTCTGTGAGGTGTGTTTTTACCATGACCTGTTATGCCTTTCTCCCAACCATCTTGGTTCTCAGAATTCCTGCAACTCAGAGGTGGGCAGTTGTTTCTCCCTCTACTGGCACATACTGCCATGAAAACTTCCTGTAAGCTTTCCAAGTCTGACTTAATATTTGTTGACAGCAGTAGAGTTGGCTCTGTGTTGCAGAGGAACAGAAAGCCAAACCCACTGTTTCAGTATTGGATCTTTTGGCATCAACAGTCTTGTTTAGTCTGCAGCCGCTAAGTCAGAAAATGTGCACAGAGCACTATCGGGCACTAGTGGAGTAATTTTTAACTTGCACCGTCAGATGTGGCATCTCAGCTGCATGGCACTGGGGGGGAAGTAGAGGGCCAGCTAGAGGTATTAGAAAACCACATGATAAATGGTTTACAGCAGACTCCAGCTTAAAAATGGAAATTGTAGACAAACAGTGGAATGTTGTGTCCCTGCTTACGAAAATGACCCGTGCCTGTTTGTCAGCGTAACCCACGGGTGCGTTTCCATTTCACCGCACTGTCTGGGCACGATGACATCTCCTTACAAAAGCAACCAAGTGTTTGGAACTTTGGCACTTAGGAGGGTGGTGTTTGGGGCCACTGAAAGGCACCTTTCTTTGCTAATTAATGGAAATCTCCACTACTAAACTTGAGTCTTTTCCTATATGGCTCTGCCCTCCTCTTTTCCTGACTGCAGTTATGATCTCTTATGAAAGACTGTTTTGAAGGGCCAAGTTTACTTTTCTAGTTTTCATAATAAGCCTAGTGGCAAGGCTTTTGAGCACCTAAGGTTGCTTTTTAAATTCAGACCAATATGGGCAGGACTCCAGGTACTAACTAGCAATACTTGAGACGAATTGTCTTTAGACAGTCTCTGGTTTTGTAGTGTATCATTTAAAATAATAATTTCATATGCTTTTGACTTTGATTAAGATGATGTATTCTGCAAGGTGTTTAGAACAGTCTGGATGCCCTGACCTATTCTACGGTACCCACATTTCTTATGACAGAAACAAATGCCACTGGATTTCGGTATCTGAGTCTGATCTTGTGGTCAGTCCAAAAAAACTTCAGGATTCATGTTAATCGGAATGCAAGTGGGAATCATCTCTAAGGACTCACTGCAAAGTGAGACCTGATTTTTTTTCTGTTTAGGGAGGAGAAGCAGAACAAAAGTTTGCTTCTAAATGGTAAAGCTCTGATGCGTTCTGTAATGTTTTCTCTTGGTGTTGTGTTTGCAGCTCTTGGCCTGGAGCGTATCCGGTGGTGCACAGTCTCTGAGGAAGAACTTTCTAAGTGTAATGGCATGAGCAAGGCCTTTAGTGAGGCTGGCATCCTTCCCCCTCTGGAGTGTACAGCAGGGGGGTCAGCTGCTAACTGTACCCAGATGATCAAGGTGAGCTGTGAGTGACAGCAGTGTCATTGGTTTAATTTCTTCATGTGCCTAATAATAATCCTCTGGCGAGGTGCACAGGTCTGTGGTAAATGTCTGGCCATCCAGGCAGCTGACCCTCTGCTTCCTGGCACTCATGGCTCTGAAAAATCAAGGCATATCTTTTTTAGAAAAGACACAAAAGTATACATATGAACTTGAATGTCAGAATGGCCCCGTGTCATCTCTTTGGCTGCTCACATATGGCCAGTCATTAGGAACACAGATAAGGTCTTAAATATTTCCTCCCAAATACTAATCTTTGATTTGGGAATTGTGTCAGATTTATTTAGCAGACATTTAAGAAGGGATGGAGCTACAAGATGCAGACAGTAATTAAAGCTGTGCTGCTTAGCCTCTTAAGTAGATTGTATATTGATAAACTCTGGATCAAACTCTCATTTCAGGGTCCTGTCATGGAAATTGCTGTATAAACAGATGAGCTGAGTGTAATCAAATCAAATCTCCCAATACTGAGTACAAGAGAGAGGCAAAGTAGCAAGTGGGGTGAGCAAAGGGCAAACCTCTGTATTAAGCTGTATTAATTCAGCTGCCCAGAGTATGCTCAGTTTCCAAAAAGAGCGTGCCTCTGGGGAAGGTTTTAAAGACTGGGAACATGTGAATTTGCAAAATGATGTATGCAAGATAATTCCTTCCTTTGGAGGGGGTAGAAGGTAAAAAGTGGATGTTAGAAGCAGTGTGGAGGCAGGTAATCACGGTTGTCTTCACTGGCAGAGTGTGGGGGAAGGGAAGGTTGGCTGGCTGTGTTAATCAATAATGCTCTTTGTGTATTCTCTGTAGATATGCCCAAGAATCAGGTTTTTGTGGAGGAGATGCAGCCTGTCAAGGACAAGAGGTTCAGAGCAAGGAAAGGAGATCTGAAAGAATAGGTTGAAGGGAGATGAGGCAGATGATTGTGTGGCCAGAAAAAAGGAACAGATTTCAAAAAGTGATGTCTTGTAATTTTTGTCAATGAAGCAGAATGGTTGACTCCTAAGACTACCTCATTGCCTCTTGATAAATACTGTTCTTGAGCAAGGGAGTCAAGGCTGTATTGAAAAATGCTGAGAGCAGATACCGATACAGATGTGGATCTTACCTTGGAATTAGACAGGGCATTCTAATGTCAGGTCTTCCCAAAACCACTTGGCTGATTGCTGCATTGAACAGAGGGACCTGTTAGACTCTGCAAAGCAGATTATTTAAAGGGCTGATGCCTGTCTGCTTCTGAAATACAGAGCTCACAGAATTGCATTTGCAAGCCATTGGAAGTAGCAGGCAGGCAGACAGCATGAGTAAGTTGCTTTCTGATGAAATGAATTTTCACTGTAAGGCTTCAGACAAGACTTTGTCCTTTAGACCTCTTTTTTTTTTTTTTTTCCCTTGTGCTAATAATCTACTAAATATTCAAGCTGACCTACTCTGTGTAGGACTGTGTGGAACCCCTGAGTTGGCATCTGCACTGAACTCTGATCTTTGAGGCCGAGAAGGGAGCAGGACACAGTGGCTGAAGAGGCAGGTGCTGTTTTGTAACACTGCATAATTTGGACTTAGACCTGTGAATGTGTTAGCACATGGATAAAGGAAAAAACCTTTTTGATTGAAGGTGTGTAAAAATTAAGAAATACCTAAATATTTAACTAGGGAACCTGACAATATTTAATGTGACCAGTGCTTATTTTCAGCAGGTCTTTGAAACACTTATGTAGGTAATTCTGAAATGTTGTGACATACAGTAATAAACTTCCTCTGAAAATAATGAATAGAATATGTCCATCACATGTATACTTATTAAAAAATTATATGTGAGTCCCATGCTTTTGCTAAATTTATTGGCAAATGCTTGCTGCAAAAAAAATAATACACCCACACTGCTGTTGATATGTCACCTCAGCAATAATTGTGTGTATTTAAAAGAGATGTCTGTAGCCAGGAAGCTAATTCATGTTAAATACAACAATAGACTGGTTTTGTCTTGTGCTATTCTTACAGAAGCTATTGATCAGAGGCTCTGTGTCTGAACAGAGCTTGTAGGTTCAGCTTTTTGGTCAGAAAAGTGCTATTTCCTATGAAAATATGGCCATATAACATGCCTCATGACTTCTGTGACACCCTTTCCATTATATCTGCTCTATTTTCTGTCCACCACCAATTCTAGAAGCTCATTTTGTTCTTCTTCAGGGTAAGATCCTTCTAACTCCCACCTCCTCTAACTCCCACCTCCTCTCCTGTCAGGTGTCCCTCCTAAACAACAGGCTGTATTTGATTCCTAAACTGTCCTGTGCTCTAACCCTCACCAGTAGAATATCGCATCTAGTTATTCCAGAAAGATTGTGTCTGTTCTTTAAGATGCAAATATCTTCCAACTCCAAGTCTGCTTCAGGTTCCCTTGGATTTATTCAGCTCTTATTCATGAGAAGCAACTCTCAGGACATCTCTTGTTTCAGCTGATTAATGGATATAATCTTTTTTCTCCTTCAAGCCAAACAAGTAAAAGATTTCAAATTACATGGCAACTTCAAATCTGGTTTAGATGTCAACATCAACATATTACCTGTGCTCTCACATGATCCCTTAAAAAATGTTCAAGCTCTGTATGTTGTTCAGCCTGTGGGAATTTGCTGTGGTGTGCTGAGTAGTCCTAGCCCTGCCCTGACCAGGGCTTTGCAAGCTCCCAAGGGATGGAGAAACTAAATTACTCCCGCCAGTGCCAAACCAGAGGTTAAGCAAACTGGTAAGAAACTTGGAATCAGCTTAGGAATGCAAAATGTCACACTGCTGATTATTTCTTGGCAGTACCTTGTCTCTGGGAAATGCCCTCTCCTGGCTCCCATAGGTTCAGCACACAGTGGGAGCTGGCTCTGCTGGCCAGAGGTGTGTACAGCAGTTCTCCTGGCCTTGCTGCTGTGGGAAGTCCCGTCCTGTGCTATCCAGAGCAATCCTGCATCTGTAGCAGGATCCCAGCCAGCTTGGTGTTACAGTCAACAGAAAATACATTGTGCTGTTGGACACGTTCCCCAAAGTGGATGCCTCAGACTTGTATTCTCCCAATTTGAACAGTCTTTTTAGATACTTCCTCCTTCTCGGGAACCCATTGTCACCTGCTCCCCTGCTGACAAAATGCATGTCTGGCTTGTGCTGAGCTACAAGCCAGCAGGATCTAAGGGTGCTTTGGAGTGCACTTTGGCATTCAGATTTTGTAGCCCCAAAAGATACTATTTTGAACTATCTCTGTATAATCTAAAAATGTATTTACTTTATTTAAATCTTCAAGAGTCAGGGTACTAGCTACAGAGATGAATGAAACCTCAAATCAATGGGCCTTAAGATCCTTCACAGAGCTGCAGCATCCATTTCTAAGGTTCCTCTGAACTATTAACACTAGTGAAGCCATCATGGTGCAGGGCTGGTTTCTGCATTGTTTCTGCAGGAAGGCAGTTTTGAAGGTCTAAAATCCCTCTTGGTAAGAGTTCAGAAATTTGTGTGCCCTTAAAATAACTGGAAAAAAGAAAACACAAATACAGATTAAGGGGTGTCTTGTAAATTCATGGGCACTCTGGTTGTTAATAAATACTGAAATTAAGCTTTAACAAACATTCTGCCCTTGTGTCTGCACAGGATGACTTGGCAGATGCAGTGACCCTGGATGGCCGCTTGATTTTCCAGGCTGGAAGGGAGCATGGTCTGAAACCTGTGGTTGGGGAAGTATATGATCAAGGTCTGTTCTGATCAAATGCCTTTTAGATCACTTAAAATGCATAAGAAAAAGTATTTGCTGTTTGCATTTTATTTGGAGTCCTCTTGAAGACTCTAAACAGTAGGTAGTATTCAGGTTCCCTCTTGGTTGCTCCTGCCTGTAACAGACTGTCTGGGGAAACAGGAGACACAGGGCTGTGGCTGAGTGTGTCCTGAAGCATTTGGGTCAGAATAGCTGTTTCTGGAATAAGTTTGTTGGGTTGTTTCTTGTTTCTTTTTACTGTCTCTCTGCTTACTGTGTTCTCTGTTCCATACTTTTCAGATTAATGAATTGCAAAGCATGAATTATTAGGTTTATCTGTCAGTCCCATGCATTAGAATAATTAGATTTTGTTTTTACTAGTGTATACGATTACCTGCTGGAAGAAAGGAAGTACTAGATTATGCTTCTTGTCTGGGTGACCTTAAGCTTTGAGTTCCTTTCAAGGCAGAGACAATAATTCAGTGCTCGTGTAGTTCAGAGCTGGAGGATGCCCCCATAACTTTAAGACACAAGGGAAGGGAGAGCTCTGGAAGCAGTTTGCTGGCAATGCTGTCCCATCACTGTGTTGTGAGATGGAGCTGGATTTGTTTTGTAGCTGGGTCTCAGTGTCACCTGGCCAAAGGCATCCTCAGAAGTGGCTGTTGGGCTCAGTCCATAGGATCTTGGGTCATCTGCAGCAGCCCCCCCACCCTGTTAAACACATCATGACTCTGGTGAGGGACCTGTGCTTTGGCTTCTTAAAACCAAATGGGCCTCAGGACCCAGAGGCTAGCTATCTCCATTAGTCAGGCTACGAGCTGAAATAAGAGAAAAGGGAAAGAAATTTAGTGATTTCTGATCTAAATAAAATCAGATTAAATGACCTTGTGATCACTTCAAACCCTCAACTCTTGACTCTGAGTTATATTAAACTGTAAAACAAAGAGAATGAAATCAGCAGTGATGCTCCAGAAACAACAGTTCACTCTGCTGTAACAAAATTAAGACCAACTGGGGAGTAAATTATATCGGTTTCAATTCAATCCAAATATATCTAAAGTCATAGAAAACTTCCTCCAGCAAGGAACCTCCCTTTCAAAGCAGAGTGACCTCCAAAGTTAGAGCAGATTGTCTGTGGACTAAGACAATTCACACTGAAAAAATAACAGGGTACATTGATACACAGGCAGCAGGTTCTCACCAAGGATGTGAACAGAGTGACTTGCTTGTGGGTAGGGAAGTCACAAGAGGCCAAAGATCAGTGTATGTCACTGTAATGCTGCTGTGAGGCTACTTAGGTTGCTTCTCTTTCTTCCTATGCTGCAGAGGTTGGAACTTCCTATTATGCTGTGGCTGTGGTGAAGAAGAACTCCAACATCACCATCAACAGTCTGAAGGGTGTGCGCTCCTGTCACACCGGCATCAACAGGACTGCAGGCTGGGATGTGCCCGTGGGTTACCTCACTCACACCGGGCACCTGGCAGCAATGGGATGTGACCTTCCAAAAGGCAAGAGTTAGAGGGCAAAGATCTCTTCAGCAATGCTCTCCCAATGGTCTTGGGACCCTGTGTGTGTGTCCAGAGATGTGATTCAGCTGCTGTTTTGTTCTTTGACTTTGGTGCTCCTTGTACGATGGAATAGACCTAATGTAGGTCTGATGAAGACTGCAGGGTTTTGGTTTTTTTTAAACTTGGAAATTATCTTTTAAGAAGAAAGTAACTTGTGCCTTCTATGTCTTTGTAGAGATGTACTGTGTGGATGTGTTAAAATGAAATTGTAGGATCTTGTTTATTCATTGCTAAAAATGTCTCATTCTAATTTTGCATTTAGCTGTAAGTGACTATTTCAATGCAAGCTGTGTTCCTGGAGCAAATGGTGTGAACTATCCTAAATCCCTCTGTCAGCTCTGCAAAGGGGACTCAGAAGGACAGAACAAATGTCAACTAAATTCCCAGGAGCAATACTATGACTATAGTGGGGCTTTCAGGTAAAAATCGTGTCTTTGTCAATTTTTTTTATCGCTGTACCCTTTCCGTAGTCATGTTCAGGCCTCACTGACAGGAAACTGAAGCTACAGAGCTTCCAGTTGATCTTGTTAGAAAATCTGTAGTTTTGTTAGGATAGCCATGCTTTTAATTTGACTGAATAAAAGTAATTATTAACCCATTATTTAAGGTATTAATACCTGAATATTAAAACCAAATGGATATTTAGCACATATACTGGGCAGGGAAAGCCCCCTGCTGTTTGCTGTCTCCAGCTGTTGACACAATCTGAGTGTTTCAGCAGGCTTTACTGACTTATCTTTCCCAGTAAAACCTGATGATCCTCGGAGTCTGAGAGCTGAACTGCTGCCCTACTTGGCTATTTCAGTCATCCCATCTCAGCTGCACTGAATTATCGAGCTGCTCTGCCCTCCATTTTTGCACACCAATCTTTATTTTCCTCTTTCCCATCTGTGTGCTGTGTTGCAGGTCCCAGTCCCCGAGTCATAGCATTAATGAGGGCACAATTTGCTTATGAGAAACACTTGCTCTTCCCTGTGAATTCCCCAAAAGATTATGTGCCTGCCTTAGACACAGAACTGTATTGGACAAAGAAGGTCATGGTGTTTGTCCCAGGCAGCACTGAACATGTTGTTCATGTTCACCAAATGACAATGATAGTTTACTTCATGCTCTAACAGCCACTAGTCTCTGCCTTGAGCAAAACTCTCAGCACAAGGAAGTAGGTCAGTGTCTGTGGCTGATGGAACGGAGCACAGAGCCCTCAGGCTGTCAGCCGGCAGTGGCCAGAGCACGGGGGTTTTATAATGCATTTTTGTGGTTGGATTTGTATTTATTAGGTGTTTGGCTGAAAATGCTGGAGAGGTTGCTTTTGTGAAGCACAGCACAGTGCCTGGATATACAGATGGTGAGTAATCCTGAAGCTTGTTGAAAAATGGCTGCAAGGTCTGAAGTACGGTATCTGTAATGACAGTGTAATATCAAATATTTGATGTATTTGGAATTGAGGAATCAGCAAAAATATGCTGTAATAGTGAAAACAGATGTACCCTCTGAGGTGTGCACCAGGAGATAGAGAATTTTTAAAATGTTTGATAGTGTCGGTAAAGGTGAAAGGTGGAATCCTAAGCTGCTTCTGGAAAGAGGCCTTCAACAGCAGAAAACTCTTTTTTATACAGTCCTGAGCTGTCACATTGCTCCAGCCTGCCAAGGGATTCAGTGGAGACTAGGAGAGTTAACATGCCCTATCTGGCACTGTGTAAAAACTTCCTTGAATCTAACATTGCTTTAATATCTTGTACCTGTCTGACCCAGGGGAAAAAAACCCCAGAAAATGCTGTACATGATTCTAAACTAGGGATGCTCTTGATATGCTGCAGACGCCAGTACAGCTCAGTGCAGTCTCACAAGTGTTACAGGACTGAAGGACGACAGAGATGCACAGGATATCCTGTGCAGGCAGGAACAGTTCAGAGATGCTCAGGAGATGTGTGTTCTGCTCCACATGTGAAGCTTGGAGCCAGAAGCATCAGCCCCACCTGATGTCTGTTCCTTAAGCACATCCTGTCTGATTTCAGGGAGAAGCCTTTCTTCCTGGGCTCAGGGGCTCCGCTCCCAGGACTTCCAGCTTCTGTGTCGCGATGGCAGAAGAGCTGATGTGACAGAGTGGAGAAGCTGCCACCTGGCCCGAGTCCCTGCTCGGGCTGTGGTTGTGCGGCCTGACACAGACGGGACAGTTCTCTTCCAGCTCCTAAACCAGGGACAAGTAGGAGACTGTTTTTTCATTGCTACTTTGCATTTTAGAAGGGTTCTCCCACCAGTCTAACCAAACTGAAAACAGGATATCTGAGCACTTTTGGCTCTGTGGGGTTTGAAGCGGTATGGGGTGTCACACATTCCAGGTAGAGAGATATGTGACAGGTGCTTCTTTCTTCTTTAATATTACAGCAAAGATTTAATGGGGTGGGTGCCAAGTTTCAGATGTTTGACTCTGCAGCCTACGGTGCCCAAAATCTTCTGTTCCGAGATGCCACCACGGAGCTTGTTGAAATTACAGCTCAGAATTACCAGGCATGGCTGGGTGATGAGTATCTTCATGCCATGCAAGCTCTGAGCTGCAACCCCAACAGTAAGTTGTCTGTAGATTCCTATTTATAACCAAAAAAAAGATAGCTGATAACACAGATCATCTTGATTCTGCTTTATTTTCTTCCCACTCTTGGAGGGTTCCGGCAAGATGCGAATCTGATTTTTGAGCATGGGCAAAGGTCACTTTTTGACCTAGAAACAATAGTGCATTGCAGAACATTTTCCTGTGCAAATTGGCCCACTTTTTTATAAGATGCAGGCATTTTTCACCTTTGCTAGTATATGAGAGACATTAATCTGGTAAGATGCTACTGCTACCTGGTACTTAATTTCTTACCTGCTGACAAGGAGAAGTAATGTGCTGCTATGCAAATCCTCAGGTAGTCTATAAAATACGGTGAATGGGCTCCTAGCAGAGGGTTTCCTCCACAAGCTGAAGGAAACCTTCAGCTGCTCTTTATTGAAGCATTATGGTCCTTCTTGCTATCAGAAGAAAGTAGAAATTACTTGATACACATTCTGGGAAAGTCAGAAACACAAATTACAATAATCTTTGCCTTAAGAAGCTTAAAAATCCTGGCAACTGAGGCTCCCAGATGTGATCTGTGCTGTGGCAAAGCCCCTCACCTTCCTGACTTGTCTCTTCTGGGCATTGCTCCGTGACTGGCAGTGTGAAGAAGCTTGTGTTCAGGGTGGCTTTTTGCTGCACTCAACTAACACATTGTGGCTGGGCTTAATGGTCAGTAATTGTAGAAATTGTTGTTCCTTTGCTATGGAGAGGTTTGCAGTGTGGACATAACTGCTCGTCAGGGAGTGCCCTGGTTCCTGGTCTGGTGTAACTCTGAGCTGGAGGGATGGGGAGCAACACAGAAGCAAATATTTTCAATAATATATATGGGACACATGTGACAGTGGGCAGTGTGATGGCTCCTTGTCTAGTGCAAAGAAAGTGAATGTAGTATTTGCTTTTCAATTTTGTGCAGCAATGCCAGAAAGCCTGAACTGGTGTGTTGTATCCACTGAGGAGATTTGGAAATGTGGTGAAATGGCCGTTGCCTTTAGGAAAGAGAATCTGAAGCCAGCAATTCAGTGTGTTTCAGCCAAGACAAAGGAAGAGTGCATGGAGCTGATCCAGGTAGGCTGCTGCAGTCATTGTGCCATAAACCAAATGAACAGAAGCTGCTCTCTGCTGGGTAGGTGGGGTTAGAGAGATGTGCGCTCACTTTGGTGACCAGTAGGAACACTGGATTTCAAGATGATCTGTAGCTCAGATGGTCTCGATGAACCTGGACCCTGATCATCTTTGGCTGTGAGGAGAACACTGTTTCCCATCTAACTCAAGCCTCTGTATGTGAAATCTCCTGCCCCTGTTTCAGTGATGATGCTTTATGCACATTTGGGAGATTTTCTTTAGCAGTGTGATGCTCTTTTGCTGGCAGCCTTGCCCTTCAGGGTGCCACAGGTGTGACCATAAAGGTGTCGTCATTGTAGCAAGGAAAGTATCTGCTGGGTTTTTTTCAGAAATCCTATATTTTCTTTTATTTTTCAGAAAAAGGAAAGTGATGTTGTAGTTCTGGGTGGAGCTGATATTTACACAGCTGGGAAGACATATGGCCTTGTACCAGCTGCTGGAGAAAGTTATTCTGGTAAGAAGGTCCAGAAACATAAATATTGGCCTTATTTTTCCAGGTTGTTTGAAAACAGCACTAAAAGCACAGTCCTTTGTTCCCAGCCCTACTAGGAAAGCTGTTTTCAAAGGAAATAAAAATCATGACCCTCTCATCATGGATAGAGGAGGATATGAGATGAGCTTCTACAGTGAGGCAACTTCTGTCTGTCCTGCTGCAGGACCAGGTTGAGTCTTTGGCAATTTTTAGTCTCGTACCTCTTCATTTGTTTTTTGAATTCTGAAAAAAAAATATTTTCAGTGGAAAAAACTAGTATTCACAAAGTCAAAATATTTTTAAGAGAAGCAAAAATACAGAAATTGCACAGTAGATTCTAGTTGGAAGCAAATTCTTCCTGTCAATGTGGCTGCTTCAGAGTCACGGATTAAAAGAGGGCTTGTGTCTACAGTGTCACTAAGGCAGAGTTGAAATTTGCTGCCAAACTCATTGAAGTTTTAATACAGGTTTGAAGTTTTCACATAAAAACAACTTCTTGAAGCAGATTTTCTAAGTTACTTATGCCCCAAACATTGTTTTTCAGAGGGATGTATTTATAAGAGCTGATGGTAACAAGAACACTTTCATCATCTTGTCTGTAGATTATTCAGCTCAGGTGTGTAGCAGTACCAGCTTACAGACCATAGGTGAATGCAGCAGCATGTACATCCTTACTCCCTGACTAGCAGATTGTTGGTGCAGTTGAGGTTGCCACCAGACAAGTGTAATGGATCCGCAGATGATCACTAAGGTGTGGGAATGCTTAAGGAAAGCTGTAATGTGTTGTTTTTTTTCTACAAGCTGATGACAGCAGCAATGCATACTATGCAGTGGTGGTAGTGAAACGAAATCTGTCCAATGCATTCACCATCAGTGACCTGAGAGGGAAGAAGTCCTGCCACACAGGGCTGGGGAGAAATGCTGGATGGAATATTCCCATTGGCATACTAATTAAGAGGGGGATTATTAAGAACAGAGACTGTAATATTCCTCAAGGTAAGACAACATTATTATATATCAAAAAGATAGTAATAGTCTAATGATAAACTTTAATTAGGGAATTAATTTTGATATTTCATAGCTCTATATTAATAATATCTGTTTGTGAAGGGGTGTTGTGTTTTTAATACAATGATTTGAAATTTTAAGTTTGCCACCAGTGTGGACTAGTGGAGATCTCTAACAGAAAATGTTACATCTAACACAAAAGTATCCTTTCCTTTATCACAAAATCATTGGCTAATTTAGGTTGGAAGGGACAGTTTGAGGTCATCTAGTCCAAACAGCTACTTAAAGGTCTGGTAGCTCATAGTGCTCAGGGCTATGTCCAGGCAGGTTCTGAGTAACTCCTAGGACACAGATTACATACAATCTCTCTGAGCCCTGTCCCACTATTTGACCATCCTTGGTACAAAGGATTTCTTTTCTTGTATCTAATCAGAATTTTCCTTCTCATAACTTTGGTCTGTTGTTTCTCATCCTTTTGCTCTGCATCCCTGAGAAGGACCTGGCTCTGTCTTCCTGAAAACCCCACTATGTAAATTAAGATAGCAATACACTGTTAGTTGTCTTCTCTCCAGGCTGACCAAGCCCAGTTCTCAGCCTGGAAAGTGCAAGCTGTGCTTCAGCCAACTCTGAGCATCCTACTGTCCTTCCACTGTATTTGCTCTAGAATGTCCATGTCCTTTTAACACTGGGAGCTCAGAGCTTGCCACAGATGTCAGAGGAGAACCTTCCCTGACTGCTCCTCCAGCACACCCCCACTATTTTATTGACTTTACATAGTCAACTAAAGAGTGCTCTGAAAATATTTGAGAAGTTCTGGTTTGTGAATTCCAGTAAGGCAGCTGTAACTTGTATTTCTAGTGTTCTACTGAAACCTGCATCATGATCTTTTTTTGTGAAGAGCCCACACTTTTCACTCCTTATGTTGGTTTTGTCTTTCCCCAGCTGTGAGTGAGTTTTTCTCTGCCAGCTGTGTGCCCTCAGCTGAGCAGGACAATTACCCAGCAAAGCTCTGTCAACTGTGTATTGGAGATGACAGTGGAAAAAACAAATGCAGTGCAAGTAGCCAAGAACGTTATTACAGCTACAGTGGAGCCTTCAGGTAACTGATACCTACGCTTGTGATTTTGTGTGTCAGCCTGCCAAAATGCAATGAGCACCTGGTTTCCATCCCAGTCAGCAAGCAGAGGTTGTTGTTGCTGCAGCAGGTGCTGTAAATTAGGTGGGATGTGTGTCCTTGCAGACAGCCAGGTGATCATACAGCCCAACCCACATGTCTGTGCACAGAGCACCCACCTCATGAGGATCAAGTAGATTGTTGTTGGTGTGCAGTCTTGCTTTAATCTAGTGGGACAGGGAGTCTGCCACTCTGGATGGGCAGCTCATCCATAGGGAGCTCTAGCAGGGAAGCAGGCGCACAGTAGCCACGATCTGGCTTCTCTAAGTCCCTGCAGAGTGACAGGCTTGTGATGAGGAGCCTGGAATGTGTCTTCACTACTCTGATTCATTGGTGGCTGTATCTGAAGGTAGATTTCTGAACAGCACAAACAGCTATGGCTAATGTTCAATCACCAAAACCTATTCCAAACAGAGTATGTTAAAAATACAGGGGGGAAAATAGTATAGAATGGAATGAATATTTAGTGTAACAGTGTACATGTACACATGGGGCCATACCCAAAGACTGTGAAACTCTCAGATATGGAATGAGCACTTCCTTTTCCTGACTATCACCTCAGAAGGTAATGGTGCATGTAACAGCTGGCAGAAAGCCACCTTTTTCCTTCAGGGGGGGAGAGTTCCACAGCAGCTGCCTAGTAAATACTGAAGCATTAGATAGATTTGGGTAACTACTTTTTGCAAATCTATTTAGTTGAGTCCAGCTGCTCTGCTGGGTTTGCCTTGCAGGCAAACTTCAGATCCTCTGCTGTACTTCATGAGTACAGAACATAGACTTCATGAGAACAGAGCCAGCTCCCAGTCACCAGACGAATGAGCAACAAATGCTGTTACAGGCTGCACAAGCCTTGCTCATAATTCTAAGATTCTGCATTTGATAATAGTGCCCATACAGTCAAACTTTATATGGAGATCACTTTTGTTTTAATAGAGAAGGTGCTTAATTCATTGAGTGATGTGGGGCATTTTAAGTATTTAAATGTGTAGAATGTGAAAAAATGGAGGATCACAGTCTTCCTCAAGGTAAGGGTAGGTCTATCCGTGACACTCAGGTGATCCTGTCTGAAAGAAGAATGGGTTGTGGAAGGTGATTGAGATGGACTTAAAATTCAGATTTCCAGATTCCTTCAACTCTGTCTTCAGACTAACTTTACTAGAGGTGTGATGTGAGAGGCCATTCAGTTTGTGTATATTCCAACTGCCTGGGGCAAATTAAACTGCCCAGAGTAGTAAAAAATCTGTTAGGAAAGCTTTTTCTGATTGGGAAATGCACTGAACAGCCACACTAGTCCTCGTTGTCTGCGTGACAGCATCAACCACATCGTGGTAAGACCTTTGATTAGAACTGCTGATGTTAAACCAGGTGCAATTGAAACATATGTATTTTTGGTAACTGTTACCAGTAATAACTTTCCCTTGCATTTTGTATTGCATAAGCCGTGCACAGTTACAGCTTTACATCTATTTCATTGGTGTGTTTAATTATTTTGTTTTAGGAAATGCTTCTTGAAAACACTTACAGAATAAGCTACATAGGAGAGGAGGTGGTTTTAGGGTCCCTTGTCATGTTGGGCTGCTTCTGCATCAGAAAATTAGAGGAAACTGAACTTAGTTCTGGAACACTACCCTTAGAAATTGCAGTTAGATTAACTAGAGGGCTTCAATATACAGGGCTGCAAATGCTGCATTGAGTATCACATAATAGATCTTCTGTTTCTTTACTCATCTAATACTGGTCTTTCCTGTTGTTTTTCACACTGCTTTTAATAATTTTTTTCTACTCTATTCCACTCTTGAAATTTGTAATTCAGAATATTTTTTTTTTTTTATATTTTGCAAAGATGTTGCCTTTCTCTACATCCAAGATGCTTAATTTCTCTGGTTTTTCTTACTAACTTTGGACCCAGTACATTTGTTTAAGGAATGCCTGTAAAAAAAATTGCATTCTAAACCTATGAGTTACTGAAAAAATGTGGTTCACATAGAGATGCTTCGAATTGAATTCATATCTTTGACTTTCTTTAGGTGCCTGGCAGAAGATTCTGGGGATGTAGCCTTTGTGAAGCACTCAACGGTGTTTGAAAACACAGATGGTACTTAGTTTTATATGTCTCTTTATTATAATCCAATTATTTTTTCTTGCTCTAAAGCATTCATTGCTTGAAAATGACCAGTTTCTTTTTTTCAGGTAAAAACACTGCTAGTTGGGCCCAAAAGTTGAAGTCCACTGATTTCCAGTTACTATGTCCAAATGGTGCCCGTGCTGAAGTCAGCCAGTTTGCCAGTTGTCACCTGGCTCAGGTGCCAGCTCAGGCTGTTATGGTTCACCCAGATGTCAACGTTTTTGCTCTATATGGACTACTGGACAGAGCCCAGGTACTAATAATCCATTTATTTTTGGGGGGAGTTCCATGTGGTCTAACACACTCCGAGGATAAGGACTGCATCATGGCACTGGCAGCATGTGCACAGTGCACAGCCCTGGGAGTGTGACAGAGAAGGTAAAATACAACCCATGTAACTCACCCAGTAAAACCACCCTGGTGCACAAGGGATTTCAACTTTTTGCCCAGCCACTGGTTGCAGTAGTAATTTCCCATGGCTTTCCTCTGTTTCTGCATTACTTTGAGGTCTACAAGAAACAGAGTACATGCTAACGCTTTCCCATTCTGGAATTTTCCTTGGAATGCAATAGAATGTTTGTTTATGGGTTTGTTTATGCTGGGTTTGTTTATGCTACAGCCATGTACATGGTAAACCATGCAGGCAGAGTGTGCCTGGCTGCCACAGCGAGGTTCCTTCTTCTCCATCCTGAAGTTAATTAGTTCAAAATCACGACTGAGCAATATCCCCATGGTAGGCTTCAGTCGTGTCTGTAACTTCTGGGCAGCCAAACCCTATATTGCATAACAATATTTAGGCAGGAGAATTTTTAAAAAACTACAGCTCTTTTTCCAGATAGTAACTGAGAAAAACAAAGTCACAAGTGCTGTTCTTCTAATTGCCAGTGGCAGAATTCTGTATCTGATCTACTGGAGCGTCTAAAAGGAATGCATAAGAGATTCTGCAATTGTGTATGAATTTTTCATCTACAAAACAGTTCCTGTCATATTTCATGTTGTATGACAGGAACATGGCACTTCATCTTGCAAAATACTAAGAATTTTCATTATTTTCAGGTCTACTTTGGAAATAGCAGCAACGGAAATGGATTCAAAATGTTTGATTCTTCAACTTTTCAGGGAAAAGACTTGATTTTTAAGGATTCCACTGTTGAGATTGTGCCAGTAGAAGAGAGGAGAACATACACAGAATGGCTGGGGAGTGAATATATTGAGTCCCTTGAAGGGATGCAAACGCCCCAGTGCTCTGGGGCAGGTAATAAGATAACACAATACTCACTCATGGCTACTGTCATTCCCCTGCTTGTTTTATGGCAGATACAAGGCTTGGACTAGCACAGTCCAAATGGCAACTTCCAGGCCACCTCTGCCCTGCCACCTTCTCTTCAGAAAAGCTGCTGTTTGGATAACGTGCTGTGCTACCATGTGAATGCCTCTTCCTGCCTCTCTGCAGGGCAAGTGCCAACAGCATCTGCTCATCAGGGAGTGGGATGGGGCTGGAAGCTGCCCCTGTCTGTGTGGATGGGGTGGAATTTGGGGCAGAAACCAGCAATACAGTATCAACATGGTTTACAAGATTAGTCTAAAACTGGAGCATTTCTGCTATCATTGCTGATAGTGAACCACCCAGGATTCCCAAGAACTGTTAGATGGATACTGGGTTTCAATTCTAGAAGAATTTCTTGGAAGGAAATATCAAAACTCTTGCCTAGTAAATCTTCTCTCTAGCAGCCTCCTGGTGGGTTATAGTCAGACTCCATATCCCTGCTTTACCCATCCCACCCAGTTTCCCCTGAGCTCTGCTGCCACAGAGGTAAGCGCGCAGAGAATGGACAGGCTGTGAACAGAGACCAGTCCAGCTTCTACCATGGACAAAGTCTTGTACCTTCCAGCAGAAGAAAGTAGGGGAAATTTCCAAAGTCACTGGATGAAGAGGAAGCCCTGAGAGACTGGGAGGGGGACTACCCTTTGACAGAGAAAAGAACAAAGCCAAATGTGAGCATCCACTGAGCTTATTGACTTTCTACACCCAGTGCTCTCATGGCTGGACAGAGATGTCCTGTGATCTTTAATTTGATGCAGCCTTCATCAAGAACCTCATGGCTGTCCTCCTTCCACATGGGGCTATCCTGAGTGTCTGTGCATGAAACTCGTATTTGCTGTAGGTGAAACAAAGTACTTCACTTCTGAGTAGCCATTTCTACTGGCTGTAGCATTCAGGTTTTATTTTTATCCATAGCTGCACTAACCAGATGTTGCTGTGCTGCTGGCAAGCACTGTCCTCTTGACTGTAGAGACCACCTCATGATCCTGGGATGAACAGACATTTGGTGTAATAAAAACCTTGTAAAGCCAGATAGTAATCATGTAAATAAGTGAAAATAGCAAATAAACATCAGAAGTAATCACACTTTAACGAGACTCCAGCCTGGTAGCTAAACTACGGCTTTTCTGGGACATGAATATTTGCCTTTCCCTTTCACTGCCCACTGTTCCATTGCTCCCAGTTACTGGGGCTGGACTGGGACAGACTGATCCCAGCCCCCAGCTGTGCCCGATGGGGTGAGTGTGTCTGTGCGAGGAGCAGTGACGCCGTGCCCAGCACTCAAACCCATGACCACTGGCGAGCTGTGCCCAGCTGCGTCCCTGCTGTGTTTCTTCTCCTTGTGCTTTTGGTTAATTATGAAACAGTGCCTGAACATGAGCCGGTGTGTGCCCAGGTGGCCAGGAAGGCCCATGGCATCTTGTCTGGCCTGTATCAGGAATAGTGTGGCCAACAGGACCAGGGCAGTGACTGTCCCCTGCACTTGGCACTGGTGAGGCCACACTTTCAGTGCTGCTTCCAGTTCTGGGCTCCTCAATCCAGGAAGGACACTGAAGTGCTGGGATGTACCTAGAGAAGGGTTTGGAGCACAAGTCCCATGAGAAAGCGGCTGAGGGGGCTGGAGGTGTTCAGCCTGGAGGAGGCTCCAGGGTGACCTTATTCCGCTCTACAACTCCGTGACAGGAGGGTGTAACCTGGTGGGGGTCAGGCTCTTCTCCCAGGCAGTGACAGAATGAGAGAACACACTCCTAGAACTCTCAAACTGTGCCACGGGAGCTCAGGTTGGACATCAGGAGGATTTCACAGAAAGGGTGATTAGACACTGGAACGGATTGCCCGGGAGGTGGTGGAGTCACTGTCCCTGGGGGTGTTTAAAGAAAGGCTGGACGTGGCGCTGCGTGCCATGGTGTGGTTGACACGGTGGCGTTGGGTCAGGGGTGGCACTCGATGATCCCCGACTCGTTTCCAGCCCATTGATCCCGGATTCCCTGAGTGTCAGCCGGCGGGGGGCCGTGCGCATGCGCGCCGGGCTCCCGCTGCGGAGCCTCGTCCGTGGGCCGCGCGCCCCCTGGCGGTGCGATGTGAGGGGCCGGGTCCGCCATGGTGGCGCGGGCGCTGTGGGCGCTGCTGGCGGCGCTGCGAGCGGGCTGGTGCCTCCTGCCGCAGAGCGGGTACCTGCACCCCGACGAGTTCTTCCAGGCACCCGAGGTCATGGCAGGTAAGGCGTGCGCCCGGGACGGGGTGGTCCCGCGCTGGCTCGAGGGGACGCGAAGCCGCACAGCCACGGGCACCGTGTCCCGCATCGCCGGGCGGATGGGTGTTCCCGAGGGATCCCGCTCCATGACACAGCGCGTCCCGCAAGCCGGGCAGGAGAGGATCTGCAGGGCTGGCCGGGTGGGTGGGTTCCTGCTCTGTGCTGTCCACAGCGAGTGACGCCTCGAACTACATTACCGTGACAGGCTTCTCGATGCTTTGTGGAAATGAATGGCACACTCCTAGACATGTCAAGATTGACGCCAGTCTTAAAAGTTTAGGAGTTGCTCTGTATTGTGATGCCTGTTATACCAAGTAGGATCCCTAATGCTGAATTACTGAATAAAATGTTATTTATGTATGTATTTTTCTTTTTCTCTCCCTTTGTAGGAGATATTTTAAACCTACAGGTCTATTATCCATGGGAGTTCCTTTCCAGCTCTCCTTGCAGAACAGTTGTTTTCCCTTTAATGACATCAGGAGTTACATACTGGGTGATCAAGTCTTTGCAGCAGTTGGACATATGTTCAAGTTGCATCAACAGCTACACTCTTCTTGTATCTCCTCGCCTGCTCTTTACAATCTTTTCTTTCATACTCGACTACAGTGTTTATCGATTAGCTCCTTTCTGGGGAGCAGATCCATGGAAAGCGCTGGTACTTCTTGCTGGATCATATGTCACACTGGTGTTTTATACAAGAACGTTTACCAACACACTTGAAGGACTCCTCTTTGCTCTTCTCATGGTACTGGTTTCTTCAAAAAAGTCCAGTGGCAGCTCAGCAGAGCCTACAAGCAGCTCTCTCATAGGTGTCATAACAACTGCTGGGTTTTTCAACAGGCCAACCTTTCTGGCATTTGCTTTAATGCCCCTGCTTTACTGGGCCAGTTTAATTGTTGACTCTCAAAAGAGCATTAAAACTCTCATAAACCACTTTTTGAAGCTTATCCTATGTGCATGTTTTACTGCTATTGTTTTCATAACTGCTGACACCTTCTATTTTACCTCCGTGAGCTTAGACAACTTCTACAGCACTAACAAGAGCAGCCTAATTGATGTAATAGCTCAGTTACATGAGAAAATGGTAGTAACCCCCTTCAATTTTCTCAGCTATAATCTTAATCCTCATAATCTTGCACTGCATGGAAGTCACCCACGAGTTACACATTTTACGGTCAATGGAGTAATGCTGTTTGGGATCTTACATATTCTGGCCATTGGTGCTGGCTTTAAAATGCTAAAGAAATACGTCCATCAATTAATGCCGGTCAGATGGTGTTACCGTGGGCCACCTGGGCTGTTGATGCATTCCGAGGGCAGTCCAACATTGCTGCTGTTTTATTTTGTTCCTTTGGCATTTCTCTCCCTGTTCAGTCACCAGGAGCCTCGGTTTCTCATCCCTCTTATCCTGCCGTTGGTCCTGTTCAGCTCTTCACCGAACAGAGCTGTGAAATGGAAACTCCTCCTTGTTCTGTTCAATCTTCTGGGGGCCCTTCTGTTCGGATGCTTACACCAGGGAGGGCTGATTCCCTGTTTGTTTCACTTGGAGCAACTCATCCATTCTCCAGCATCCTCAAGCTATCCACGGCACTACACTCTGCTCTTTGCGCACACCTACATGCCTCCAAGGTCTCTGCTCAATATCAAGAAGACAGACATGCATGTGGAAGTCATTGACATGGCTGGGTCTGGAGAAGAAACCCTCTGCCAGACAGTAGAGGAGCAAGCAAGCAATTTTACCTGCAGCGACTGTCACATCTTTATTATAATCCCTGGTACGGTCAGAGCCACAATTACAAAGTGTGGTGTCTCATTCAGGAATGAGACTTTGATATTTCCTCACTTATCAATGGAAGACCCACCACGAATACCTGTCCTATCCAGTGGAAATTGGAGGAGTCACTTAGGACTTTACATCCTTGAGCTAAACAGAGATCATCAGAGCCTTTAGATTTTAGGAGAACAAAGTTTTAGGTTTTTACTTTATTTGGGTGCTGTGAGACCTTCCTCCTTCACACATCCCCCTTTCAGCACCAGCAGTGGCACTGGGAGCTCTCCCACATCTCTTTATTCCCATTCCTCATGCTCTTAGGGTAGCCAGTTCTGGATAGAACCTGCTTTAAATTTGACTTATTCAGCCCTGTGGTGTTTCATATGAACTTTTGTAATTCTCCTGATGAGAGGGGATGAAATCAGAGTCCCCCAAAACTGTGATTGAAGTGTAGCTGTTTCCATGTGAGATTTATTTTTGAAAGCTCTTATAATCTCTGACAGGGTTTGGGGACTGCGGGGTGTTTACTGATAATAGGTATTAATTCAGCTGCTGGAGAGAGGTTACAGGGCTAGAAAAAAACTGGTCTGACTCAGTAATCTTTTATTTTATGCTCTTTAAAATTCATTAGACCAGACTGCAGTCACAGTACTGTACCACTGCCTTGGGTGGGTCCGTCTTGAAAAATCCCCAGCACTGATCTGGCAGAATCTGATTTAGAACATGGAAGATGCTTCAGCCTAAGTACTTGTGCTAAATCCTAAAATCCAAGCTTTGCCTGTTTAGCCTTCCTTGCCACAGTTCGATCCTCGTGAACGTGCTACCCACGTACCGCCCCGGGCAGCTCGGGAGGACAGCGCTGTGATGGCATCAAGCGTGTCCGAGGTTCCGCGGCTGCAGATCGGGCGCTCCCTCCTGCTGCTCTGTCACGACTGTCACTCCGGCAGAGGTCCTGCGGGAGCTGGATTGAGGAGCTGCGCAGGCAGAAAGCGGGTAACTGGGAGGGATTTAATCCTTCATGCCATTGGACCAGAAGAATCTCTGAACGGGCTCACCACAGAGCAGAATCCCTCGATTCCGGTGCCGTGGAGGGAAGGCAGCCCCGAGGGAGGAGCCGCATCCCCTGCGCCCCCTCCCCTTGCAGTAACTGCTCTCCATTAAATCAGCTCAGTGGGAATGACGGCTCATATCCTGGCTTTCCACTGGAGAGCAGTCTCCTTTTAGACTGGACACCAAGAACTGGGCTTCAGCTGACCATGGTGTATATGCTCAATAGCACAGAATGACCTACAATCTTTGGTTTTGCCTGGGTGAACTTCTGGATCCAAAACATCCTGACTTGGCACATGCATTGTAGATCAAGCCTCTCTCTCTGAAACAAATCTGACATCTGAATTATTTCTGCTCACAAAGGTGGTAATGCTTTTGGCAGTTCTTCACCCACTCAACCTTACATAAGGTCTTAAGAGACAGGTTTTCAACAGAGACAAGAATAATACAGGTTGATGCCAGGCTCTAAAGAGAAGCTAGGAAAAATCAATGTGCGAGGGATTTGCCTGTATTTTCCAACCTATAGGTATGACCTAGATGTTTAGGGAACATAGCTCTTGTTCTCTTGTAAAGCATTTTGTGTTGCATTCCCTGTATGTTCACCCACATCCTTCATTCCTCATTGCTGACCTGCCTGTAAATTAAGGGGGTGTGTTTGGGGGAAGGCAGGGGGAGAGGAGGTGCCTGTCTGTTTGTACTGGTGACTCACAAAGTAGTGTAAGTAGTTGTGAAAGCATTGTGACAGCTAATGTATTTTCAAAATTAATTTTCTTTTTGCTCTCTTACACTGGGATGACACAACTGTGTGCCACAGCTGGTACTCCATGTCCAGCTTCCCATTTTCAGCTTTCTTGAACAACCTTAGTCTTGATAATTATTTTCATAAAACTTAAGAATTCTGGCAGTCTGAGTGGGGAACATCTTGAAACTCTTGGGGGATGCAATGGAGCACCATTCCCATAGGATGATGACTGCTCTACCACTGCACAGGTAAACCTGCATAGAGCCAGCAAGGGAACCTGGACTAAAAGTACCAGCTCAGATTGACAATATACTGCTTTTGTCTCACCACCCAGACCGTTACAATTTACACTGTAGATGGAGTTTCTCCATCCATGCACACCTACCTGTCTTTGTTGGTGAGGGTTTAATTTTACCAGCAGTGCAGGAAACTGTATCTCAGACAATGTACAAGGTTGTTCTCACCTGGAATGATACAAGTAACAGAAGTGACCCTCCCCAGTTAATTGAGCCTCTACTCAGCTGGATCAAACCGTGAAACATGCTCTGAAGGAAGGTTAACTGCTGTAGTGTCATAGATGTCATCAGATCCAGCATCTTAAGCAAACCTCCCCAATGCATTACACATGATGAATGCATCCTTTTCCATTACATATCTGTATTTCCCTTTATATGTAGGGTGGCTCTATTGGTCATTTATTTTCCCTGTAAACCCTTCTTGCTACAATAGACTTGAGGTGTGCTTTTAGGATAGCTACTGAATTTCTTTTACCCCCCTGTAAGATGTCCATTATCCTGTCCATCATCATCAACACTTAAAACCCTTTTGGGAACAAAATTGTATCAAATATAGAGTATTACTGCTGTATACACAGACATTGTTACAGGTACTCCCGTGAGAATTGTGGTTTTATTTCAAGTTTCTTATCAAGCACCTAAAAGTGACAATCTTCACAGCATTGTGGATGATTATTACGTGAGTCTGCTTGTTCCTGAGAACCGTGGAACGTGTATACTGTCTTTGAAATGGAAATCCATCACACCGATGGAGGAGCAGCTTCCCGTGTTCATGCTTTCCGGAGGAGTCGTTTCAGGCCATGCGATGTGGAACGCACCGTCCAGTCCGCAGCTCGCCATCCACAGCCCGGGCACCGCCGGGGTCCGGAGCGGCTGCCGGGGCCCCGCTGTCACCAGCGCCCGGGGCCCTTCACCCGCCGGCTCCAACACACTCCGTGTGCTCGAGCGCTCGGCGCAGGAGAGCGGCGGCGGTTCCCGTCTCCTCCCCAGCGCTGTCCGCAGCTGCCTCCCGCTCGAAGCGGCGATCACGGCGCTGAGCCGGGGCGGCCACCGCGGCCCGGCCCGCGCGGCCACGGCCACCCCCGCGCACGGGCGCCGTCCTTGAGCTCGGCGAGAAAGGCGTCGCGCAGGCGAAGCAAGCGTGGGGCCAGGTCGCGCTGGCCGCGGGTGAGGGCGGCGGCGGTGACCCGGGCGGCGGCGCGGATGGGCCGCGACTCCGAGAGCCGCTCCACGAGCCGCGGGCTGGACAGCAGCAGCAACAGCGCCCGCAGCAGCGCCATGACCACCACTCTCGCGAGACCCGGCGCCCGAGCGTCCCCACGCACAGGGCTCCCCGCGCCTCTCGCGAGAGGTGCCGCGCACCCCGCCCGCCGCACTCGCGAGAGCCGCGCACCGCCTCGCCATTGGCTGCGCGGCCGGCGGCGCGTGCGCGGGGCGCGGGAGGGCGCCAAGGGGCGGCCGGGCTGCGTGGTGTCGGTCGGTCCTGGGCTGGGTAGGACCCGGCCGGGCCTGCTGGGTTGGGCTGGCCTCGGCCGGATCGGGCGGCGCCGCCATGAGCTGCGGCGGAACGCTGAGCATCCTGCGCAGCGACTCCTACGCCGAGCTCAGCCAGTACCGAGACCAGCACTTCCGGGTGAGCAGTGGCCGGGGGCGGGCGCCGCGCGGTCCGGCCGGGCCGGGCCGTGAAGTAACGCTGTGTCCTTGCGGCCCAGGGGACGCGGTACGACCAGGAGCGCCTCCTGAGGAAGAGCTGCACGCTTTACGTGGGGAACCTGTCCTTCTACACCACCGAGGAGCAGATCCACGAGCTCTTCGGGAAAAGCGGCGACATCAAGAAGGTCATCATGGGGCTGGACAAAGTGAAGAAAACCGCCTGCGGCTTCTGCTTCGTGGAGTATCCTTGTGCGGGGCGGCAGGAGCGGTCAGGGTGTGGGTGAACTGCTCTGCACTGCGGGCCCTGCGTCGCGGGAGAGCTCTCCGAGGATAAAATTAATCGTTTGCTAAAGGGTCTGTGGGAGACCCTGGTGAAAGAGGGCAGTGCTGGGCTCACGGTTGGACTTGATGATCTTACAGGTCTTTTCCAACCATGATTCTGCGATTCGAACATGCACTGCATGTCGAGCGGGGTTAACAGATTGCTTTCGCTTTGATACTTTAACGCAGACATGCCTTAGGTAGTTGACCTCTGCAGTAAATTCATATTCTCCGTGCCGAGGTAAAAAGGTCTTTCTTTTTGTACACACATACTTGTAAAGTTTCTGTTGGCATCGTTCATGCTTGTCACGTGACTTCATTATGTGCACGTTTCTGAGGATCATTCTGTTACTGGTTCTAGTGAATTCACCAGAATGGTGGAACTTTGCAGCATGAATGGAGCATACCTGGGGCTTCCCACTCATTAGCAGTAGAGCTTTGTGTTGTTAAATGTCAGCGTAATTGACAAACTTAATCCAATACATGCGTTTTTGATGCTTGAATTCCTGCACGTTCCTGCCTTTCACTAGCAGTTTTCTCAGCTGGTGTAGCTTCATAAAAGCCATTGCTTTTTGAAGTAACTGAGCAGGAACCTGGTTAAAGCAAAGACTTGGTTTTGTAGCTCATTTCATATTGTTCTTTTTCCCATGTGTTGAAAGTAGAAGTCCATTTTTTTCATTAACCTATTCTAAGGTATTATGCTAGAGGAGATGCTGAAAATGCAATGAGATACATAAACGGGACCAGACTTGACGACAGGATCATAAGGACAGACTGGGATGCAGGATTTAAGGAGGGTAGGCAGTATGGCCGTGGAAGATCAGGGGGACAGGTAGGTTGTTGTACTGCCTGGGGTTTTAAGGGAATGATTACTTTGCCAAACTTCTTGGTTTTGAATGAGCACAGAACAATTTCAGAAATAGCAACTTAGGGGTCATTGTTTAAGATAACACTGGAACACATCTGATCAATGGCAGTGTAATCCAATGAGAATAAATAACTCTTTCATATATTTCACTAAAAGTACTTGCAGAAACATCTCTTAGCTTCCTGGGGAGATAATACTTACAAGTAAGCCCAGAAAATGTAAGGGGCTGTCAGGAACACACAGGACAGCAGCTGGCTTACCCCAAGTGGAGCAGGTGGCAGTGTTGTACTGCCGAAGCCCAAGACTGGCTATCCTCTCTTGGACTGTGTCCCCAGACACAATTAAAGAGGAAGTTGGGATATGCTGTTCTGGGCTTCTGCGTGATGCGCTTCTGTTTTGTCAGTCAGCTCTGTGTAGCCACTTACATGTTGTGATGTCAGTATAACTGTATTCTAATGGTGTAACAATTTTGAGAAATTGTTTTTCCTTGTCTTTACTGGACTTCCCTTTCTCCCTCCTTCGTAAGGTCCGAGATGAGTATCGGCAAGACTATGATGCTGGAAGAGGTGGCTATGGCAAAACTGTTCAGTGCCAGTGAATCCTCAGCCTCACAAGAGAACCAAATCTGCATTGTGAATGTCCCCAGGCACAAAGTAGGTCTGTGGCACATGTATTCACAGAAACTCCTATTCATGTTTCTGTGAGCACATCCTATGTTCAATACCTCTTCTGTTTTAATACCAGGGTCCAAAGCGTTGCAGAGGACCTGGGAGCAAGGCTTTAAGCATTAGAATGCCTGGGGCTTTGGTCTCGACATGCTGCTGTAACTTACTGAAAGGAACAAAGATGTAACGTTATGGTGCTTTTTTCTTCTCTGGCAAAACTTGATTATTCTGCCACTGGGTTTTGTTTACATTGGTATCACAGGGTGGAGAGCAATGATAAAGGATGATTGGTGGATGTTTCACAGATGAAAGAAAAGGCAAAGAGCCTGAAAAGGAAGTGGAATTTCTAAGGAAATTTTTCAATTTCTAGGGAAGACTTTAGTTGCAGATTTTCTGGGGCTACTGGTTTAGTATCCTTTTTCACTGGTGCTGTTCCTAGAACATTAAATGAACAGACATAATAAAACAAATCAGATTGAGTTCAGGACTCACAAAGTAAGAAGAGAGCAGGAAACACACCTCTGCAGTCTTCTCCAAAGTATAATTGTGATTGCATGACAGAAAACAGCAAATATAAGAATTACAGTAGCTGTTATTTCACAGTTTGAGTATTAGTATTTTGCCCTGTCTGGTAGCTCTCTACAGCCTTAATGTTTGAGGGTAATATCTTCCCTGTGCCTGTAAGGGGTGCATGAAGCCAAATCACCCCCAAAATGGGGTGTTTGAGGACCTGGGGTTATAATGAGAAAGTTTCTTCCCAAAATAGGTTTTCTATTTGAGAAACTTGATTTCATACAAATTAAAAATAGTAACAAAAGAGTTTTGGGAGGAGCCCAAAACTTTCTACTGAGCATGTGATAAGAATGGCAAAAAAAAAATTTCAGGATTGTGTAGCTTGTTGGGTTTTGGTTTTTTTATTTCCCCACTGGATCCTGTTCATAGTGCTTATTGATATGTTGGAATTTTGGTGTACTGCAGACATAAGTTTAAAAAATGTGATCCCAAGATCAATGAAATTGACCTGCTGAAATGAAATCGTTTAAAAGGAACTGTTACAGGGCTTTGGAATTTCTTCATGGACTTCTGAGTTCCATGTGAGTGGCCATTCATAAAGGTTTGTCCAAATACCTTGTTGTCCATGACTCCTTAGAAACTTTTAAGGGTATGTGGAAGTTGACTTTTACTCACTGAAGGTATTTAGGTAATCTTGATGTGTTTCTTGTGTACAGTTAGTCACAACTGTTACTTTAGGTTGCAAAACCAGATTGAACAACTGCTTACTTAGGAAATGTGGTTTTGGGTGGGCTTTGAGGTTTTTTGGCATGTACAGTAAAGCTAGATTTTTGGGATCACTTAGCACTGGTCTGCAAACAAGACTTGGAACAAAGTTATCTTTTCCAATACAATACATTTTATTCTGAGTTTACAGCCTGTAATCTGCTCTAGAATATTGCTGAAGTTTATTTATCATTGTATCAACTTTGTATAAAAAATGTGTTGCCAAAAACTCTAAAGTCACTTTCTTTTAAATAAAGCTGCAACATTAAAATGGTTTGTTACTCTTTTTTTTTTTTTTTACAGAATCAGTTGTATTCAGAAAGGAGCTGTATTCAGACTCTTGGCCACATCCTTTGTTTTAGTCTCTTTTAAGATGGAGAGAATGAATATTCTTTCCCTTTGACTGGATTTTCAGCCTTATTCATTTCTTACTGGAATTCTGAAAGGTGTTTGGTTAATGCTCTTCATTCTGGTTTGGATTTCTTTGGGTTACAGGACAGAAATTGTGTACTGATAGTGAAGTAAATGTGAAAGTCTTTGGTGTGTAACAAGTAGTTTTCTAGGTGATCTTCCTTACAAAAATGAGGTTTAAAATTGTTTTTTATTGTAAGTACTGCCAGACAGTAATTCTCAAATGAAATGGAGGTGGTAATAAGATTGTCACAACAATTACTGTTCTTTGCTGCTTATGTGCAACGGGTCTGGAAAGAGTCTATTTTAAAGTGAGCTTTTCTGTTTTGAGAGATACCAATCAAAATGGGAGTTAAAACCACATGATGTGTCATGTGAACTCTTAGAATCTCAAAAGCTCATATAGAGGAAATTGAACATGGTTTGATTGTTGCCTTCCCTAATTGAAATGAGATCTGGGTCTGCTGAACCTAGTGTTTAATGAAAGGAACTGAATCAAGTTTTTGAAACTTCCTCTGGAAGCTTTCTGACATGCTGGTGCAGTGTGATTAGATTGTCTCAGAAGGACAGAATCTCCCATGCTTCTTGGACATGCTACTTCATTACAATTAAGAGCGCTTTCATGGAAGTTCAAGCTCTGTGTTAGTGTTTCTAGGTACTTTTTCATCTTAATTAGCTACTTTTATGGAATTGTATCCATAAAGAAAAACAGCAGCTAAGAATATGAGTGTAAACTTAGATATGCCTTGATGGAAGGGAGGCTGTTAGAAATTAAAGCAGTGACGGCTTCAGTCTCTCCCTCAGACTGGTGCAGGCTCATAGGGTGATTTACATGCCTCTCTTAGGCAGCAATGGCTGCAAGTAAGATTTGTATTCACAGCATTTGAATCTTGGTATTACAGGGTAAAATGAGTGGAGTGTAAAAGCATTAGAGGCATTTGTTTCCAATGACTGACAAAATAATCCCATTAGCAGTGTCTCACTGCAGGCTCATTCCAAGGTAGTCTGTGTGTTAGGTTACTTCACTGCCTGGTGCAGCAGACATGTTCCTGCTCAGGTTGGTGCACGCACAACAGCTGTTGGTGTTAATAGTCCTTTCTACACAGACAGTTCTGAAAAAAATACTAAAACAATTTCAGCTAGTATCCAGCACTTCATCTTCCACATCCTGTCGGATTAGGCTTCTTGTGAAGGTAAAAATTTATGAAAACTACTAAAATTGACATGGTTTGTACATGGTTTCATCTCTAGATGAAAGACAATTCTAGCCAAAGGAATGCAATCCACAGGGACTGACCTGCTCATAAACTGTTGTTTATTTGCGTTTCTAAAGCACAAATTGTACCTTATGCCAGAGCATATAAATGAAGACAAATTAAGGTGTACATTTTTCTTTGCAGTTTCAGGTTTCTGCTCCTAGCTGAGTGTATTTGGTACTTTCAGGTGAATATGGGGCCTTACCCACTGCAGGTAGTGTACTGGCAAATGAGAGATGGTGGAGAGAGTGTCCTGGGCTTCCAAACATTGTGGTTTTGAATCCATAAAATGATAGTATCTGTACATTAAGACAGTGTAACTGCACAAAGGTAGGAAGTATTTTGCACCACTGCCAGTAGAGGACAAAGTTGCACGAGAAGAAAGTTTGCTGACCTTGAGAAACTCCTTTCTGAAAGCAGGAGAGATCAGTTCTTGTGTCAGGCTTCCATAATTTTTGAGGATCACCTTCCTGCCATTCTGCTTCCCAACCTGCTTTCTGAGACAAAGATGTGCTTTACTTCACTGAAGTAATATTCTCCAAGATTATTTTAGCTTCTACCTGAAGGCCATTTGAGTGTCTATTTGGGTTCTTTCCAGAAAAAAAAAAAAAAGATAAATAGGAAGCCGGAGTCGTCTTTGCAGCTCGGAGTAGCTGGTGAGTTCAGATGTGACGTGAGTGTTTCCTTCAGCGGGAAGATGAAGTTTGAGCGTGGAGCACCCGAGGGGCAGCTCCGGTGAGGTGTCGGTGGCCCCCTCTGGTGACGAGGGGGGCAGCTGCTGGGAGCGGCGCGGGGCAGGGGCTGCAGTTGTGCCGTCGAGATTTTACTTTGATTTGGTTGTAGAAATGACTAAAAACGTGATTTTCATCAAGGAGATAATTTTAATCTGTAGACCATTTCTCAGAGTGGAGGCAAACGGAGGTCAGGATTTGCAGGTTTGTAGCCCATTGCTGTTATCTCTGTTTAGCAACAGCTTAATTACTTTTTCCACTGGATTGTGATATGCGGTGGTGTGTGGTGACTTCTCTCCCTGCTCCCAGCAACCTCTTCGGATCTTGCCAAAGCACACCCATGATATTGGAGGAGGGCTTGACTCTAAGATACCCAATCCGTGTTTCACAATCTCACATTAATTGTAGTTTGTGTTACTGTGCCAGCAGATCTTGTGCCAACAGTCTGTTTTTCGGTCTCTAGCAGGTTATAAATTGAAGTTCTCTATTGCACACAAAGTAAGTGTCTGCAGCTTGACAAGAAGTTAGGCAGGGTTTTAAATGTCTGGTTTGTTTCTGTAGAGTCACAGTAGTCCTTCAGGGACTTTGCAGGCTTAAATGTCTGTTGCTTCTGAGTATCCCTCTGGGAAAGTGCCCTTTTATTTAATCTTAAAAATTTTTTGTCTGATTCATAGGAGGCTGATGCTGCCTCCTGCCAAGCCTGTGGTGGATGAGGTGCTTGGTCTCCTCAGTCCTCGTGCTGGCAGGGCTGTCTTTGCTAACTAATATGTTTCACAGCACAGTAACAGGTGAGAGTAAAGTAGACACACAAGTAGGTGCAGTAATCGCAGTGTGCATGACCTGAGTGAAATGTAGATTATTATTTTTTTTCACATTTGGACAAATACGAGTTATTCCTGGTGTAGGATTTTATTGCTTTGAAGGTGCTCCAGCAAATGCTTTTGAAAACCCTTTCACACCTGTTCAGTAAGAGTTGCAGTCCTGCTTGAGTATTCCTCCCAGAATCTTTCTCTTTGTCCTCCAGTGCTCATCTCTGACTACATAAAACCTGCTTGTATTTTGTTCTGTTATCCTCCTACCAAGTCTAGACAAAGCCAGTTGTTTCTGCCCTGACCGGAAAAACTGCCACTGTTCCAGAGGCTGTATGAAGGGCTGAGTCAGGATTTCTGACACCAAGTTGCATAGAGAAAAAGTGAAATACCTTCCGTCAAAAAACAATGTGAATTAAGGTTTACTCAGTTAATGACTGGGAAGACATCTTTCTTGTGTGCCTTGATGAGTATGTTTGTGAAAAGAAGACTGTGATTTAAAGTAATTTTGTTGGGTTTAATTTATTTAATTGGAGCTGTTTCTGATTTCCTTTTCAAGGTGGGCCATCTCATAATTTTTCTGGGACGATGTGTTCCAAGTAGAATAGTATTGAACCACAGTTTCTGTTTTTTCAGGTAAAATTAAAAGATGTCTTTTCTCATAACATAATTTGAAAACAAATGAGAAATAAGATTTGCTATTTTGCTGTTTATCCAGTTACATGCAACATAAATATCAGAATAAATTAGTCTAATTGAGTCACCTTGTCATTACATTTCTGAACAGTGAAGCTTTTCCCTTCTGTACCAATCTCTCCCTGGAAGCAACAAGGTGCAAAGAAAATTCTGATTTTCTAGTTAGAATAGGTAAGAATATGTTAAGTGCCAATAATACATACTTGTATTATAGTTGTACATCTGTACCTCACATGCACTTTGAATTGCATTAGAGTGTTTTTGTTTCAGTTTTCTGACTTTATTACTTTAAAATAATGCTCCTATTTTTTATGCTTTGTGTCTTCATTTTATGGGGAATCTTCCTGTTATGAGAAAGTGCTGCTAGTCTGTTCAAATTAATTGATTATGAGTTGGTCCTTTTTGTTGTGTGTTTGATTTTCTGTAATATCATTGTTTCATATCTTAAATTACTTTTTTGAAAATAAAAGCCCTGTCAGCTGCTCCTGCTGCCACAAGATGTCGTGAGAAGCCATGTCTGGCTCCAGGATGAGTCAGGGCTGCCAGGATTCTCAGTCAGCTGAGGAGCTGTTGTGGAAGGAACGATGTGTTCTGAAAGCATCTCATCTCACTGTTCTGCTAAAGCAGCATCTGCATTTCTTGAAGAAACTCTTGCGTATTAGAATTCTGCTTGAAACAAAAGTGACTGGTGACTGATTAAACTGTCTTCTACATGTCCTGAAGCAGTAGAGTTAGGAGTGCCTTAAGGTTGCTGATGTGTGGGATGCCTCACAACAGCATGCACCATAGAACTGAAAGGTCGTGCAGGCTGGCAAAGGAGTGGCGTGTGATTTGGGTTTTGTAGGGGTTTTCCCCCCTTTGAACTTACTCCAGTAAGAGGAAGAAAATATTTCCACAAACTGGAAAGAACTTCTTCCCATTAAATCTGCACTTCTGCTTGTGCTTTAAATTCCCAGCTGAATTTGCTCTTTGGAATCTTTATATTAATGTGAAAAAGCCTTCAAGCAGCAATCTTAAAAAGTTCCATCCTGCACAGATGCCAGGAGCAGGTGTGTGCTGGTATCTGAGCTTGCCAGGGGGACATTCAGGAGAGATTTTAAAGTTCCTCAGATCTCTCACACCCACTCCCTGAGTCATGGTGGATGTTTTGATGAATTGTTTTATAGGGTACAGTCCTGTCAGGAACTTCTATCTCCCATGGAGTTCAGTGAGATCTGTGTGCATAGTGCTAAATTACTGGATGTGTTTTAATGAATTTTGTCTACTTAAGTCTCCATAAACTAAGCATGTAACATGCTGAGACACCAGGCAAATTCTTGAAAGGCCTTTGGGAACAGCATTGACTCCTGAGTTGTATCTCAAAGTGAGTTAGGGAAGCTGAGCAAAACAGTGTCACAAAAAGTAATGAGAGCATTTTGAAAGGGATTCTAAAAATTCCTCAGGATAATTGTCCAAAATCACGTGCAGGACAGAATTTTTCTCAGAATCCAAGGCCATGTGATGGCCAGCAATATTACTTGGTTTACAGAGTTTGACAGGAAAGGCATTGCTTCAGAAGAGTGCACAAACCTGGAAGGATGTGAAAGGTGAGGGAAGATTCCAGCTGATTTGTCAGTAATTCAGATTCTAGACACAAAATGGTTATCAAGGCAAAATCAATTAAACATTAAAAGAGGCTCGGAAGCCTGAATAAATATGTGGTGTCCATCTACAGTCCCTGGACACAGTGTTGATTCTGTGTTTAATCATAAATATTCCCCTAAAGATGTTTAATTGAACTAAAACAGGTGTGAGAATGGCTCATTCCCTGTTAGAAATCAAAATCACTTTGATGTCCATGAAGGAGTGGTGCTGTTCCTCGTGCTCTGTGAACTGTCCTTCTGGCTGGGCCAGGTGCTGGGCAGGCTGGAGCTCTCCCTAAGCAGTGCCCACCTGGGCAGGCACAACACCCTCCTTGGTGACAATATGGAACTGAGAATTGAAGAATGAGGCGGGGCTCCAACTTCTGACAAATTTGAAGGTAATTAACTATTCCCAGACACAGAGTTGTTCCGAGAGAGGAGCAAACATACCATGCAAAGCTGAATGCTGCAAGTACCAAAGCTTTCAAGGTCTCAGGGTTGTGGTGGGCTCTGGCAGTGGAGCTGGATGGGTAGCACTGCAGAGAGCCTGTTTGCACTGGAGGTTTGCAGCAGAGTGGGTCTGACTGACTCATATGAAGGATGGTCAGTGTTCAGCTGGTGAAGGCTGCAGAGCCTGTACTGTGGCTGCCTTCTGTGGAGAACGTCTGGGTGCTTTTCACTGCACGCATGGCGCTGCTGCAAAGCTGATTTCCCTTTTTTAATGGTTGTGGCAGGTGCCTGCTCTGTTCAGGAAGGGGGCTGCAATGCAACTATTAAGTCTAGGAGAATTTTATTATTTTGTGGATATATGGATATGTCCACATGAAGTTTAGTCTGGATTGAACTTCATGTGAGAGTACTGGAATCTATATTTCAGGTTTTTAATGTTTTACATTTTAATAGATTTTAAGTGAATATGTTAGGGCACATAAAATGCAGAATTGCCTCTCAAGAATTGCTTTTTCATATTAGCCAGAAGTTTATACTGGGCTATGCAATTTAACAAGGAAATTCTCCTCTCTTAGCTGCATATCGTTACAATCCTAGGAAATTAGCTTCTTTGTGATTTCCAAATACACCATATCTGAACAAAGTCAAGTGTAAGTATAGTGTAATAGGGCTTTTTTAAAAGCAAGTTTTAATTTATTTTTGAAATTCCAAGGCATAATTGATTTTCTAGTTTAGAAAGCATATAATAAAAATGCATTTTGTGTTAACATTTTAAAATAATTCATTATTTTTAAAGATTTTTTTATTGCTGAATATGTTGTTGCCAGAACTTCTATCAGTGACAGTATAACTTACAGTAGAGATGTGAGAGACTGAAACTGCAAAGGAATAGTGGTGACAAAAGATAGAAATAAAGCATCAATTTCTATTCAGCCTTCCTTTTAAATGGAGGAAAGGTGTTCCACATTTGTAAGGATTATATTGTTGCTTTTCAGACATGATTCAAAGATAGGTATTGAAAGAGGGAAGGTATAAAACATAATTATGTCATTAGGAATTCTAGTTCCATTCAAATAGGAAATACTCTATTTATGATCCTTAAAGAAAGCCCTCAGGTCATGAACAGTATTTCCATTTGTTGAGAAAAATCTCAGAATAGTTCCCTGAAAGTCTGTACCAGATGAATGTTCCTTTTGAACCCTTTATTCATTCCATTTCTGGGCTCATTTAAAAAAATCATTGAAGAATTAATAAAAGCTATGTGTAAAATTACATAAAACCCCCTTGGTGAAATTCCAATGTTTTCTAGAGCATTCACGGCTTAGTTTTTGAGTGAAATAACTGTTGATTTCAGTAGGCCTGAACTTGTTAGTTGAATATATCACAAGGAGGACCTACTTTTCCTTGGATTTTCTCCAGGGTGGGTGAAGAAATAGTTCAGAGACCTTTGTGGCATTACTGTGTATAGGCCAGGGAGGAGAATGGGGGACAGAGGTTTTTTTGTCATATATGGGGGACATTTTTTTGAGAGAAAAGGATCTCTGAGTCTAGGTTTGAGACACATTAGAATATTTTGCTAAGTGTGCTGAGCACTTGAACTTCTAAAACTTCACATGTGAGGTTATTTTCTTTATAAGGAAAACATCCTATGACCAGGGACATAAACCTATAAGTGAAAAGCTTTTTGCATCTACTGCTATATTTGCAGTTTCATAATCTGGGTATGTTGCACCTTTGCAATGGGGAAGAAGGGGCCATGTTGATCAGTTATGATGATGCAACATACATGTCAGCAATGACATTACTGTGCTGCATAACAGCACATTTGTCTTTTGAGTTCTGTTTGCCATTTATAAAATTCACTAGCATCTCTTGGTTTTTGTGCAAGGCTGATTAGGTTCTGGGCTAACTCTGGTAGGAGCAGAGGTGCTCTGAGCTGTATCACTTCTGGACATGAACTGTGATATGGAGCCGTACTCAGTGGCTTCACTCTCTTACGTCAGCAGCTGCAACACAGGGATCTGTGGGAATGACAGCCATTATTCCTGAACTGTTATCTTTTTTTTTTTTTTTTCCCCCCATTGTACCCTAATATATCAGTGTATTAAAAAGAAACCTGAATATTTGATTTTTCCCCATGAAGCCAGGAAATTGCAAGTTGATTTTTTTATTAAAGCAGCGTGATTCATACTTTCCTTGAAAAATTCCAGCTAAGCATCTTACGTCTTCTGCTAAATGCTGCAGGAAAGGATTTCAGTGCTTGTCAACTGTTAAAGTCTTGAAGAAAAAGGTTTAGATGCTTGGCTAGATTTCCCTGTTTCTTGGCTAAGCTGTATATATTCACTTACTGATAGCAAATTATCTGTTTTCTGTGGTTGCAAAGTTTGCCACAAGTAGCCTGGCATCCTTCCTGTAAAGGACAGGGACCCAGTCCCATTCTCAAAAGCATTTGGCTGTTTCCTCTCCTCCTGTAGTAAATGCTGTATGCAGCTGTAATGCAGCTGTTCTGAGTGCAGCAGGGAACACAGAGACAACCAGCTTCAATGCACAGCCCACATCTGTCCTTGGAAGAATTCAAAGTGACAGGAAGCATGCTGAGGCCATATGTCGGCAAAGCAGAGTGCAGAGCAGGCTGCACTGTAAGCACAGGTTTAATAAGGCTGCACTGTAAGCACAGTTGTGTCTGGATCATTAAGAGCAAAAGTTGCCTTCTCTGAATCACCATTATGTGTCAGCAGTTGCTTGACAACTTTGAGTGAACTTGGAAATACCTTCCCCAGAAGCTCATCTTTAAGTCTCACACAACTGTTGGGGCTTAATTTCATTTCATTTCATTTTTGTGTGTGAGTTACCTTTTTATATGTTAAAGGCTTAAGAATTTGTAAGTGTTGCCTTTGTTAAGGGCCTTTGCAGCTGTGGTCTGTACTGAAGGGACATCTCTGCTAGTGATCTGGTATCTCCAATATCACTTCTGTGAGACCTGGCAGAGGGACGGTACATTGTCTTTAAAGCACTTCATCAGGTCTTAATCCCTTTTGAGTTTGGGAACACTGAAATAAATTGGCTGTTTGAATGCATTTGACTAAACAATAGCTTAATATGAGAAAGATGGCATCTTTGTGATGTGATTCTTAATCAGGAAAACAGAATGTTCCCTTTCTATTTATCTGATTAAAGTAGCAGTATAAATCAAACAGGAAAAGCTGAAATTGTTCATCTCAGTCCTTGGTTGACCTGTATCAAGCAGACATCAACAGGATCACACAAAGCACAAAGCTGGTTGCCCAGGGCCCTGTCCAGCCAAGTTTTGAACAACATCTCCAAGGAGGGAGACTCCACAACATTTCTGGGCAACCTGTTTCAGTGTTTGGGTATCTGTGATAAAAAGGTATTTTCTTGTGTTCACATGGAGTTTAATGTGTTTTAATGTGAGAATAGGTTATCAATTAGTTTTGCATGTGAAATTTACATGTTTTTTGAAAGTGATGCTAGAATTTGAAGCATTGTGACTTCTTGATGAACTTTTGCTTCCTCTCCATGTTTTCTTTCAGTGTCTCTGCACTAGCAGCTTACCTGCTAGCAGAATGTCCTTTCTTGCTTAAATTTCTCCCATATATTCTTTGGCTTATGTTCCAAGCTGCATGGATGATAATACCACATTTGATTGCTCTTCTCTGCATCTGTATAATTTGCTCAGCAGTGCTAGTGAGTGCCTTCTGGGGAGAATTTAATTGATAAAGCTAGACTTGTCTGCTGAAAATGAGGAAAGCATAAGGTCACCTAATGGGAAGCTAAGGCCGAAATATGAACTTCTGGGGAGAAGGCACAGAAAAGCTGCAGATCACTGCCTTGCTGTGACTTGATTTGTGGATGTCAGAGCCACCAAATGTGTACCATATTCTGCCTCAGAGTCACACATTTAAATTAATTGGGGTAACTCTAATGCTGTTGGAGCTGCTGGGTGCTGTGACCTACCCCTCAACTGCATTTGTAACTGTGTGTTTGCTTGCCTGTAGTCAAGTGCCTGCCTGTTACTGGATCATAGAATCATAGAATGGAATCATTAAGGTTGGAAAAGATCTCCAAGATCATCAAGCTGACTGAACTTGTCAATAACACCATAGTACTAAGTGCTGAGTATCAACAATTCACATTGCAGTTGGTGTAAAACCTGTGACATCTTCCCAAATAACAAAGTTACAGTCAGGATAGTCCCTGGATGGTTGCTAATACTTACTTAAAATTAGCCAAAATATTTTATATTCCGAGAAATTTATTTTCCTGCCCTTTGTGACATGTTTGGCTCTGGACAGTATGTTCTGCTCACATCCTGTGCTATTTTTAGTAATGTTGATTATCCTTCCCCCCACTTCTATTGCAAAACAGAATGATACGTCTTTTTATTGGTACGTGCTACTTTCACACATGGGTTCAGTTTCACCAGTGATCAAAACCAGATGGATCAGTTGTGTGTGAGGAGTAGTTTAATCTCAGTGCTGCTGGGCTAATTGGAGTGGGCTAATGGATGTGTGCTTTTCTTTTTCTTATACACATAAATGAAAGTGTAATTTTAAATTGGACCCTGTCTTCCTTTTTTCTTCCACTGAAAAGGGACAAAAAGGGAGAACATCTAGTTTTTGACAGGTCTCGAATTTGATTATTTCCTTTGGACAACCATTTTCTGTAAGATTCATTCCTGGGCTTCTGTTGACTGGATTAACTAAGGACCTGCCAGAAATAGGGTTAATTCCAGGATCATCAATGGACAGGGGAAGTCTCTGCTTAGAGCTTCCAGCAGTGGCAGGGAGATCAGCCAGGTTCTGTGTTGACATAAGGTTTTTCCCTATCATTGTGCAGAGTGTGTCCCATATTAGGCAAACTCCAAACAGCATTAATAGATGCCAAACACATTTTCTGCAGTTCTGTGGGAAAGATGTCGAGTAGCAATTTATCACTTTCACTCACTGACCCAATCAGACCCACATTACCTGTTCAGAAAATTGATTGGGAGGGGATAATTCTCTACAGCTTTTCATGAAAGAAACAGTTACTAATTTATCACCAGACTTAGTCTTTATGGCTGTTTATGATTCTTCCACTCATGACAGTAGGAACATGTGGGGCCCCAGGAAGTACCAGGACTCTGAGAACATTTTGGGAGATGCTACTGTAGTGAGTGTGAGAACCTTAGATGCAGGGTAGCATGATTTATATCAAGTTTTGGCCATTAATAGTAATTATAATTTTCATGACTGAGTCCAGATTGGACTACCAGTGACCTCAGATCCAAATTATTTTACAGTGATGGGACAGATCCAAGGTAGGTTTTGAGAAAATTCTAAAGAGCGCATCACACCTAACATAATTTAAAAAGTATGTGATGTGAGCTTCTCCTTGCTACTGTTGCTATTAAGGCAATGAATGTTTGGGTGAAAGTCCATTTATGTGGATCACCTGGCTGTTTTCCTTTTGGTTAACAGGCAGTGTAAGCTCTAATGCTCAGCCTGTCTTCTATGTGTAAAGATAATTTTAATCAATAAGGCGACCTTTACCTTAGTTTGATTAATCTTCTTGTGCTCTTTCTTTTTCAACCCCCCGACTATGGACAGTGCCTTAATAAAAATGTTTTATTTCTCTTGAATTTCTAAAATTTCTCTTGAAAAACTTGTAGTTCTAGTCACCTGTGGTGGACTTAGAATATGAATAAGAACATTAGGTATAGAGAAATAAAAATGTATTGTTAGGGAAGAAAAAAAAGGAAGGCTGCTTTTTCTAAAGCCTACTTTAATAGTTTTTAGAACTCTATTCTAATACAAGTGCTCAAGGACATAGTTGGCAATATATTTAACAGCAAGTGAAGTCTCTTCACAGGTTGGCTTTATCTGAGATTCAGGGAGAAGAAAACCGTATCTCCCGGTGTCCCGGAGCTCGAAAGTGAAAGCGTACTTGATGCCTTGATCATAAGCCCAGTCATCAGAGCCCCCTGCAGCAGGATCTGTTGGTAAAGAAATGAAATAAAGCTTAACTGGAAAAGAGTGGCTACACATCAAATGAGAAATACTTTGGAGTCAAGTCACATAGCCAGGAATGCAGAAAGGACAGATAAAAAGAAATATTCAGTGAATTGATTGATTTATCCTGCGCATGGGAAAGCTTCTGTGTTTTCAGGCCATTTTTGAGCTTTTTTCCAGCTGATTTGTGCAAGCAAATGTAAACAAGCTAAACTGCTCCCTCTTGTCAGTATTGTGGAGAAACCATGGGAGAAATGTCTAAGGAACAGGAGAATGGCATGGTTGCATGGGGGTATTTAGAAAGGCTTGGTATCAGAAGCAAATACTTGCTCTCTGTGTGACTTTTTGAGGTTCACAGAGATGTGAAAGAACACATATCTAGGATTTCAGCTCCATCTTTTTCTGCTGGACAAATAGTACCCTCCCTTTTCAGTAGCTGGTACAATAAAAAGTCTCTTTGCTAAGGAAGGAGCCTCCAGAATTGCCAAGCATCACCAAAACATTTCTAAAGGAAGAATCTCCATAAAAATTGGAAGAAACTGGTTTTTTTAAATGTTTGGGGGAGGGGTTAACTATTTGAGGAAGGAGAAACAGGCAAAGGAAATTAGTTTCCATATTAAACTAAATTAAGAGATCTTAAATATGGGAGATATTAAAGTTCTATAAATCTAGATTTGGCAGCCTCAACTTGGCTTTTGGCACTGCAAAGGCTATATCCGCAGCTGAGTTCCCAAGAAGGGTAGAATAATTAGTCATAGAAATTACAAATAGCATTGCAATTAGTATGTGTCTCAGAATACTATGCAAAGTAAAAGAAATTTGTGTTGCTAGAGTGGTTGAAGGATTCACATCACACAGTGCAATCAAAGGATTCACATCATCTTTGACTTGGAGATACTGGAAATGCAGAAAATCTCAGGTCAACATTTTTATGTTAAATCTAAGTTGTGTATGATTTAGGAATTCATGCTATGCACATGAATTCATAACCATTTTACTACATCACTTTGCTTTCCAGGGAGTCACACACTTCCTGAGATCCCTAAGGAATAAATTATCCCAGAATTTAGAAACGACAGATCCCATATATACCTAGTATATGCATGTGAAGAAGGAAGGGAACTACTTAGAAAGAGGAACAGGAATCACTAAAAAACTGCATTTTGTAGTCCTAGTAGCGCTTAATATAGATTGTTAGTATATTTAGGTCAATACTTACAGATTGTTTCAGCTCCCGGTCCGTATGTATATTTAGTGTTGTACAAACTGGCCAGCTCTTTGGAAGCAGCCCTTGCTATGGAATTCTGTAGGAGAAGAAGAATGACAAATGCAGATTTTCAGAAGCTTTCTGAGTGAATCTAAGCAACTACGTTGTTGAATAAACTGAAAAGCCATGCTGGAGAAGTTTTTATGTGAAAACTGTTGTTCACCTCTCAGTATGACTAGGTGTCAGTAGCTGACAAGGCCCAGCTTGTCCTGATGTTGTGAAAAGAGCTTGGCAGTAAAGAACTTGTTCTCCAAGCTTTAAGAGTGTGCTCCAGTCTGTGTATGGTCTGTTGCAGCCTGGTGTACAGTCCAGTGGGGTTTGGACAGATAAGGGGTAACAGCACTTTCTAGACTTAGAAGAAGCTTGTACAAGGTTAAAACTAAGTAAGGAACCTTACTTAGAGATAAGAGAATGGTAAAAACTTGGTAACAGTAAATTGCAAACATACAATAGCCTTTCTTTTCCTTCTGTTCATGCAGCCATAAATTCAGAGTAGAGTCGGCTCAGTCAGGGGAGTTGAACATTGATACAAGTGGAAGCAGATTAAGGTCTTATAAATATTAACAGCCTAAAAAGGCATAAATTACCCTGAAACCATATGTAGTCTCATTAATTTCAATTCATTTCCTGTGCGCAGAGGGACTCTTTCAACTCCCACTGATTTCAGTGAGGGTTGGATCAGGCCCATCAATAGTACTATGAAGCTTTGTGTGTTTGCATTAAGGAAAATTACAGACTTTTCTTTGGAACGTGTGGCTTTTCCAATTCTTCATTATACAGCATGTTGGTAATAAAACATGAAAACTATTACTAACAGATGATAAATATGAATGATTTTTGAAAGCATATGTTCAGTGTAAGAATAAGCAATGGGTTGCCATATATTTCTTTATAGCTTGCAGCTGAATGGCTTACTATTCCAGGAATTTCCTCAAGCCCTTTCCTTCTCTGTAGGTTACACTCTGGCTTACTTCCCAGTGGAAGATATATTGGAAAGTATTCTCTGTTCATCCTTATGCTTCAAGTGTTCCTCTGAATTACTCAAAAAGGCGTATTGAACTATGTGTTTAGAAAATTTTAGTTAAGTGAGAGAACTTTCTTAGCTTCTAAAAAACAACATCACAACATGTTTGCATTATCACTGGCAGCCTACTCTCTTGTAGAATTCCCCCTTTAGTTTCCCCATTCCCAAATGTTTGGTTTTGAACATTTTAGAATTATGGGAGTTTGCTCTAGGAATTTGTGGTCCTTTAGCGTTGAAGGATATTTAAACAAGGCAGACCAAAGCATACTTGAAGCTTGTCTTTCCACCTATAACACTGGCTGTACTTAAATGTGGGGTTTGATTTCTGGCCTCTCTATCACATAAAGACGAGCAATTGCAGGAAGAATGTTGTTCTGCATTTCACTATCTTGGATCCAGAGCGATTGGAGTAGCTGAGGTCTCTCCTGTGGTCTTCTTTTTGTTTGGTTTGGGTTGGGTTTTTTCTTTCTTTTTTTAATCCCTCAACAAATTGATTTTTCTAAAACCCATTGTAATTTCTAACACATGTTGAGGGAATTGTAGAGGTTGGAGTCTGCTATCTGCTAGTGATGCCATGTTTTCTTCAGCCATCTGTTGTTTATAATATATACGTTTAATCAGCCTCTGAGATTGAGTCAAATCTTCTCTCAATAGCAAATGAATTTTTAAATGTAAACTGATTCTTCCTCTCTTCAACGGTATGCAAAGTGGAAATAAAATGTGGAAAGATTGTCTGATGCAATATGTAGACCTGTTGGTAACTGGTATTTGCTCTCTCTTTAGTAAACTAAAATAGGGACAATAGAAGAGCAGAGCTGCTCTTTGGGGCTGTTTCACCCAAGGCTTTCCTTCCAGCCAGCAGCCAAATGATGGCTTTAAATCATACCAGAACAGATACCGGAAAAAATATGTCAGGAAATCTTTTTACCTGAGGGATTTTATTATTATTGGCCGGGAAGTTGTAAAAACAGAGATTTGTAGAAAGAGCAGTTGAAATTTCCAGCTGTTTGGAGCCTAGAATCCAAATAAACAATTTCCTCAAGCTCTCCAGGCTGGAGATAAAGTGGTATTTTAAATGACCCTCTCTGAGTGAAAAACATGCCTAAGCATTATGACTTCATCATGAAATGAAGCTTTATCAGAAGTTTTGATATCTTTTTGTTTTCCTTTAAGTAACTCTCTACCATTTACTTTCCTAAGAGATTTACAGCCCAAAACCTAAAGGTAGAAAAATAAATTTCAACTTTATAGGAACTAATGTAATTTCTTAATAATATAATATAAACCAGCAGGAATAATATGTATTAAGTAAATACTTGTGAGTATAAATACAAAATATGAGGAAAATTTGTTTGGTTTTTTTTCCAAAATAGCTCAATTACTCAAAACAGTCCATAAGAAGGAAATAATAGGGAGGTCTTTGCAGAGATATATAAATATTGCCAATGTTTTCCAAAAAGGTGAAAAGTGGTTTAGGTTTTCAAGCTTGTAAGTTATTTGGAGTACACCTGCAAGGAGAAACATTGTTTTTCTTTTGACCTTTGAGGATATTCTTTGTTGTTCAATGATTTTCTACGCTTCTTGGCACAATGGGCTTAACTGAATTGTTGTGGTTTGTTTGGAGTTTGTTTGTTTGGGGTTTTATACTGTTAAGAATCCCTCTTTTGTAAGGAAAATTTTGGTGAGATTTACAGTAGCAGAGAAGCAAGTGTCGCCCTGCAGCCAAAGAAATAACTCCAGGGTAATACCTTGTAACTGGGAGCAGAAATGGCTTTGCAGCTTCTGACTCCCAGCTGAGCTCTCAGAGCTGGTCATTTCAGCAGAAGGTGGCATTTCCTGCACTCATCACCCATCTGTGTTTACACTGCAATTACCAATATTTTGCTTGATCTTGTGTAAAGAGTGCGTGGGCCAGTGAGACAGCAGAGTTGTGTTCTCAGTTGTCATTATCTTTCATAATTAACAACCTTCAAACCTAGGGTTTTCAGTTATTAGCTTTTAATGAAAGATGTGGTACTGGCTTTTCTTTCTCACCACATCCGGAAGTTTGGACTAACAAGATAAATTATCAGGCTAAGCATATTTTGTGTGTTAATAGGTTGTTTTTATGGGAGCATCTCCCTCATTTTATTCTTGTATCATCAGGCTGGATTTGCCAGCAAACTGTAACCATTTAGAAACACTCCACAGATGTTGATTATGCAGCTGCTGTTTGTGAACAATTCCCTTTTCCCTCTCAATCTGAGAGTGGTCTGGAGAAGCCTTTTCACTGCTTGACTGGACCCGTTGCTCTCTTCCCTCACTGGACTGCAAACTGATTTGCCCAAGCTGTATTTTCCCTTCACCTTGGTCTTGTGTGTTTTACTTGTAAAGTAAAATGACCCTCAACTTCCTTTGTAATGAAAGTCTGAAAATGTGGATTTTCTCAGTTGGCTTTAGCCAAGTGAATCTAAACTTCTGAGCCTTCTTGTTTTGCCAATAAAAACAGACTCCCTCCTCAAGGCTCCATGATGATGTGTAATTTAGTTCACTGTTCTGTTGTTGCTCATGGTCAAGCATGTGCTCCAAGAGCCCAGGGAATCCAGCCAATGAGGACTTCAGTGGAATGATTCCTTTTCTTTACAAGCCTGTTTCTCTGTGACAGTACTAAAGAAATTGGTCCCTGGTGAGAGGGTTTCCAGTGCAACTCAGTTAAGGTAAATGGGCCCTACACCTGTTGGAGACTCTTGTCTATCAGCCAGATTCACACATGAATGTCAACTGGAAGATGCTGCTACTAAACACACCCTTTTCACAATTGTAAGACTGCCAGTACAGAACAGTTCTGTTGTGGTAAACTCAACAGAGGAGCTGTGAAGCCAATTTCAAATACTGCTTTGCTGCCCACTTTCCTGTTTGTTGTGCTTCCCATTGGACTTTAACAGTATTTACTGTAACAAGTATTACAATCACAGTAATGCAATCTGTGCAATAGCACAGATACAACAGCAGCAGATTGCAACTCCTCATTGGCTTGTCGGAGTCTCTTAGATGTAGGATTTTTGCTATTCAACAATTCTTACCCACAGATCTTCATATGCCTTAAACATATTCAGAACTTTACAACCAGGCACTAAGTTAAATAATCAGACTGATATTCACAGTGTCATGCTAAATATTTGAAATTCACTCTTGCAGGCTGCACAGACTCTGGGCATATCTCTGCTTTCTATGTCCTAGAAATGTCCTATTTTAAGCACTCAAGAGGAAGTGAAATGCTAGACTGACCCAATATGGAAGGTGAATTTTGATGAGGTGAAACAACAACCCATGTAGCCAGAATGCATTCAAGTAATACAGACTGGAATTATCTTGGGTTGTAAATGAGTGTAATATTCTGCAGCCTGTGAAACTGTAATAACACACCTACTTTAATCTGGTAAGTGAGTATGGGCTGGCTGCAGAGATATATTTGGGGCTGAGTTTAACTGAGAGATGGAATCGAAATGGGAAGGAAGGAAGGGCACTATGCACATTCCTCTGCTCTCTCAAACTACAGTTCAGTGCCAATTCAAATACAAACAAGAATTGATAAAGCTAGATTTGTCTGCTGTAAATGAGGAAAGCATAGGGTGACCTAATGGGAAGCTAAGGCAAATATATATGAACTGATTAAAAAATATGGGCTGAACTGTTTGTGAAAAGTCTGATTAAATACATAGTTCTTTATTGCAAGAGGACAAAAATGTGAATAGTAAAATAAAGATGAAAATAATCTTTTTGGGGTGTGGAGAGATACTGGCCTTGCCAAGCATATTTTCTTATTGTGAAAAGCTAATGCTTCTGTTGCCTGTAGGAGAGGGATTCTAGTGTGTATTCTGTGTTCAGAGCAATACTCCAGGGTATAGTAAAGAATGAGCTAAGAGGATTGTGAGGCAGACAAAATGTGATTCTCCAAAAGGAGGACATATTTCTTCTAGGGTGTCATCACAAGAATATTGTGTAACTTCTGAGAAATTCCTGACCTAGATTTTCCTGTCTTGTGTGTTTTTATTTTTGTTGTTTGGATAACAGTGAAAGTTTTGTGCAGCTCCCCACATTGTGGGGAACAAAACAACAACCCTGAATAAAGGGAGACAAATGTAGGGAAAATCCTTGTGAGCTGTGGGATTGATAACCTCACAGATTCTCTTGCATCTCAGGGGAAGAGTGGGAAGTTGTGGGAAGGAAGGGACATACTTGACTTCCATCACATTTTACACCCCAAGGCCAGGCATGGTTGAGGTATAATTCTAATCCCTGGCTTTAAGTAAGTTACAGTAACTTTGAGGTGTTCTGATTTGCTGTAGCAATGTAGTGGAATATAAAGGGGTTCTCAGAGTGCCCTGTTCTACCTGGGAAACCAAAATAGTTTTAGGCCTTCTGGTGATTTCTTGAGGCTGTAAACAGAAAAAGTCTTTTGAGCCCCAAGGACACACTGTTCACTACATGTTCAGGGAAGGAAGGTACAGGCATTCTCTGGGCCTTTTTCTTCTGCAGACTTAGTGTCTTCAATCTCAAATTACTCAATTTTTGCACCCTTCTATATCTCAGACATTGGAATGCAACATAAGCTCCACGGTATTATGTTACCTTTCATTAAATACAATGGAACAAAATGTTATTAATGATAAGCAGACATGTGAGATTTTGTTTAAACATATGTCCAGTTGCTCACTGAAAGAGATAAGAAATTGCAGCTATATTTCCTTTAATTTATTAGATCTGTCAGGGTAAAAATAACATCTTAGATAAGATAATGGCACTATAAATTTTGGTTCTTCATTTACAAAATGATTTATGATTATTTTATTTGCCCAAACAATATCTATTAAAAGTCAAGATTCTCATTCTTCAGTATTTCTCCAAATTCTAAATTTAGACAGAACTTTTAGACATTAAACACAGCAATTGGCATATAAAATAGTTCCTCTTTTTGTAGCTGTCTTGTCTCAAGAAAGTACAGTTGTTGATTGAAAATGTTAAATTTTCTTTAGTCATATCTTAAATGAGGGTGTCTCGAGTTATCTGAACTAACCTGAAAAGCTGCACTTGTGAACCTGACCCACAGCCTGTGGAAGTCAGTTTTTCAATTTAATTCACTGACATTGGAGTGCATAAGGCCCTTTCTGTTTAATTATCTCAACTATAGGCCGTGTTGATTGGGTGATACTCTGATCTCATTGTCCAAAAGGACTCTTGGCAACAAGTCTTCCCTTGTTAAAATCAGATACTGCACAAGTTGAGCACCTCTAGGATCCTGGTGTCTCTGTTGGTATCACCAACAGAGGAAATAATTTCCCTTAATTAAGATGTGAAAAGCACTCATAAGGTCACCTTGTCATGGTGGTGAGATTTGTGGTTGCTCTGTAGAAGAATATTATGGAACTCTATCTGGTATCAGTGTGACTCATTTAAAATATAGGATAAAGTGATATTGGAAAGACTAATGTACAAAGTGAAATCAAATGGCTGAAGAGGAATTTCTGTCCTGTATTCCTGAGCAATTTAGTTTTTATGCTCTATGGTAACAGCAGAATTGTCTTCTATGGCAGGAAAGGGAGTTTAAATTTTACTCCATATTAGAATAGAACAATGACAATGTAAAATTTAAATTTAACAATTTTAAAACCTAGCAAAGCACATAGGTTCTTTCTTACTGCTAAGGATTGTTTTGGTAATGAGTTACCAATGTAAACTTTTTCTATTTAATACTCTGAGAAACACACTGTACTTTTAGTTACATTTCATCACATTTGCTCTTCATTCAAAAAATGGGGAGAGAATGTCATGCAAATTTTTAACAAATAGGGACTTTGTGATCTTGACAACAAAGCAGCTTCAAGTGTTTAGTGCTGTTTTATTACTTTAGACTGAACTGCAATGTGTGAATTATGAAGCTTTTGTAAAAAATGAAGGCAAGATATTACTATCACTCCCTGGAATAATTTCAATTACAAAATTCCTGGAATATAAATTAAGAAAACAAAATCTGCCTTTTAATTTCATCTTCTGTTTTAGGCTGTAAAAAATCTAACAAGAAAGTTCACTCTTGGCCCCGGTTTGTATTTGTGTTCAGAATCAAGACATGTATTTGCGAGCACTCATAAATCTGTCAAACCTGCACAGCAGAGCAACACACAGTGTTGTTGCCTTGGACTTTTGGCAGCATCCAGGAAAGAGGGGGAATCAAAATGTGTTTGTTTTCTCTTGCTGTGTTGTTTTCCCTGCCAACAGATTCTAATTGCTAATATTCCAGAGAACTGAAGTCATTTTATTATTCATGATTGTTGATTCTTGGCCTATGATATGTTTACAGCTTTTATACACATTTAATAGTCCTAACCTCTCTATCTGTTTTTAAGGAGCAAAAGAAAAAAATCTTTCTTAAGTGGCATTATATTGTGGCTTTTCTCTAGAATTGATAAAAGATGAATTGTCCTATAAAATACCACATTCATCCTCTCTTCTTCTAAATAAAATGTTTATGTTTAAATGAGGGCCCCTTGAAAAGGGCCTCAAAAGGGAAACTTTTCACATCTTTTGTAGCTGTTTTCAATTACACTTTTGTCAAGAACTGCCTCATTGTCCTGACCCAGTACCATCAGGAATTTCATCATTTTACTTCAGTGAGGACTAAGGTTCAGTAGAAAGTGGTAGACAGAGATCCTTGCCTGCTGTTGATACCAGTCGAGTTATTTAATAGTTATTACAGTCTACAAAGCTGCTAGCTTGGCTTACAGGCCATAGTGGTTTTATGTAAAATATTAAAGGTACACATACAGCAACCTCTGGAGTCAGGAAGAGGCAGTGCTGCAAAGCAGAGGGGATTTCTGGATGGCGTGACTGGAAGACCAAACTGACGCTGTACCAAATTCATTGTGTATATGGAAATTAAATAAAGCTCTTAAGTTCATCCTGTGCTTGAGCTATCTTGAAACCATCATGGTTTCCCTTGTTCTTGCTAAGAAAGACTAAAATATCTTCAAAAACTGGTGGTGTGGATTCTTTCCAGATGTTAAAGAAACTGCTTAAAGGGACCTAAGTAGCAAGTGATGATTTTTGCTTATTCTTTTCATTAAGTCAAAATGACAAAGAGACTTACCAGTTCCTGGTAATCCGGTGGCAAATTGTAAGTGTATGAATAAGGAAACAGTAGCAGCTGGGAATAGGAGTGAATTGTCAAGTATGCCTTGATTGTAGAAAGATGTTCACGAATAAAGTCAGCCAAAGCCTTGGTCTCCTTTTCAGACTCAGGTGCAGAGCCACAGTAAGTGGCAGCACAGGGGGATTTTGAGGCCCCAGTAGCTGAGAAGAAAGGTGAATTTAATGAGTACTTAATGAAAAAGTGGGTTGTTAGGAGAGTCATGTTACACCACTTTTGTAGGTAAGCCTTGGAACTCCTGCTAATACACATATCATATCAGAGGAGGGAATATTTTATGGCATAGTTAAGACACTGGGAAACATCCCATAGCAATGAATAAATATGGCCTTTAGAATGTGCATAGTTGGAAGGACATGAATATGGATGTAAAGCCCTATATTATGGAAATTATTTGGGATATTGATTTGCTTCACTTCCATGAAACAGAGAAGTGGAAACCACTCAAAAGAGACCTCTTTCCATGAAAGCATGCTCCTTTGGTTTCTGGTCTGAGCTCATAGCCGTGTGTGTGTGTCTGTATATATATATGTGTACACATGTGTGGAAGTGTAGGTGTATATGTACACGTGTGTGGGGATATGTTCATGGAAGTAGCCATACTGATGATGCTAGTAGTCAAAGTTTGGCTTTTTTTCCCAAAACAGCTCTAAAAATTAAACACAATCCACTCCACAATGCTCCAATGGTGGGCTTCAGTCAAGCTGAAGCTGTACCATCAGGTAGGGGAAATCCATAATTAACTATATTGGCTACTGCACTTGTATATAATTACTTGCAACTCTTGTTAGGAGACACTTACTGCACCAGCCAGCATCAAAATTCCTGTTGGGATCTGTCCCAATGCAAATGCTATTGGCATTTTTAGAGCGTGTCTTTCTCCACATGCGGTCCTGTAACAGAATCATAGATGAAAACTAAGAGTAAGTTCTGACAGTTGGCTCTTCCAACAATAAGAAGAATGTACTTACATTTGTCCAAGTGTAAATGTAACCATCAATGTTAAGAACAGGCAGAACATAGAAGTCCAGATTATCGAGAAGTGTTGTCATGACAGTGTCTTTTCCATATGTCTCCACAGCCTACTTGGAGAAAAGCAGAAAAAGCTGATGATGCCTTCACAGATGTGTATCTCCTGTGTGTATGTAAGGGCCTGGGTCTGGGTCAGGAATTAATGAATGTGGTAGGTAAAGTCATCCAGGTCACTCCAGCACATGAGATGGCACCTCTGTGTTACTACATGTGCTAGATTTGTGCTGACTCAAACCACACTGGTGTTAGAAAACCGTCTTATGCTGGTAGATAAATTATAAGATGAAGGAATGTTGATTTTGAATAGGATGATAAATCACTGGAAAGAGACTTCCATTTACTAGCTTCCTGAGTACAGAGAGAACAGTATTCCTGTCCATATATATTCCTACATCCTAACACCTTACAGGTTTGAGTTTAATTTATGTGAGAAGGAAAAATCATTATTTCCATTTTCTATATCTGTTGTGCAGAAATTTCATCAACAACCAAAATTATAGACAATATTTCTAAGTAGCATCCTAACTCATTTCCAGTCATAATTCTGTGGATGCATTTATTCATAGGGAGGCAGATTTTTCCCTGCACTTTTCCAGACACATATATTGAATAACAAACAGGAACTCCTGCCCTATTCTGTATATCCTGGTTGTTTATAGCCTGGCACTTGCTATGCTTGTTCACAGAGTCATATCAATGTTGAGAAACCATACAATGATCATGGAAACTTACTCTAAGTGTGTTGCACCCATGTTTTGTTTACACAGCCATAAAGGACAACATGGGGAAATGCAATGGAGAAAGGCTTTTTTTTTTCCTGTAACTCACAAATAGGACGGTGGGATGTAAAATCTAGAAAAGCAGTTTCATATCACTTGAAATTACTTTTCTCAGGTTTTATTTTACCCTTGTTATTGGTGGGGTTTTCCTTTTTTTTTTTTTGTTTGTTTGGTTTTTTGTTTGGTTTTTTGGTATTGTTATTTTTGTTTGGTTGTTGTTGTCTGGGTGGGTTTCTTTTTTGAGATACATATAACAATCCACCTTGCTCGTGTTTTTCTCTATTTTTTTTTACTTTTATGTCTAGAAGCAATCACAGGTGAAATGCTGATCGTGCTCAGCGGTCTGCACTTCTAAAGCACTTCTGCCTATGGACACACTGAGCAGAGGCACTGCTGGTGTCAGGTACACGCATGAATTAAGTGACCAGACAGTGAAAATGACAGCTGCAGTGACGTGAATTGCTGAGAGAAAAATGGTACCACATACTGTCTGCAGCCTTATTAGGCACTAATGAAATCATATTCCCATTGACTCCACTGAAATGTCACTTCTAATTTCCACTGCTCCTTACACAAAACCGCATGCCTGTCTGATAAGACTGAGATTATACTTGCCACCAAAGCCTCTGCCAGCATGGCTGGTTCACGTGGATTGGCTTTCCTTTTCTTGGGTTTTAAATTCCAGCTGCTGCTTCTGGTGTGGTTTTATTTATTTGTTTGGTTGGTTTTGTTGGTGGTTTTTTTTTAATCTTTCAACCGAAGTTATTACAAAATTTGAGATTCAATCAGTAAGTTGCTCTGCTAAAGTGATTGATCTCCCCCATCTGAGGGGTAGTATACCTGTCTCTGTGAAGATGACTGTGCAGCATTTGATAATCCCCACCTGCTTTACAGTGGTGGTGAGAAAGAAAATATGAAGGACATAACATTGTTTAATTCAAGACCTAAAGTATCCCAGACTGAAGTGAAGCTAATTTCACCAGTGCAGCTCTTCCCTGAATATGGTTTCATATTTTTGCACCCATTCTGTACAGCCTGAAGTGGCAGCTCGAAGGGATGTATATGCATTTCCCTCTTCCTGAGTGGAGCTTAGGAAGCTTCATTTATAGTCTTCCTCCTTTCTTGGGTACCTTTCCTCAGTGCTGAGCTGGGGGTAGGTTTCCATCCTCTCTGTTGCCTTACTGAATAAAGCTGGTTGCAAGAAATCCACCACCTGGCACTGCAGCAAGTCAGCTGTTCTGAAGTGCATTCAGGTGCCCTCTGATGTGCCCTTCAACTTCCTTATTCCTTATGTCTGTGTACAGAACATGGCTATGTTTATAATGTTACTAGAGCTGTTTGCTTTTCTCTCACCTTTCTCTGACTACAGGTGCAAAAAAGAATTTACAAATTGTGTGAGTAACCCTAGTAGTTGCCAGTACCTCTTAAACATGTTTCAGGTTGTCTTAAGCTGCTGAAAGATTACAGGTCCAAGCACAAAGATCTAGTTTAGGTAGTTACACCGTGACCCTCTGAGGTGAGAGAACGCATGAACAGACACATATTTAGAGGGAGAAAGGCATTGGCCTGAGCTCTTTCTGCTCTTTTCAGATTTTCTTAAACATAGTTGCATTCTGTAAAATATTTTTTCATCATTAAGCTTACTGACCTCTTTCACAAACCACTGGCAGAAAGCAGGGCTGATCCACTCTCTTGCATGGAAACCACAATCCATAAAGATGGCCTTCTTATTTGGACCGCTTTTTCCCATCTAGGAAAAAAACAACAAAAAGAACCACCCCAGGGCTTGAACAAAACAAATTGTATGCAGAGCAAGTCAGTCAGCTTGCTGACCTAAAAATCAAACTTTATACAAATATAGCATTCCTTGTTTAAATGGAAATCTATGGAGTGCTCCCATCTGTAGCTGACCATGGTATTCAAGCTAAAACAATACTCTTAATATTTTCATTTTTATTAATGTAGATAAACTTCTCCCAATTATTTGATTATTCTGCACTGTTGATTTATTTCCTGTAGTATATCTAAAAGTTCATCTTATATGTTTGAATGATATATTATTGTAAATACTTGTGCATTTTGGGGCAAGTACTCCTTATCCTTTCACCTTTATTTAAGTTATTGTTTTATTAATTCATAAAAGTTATGAAAAAAAAAAGTCTGTGGTTTAAACCCAGCTGACAACTAAGCACAATGCAGTAGCTCACTCAGAGCAAACATGTGGGCTGAGATAAGCACAGTTTAATGAATAATAATAATAATGACGATGATGAAAAGGAAAATAACAAAACCAAAGAAATAAACCCCAAGAAAGACAAGTGATGCAAATGAAAGCAATTGCCCAGCCAGCCCCCGTGCAGTGGCCCTGACCCACCTTCCCCCTAGTTTATCACTAAGCATGAGCCGTGTGGTCTGGCATATCCCCTGGATCAGTTGGGGCCAGCTGTCTCCAGCTGTGTCCCTTCCCAGGTGCCATTCTCCTGGCTGGTGGTGTGAGAAGCAGAAAAGACCTTGGCTTTGTGTAATCACTGCCCAGCAGTAACTAAAATATCCCTGAATTATCGACACCATTTCCAAATCAGCACGAATCCTAAACAACCCCCTACAAGCTACTGAAAACAGAATTAACTCTACCCCAATCAAAACCACCTCAAAATTACATACGGTGAAGATAAAAATTTGTTTCCTATTGCCAGAGACTGACATTTATAGATGCTTTTAGAACAAATGCGTTTATAAACAACAGATGGAGAGAACATAAAGGTAGATGATCATTCAAGAACTCTCAGGAGTGTGATTGAATTTATATGTCTGAACTTCTAATAATTCATTATGCTACTTTAAAAAATTATAAAATTGGAAAAAAATCATAGTAATAGTAAAATATATTAGATTTTCTGCAAAATGTCTATTACTTTAAACATTTTGTTAGCATCACTGGTGTTTTACTAGACATCATAATCTTGCAGAGGTTAGTAAGGGAAGAGTCTGGCATGGAGAAATCAAGACACTTACTTTGAGAAGGTACATTGGCCGTCCTTCGTATGTTTCCCCAATTATACTACGAGAGACAAGGTCTGGGTTCTGAGCAGCAATATCAGCAGTCCAAGCAGCTATCTGTTTAATAAAGAGGTTAAATCTATTGATGTCTGTGTTCCTCAGGTCCAGACGAATTAATTTGCAGACTTTAAGCCAGAACAGTCTTTCTGAGCATCTAATGTGGCCTAATATTTAATACAGTTTGTAGATTTCCAAGGAGCCAGTGCAAAGATGTGAAGAGTAACATGGCCACGATTACATGTCAGGAAAAATGAGCATGGCTGTGAAAGAAGGAGGAAGGGGGCAGAACTTATGGTGGGAGATGAAGAGCTTGAACTAAGGCAAGGAATGGAATCGAGTTGTTTGGCAGAGAACATGGGAGAAGTAGTGAAAAGGAAAGAGGAAATTACTAGTGAGGCATCTCAGCCTGGTCACTGTATTTGCGCCAGAGGTTCTTTGCAGCACTGGGAGCAGAAGTAGAGGAAATAAGTGTAGGTTATACAAACTAGCTCAGTAACAAAGAGGAAGGAGAGTTTGGAGGCATTATCATATCAACAGATGGAGCAGAAGAGGAAAAGGGAAGAAGGCTGGAAGCACTTTGACTACAGAGGCTAAGGTACCAAGCTAAAAATGTGGTAAATTCTAGATTTTACCGTGTCCCAGTTGTTGTACTTCTCATAGCTGTGCCTGGCAGTACGAGCTTTGCTGTCAAACTGGGCATCCAGTGCAGCCTGCAGGTTGTCAATCAGAACTCTGCAAGAAGGCACCACGAAAAGTGTGAAGAGAAACACACAACAATCCAGCATGAAAGTAAGACATTTCAAGGTCTGCCCAGCATTTGGGCTGCATGGATTGTGAAAGGAAAGGTGGGCAGGTTGAAAATAAAGTATATTAGTTTCAAGTTTCAACCTATGTCCTGCCTCAACCTTGCCACCAGAAGGACCAGGGAGCTATAGACTCCTGCCAACTAGCACCTGCCTTACTCCCATACTAACAAACCTCCAGGGTAGCAACAGTTTGGTTTCAGAAAAATGGCAATGCTGAGACGGAGTGTGTCTAAAAATGAGCTCTGGGCTGATTTTACATTGCCAGTTGCTTCTGCCTCAAAAGGAAAAGGGCCCTCTTGAACTTTTGGCACTGAAGGAGAGCTAGACTGCAGCAATGTTTCAAAACTGTGCAGCAACCCAGGGATGTTTGCCTGGTGAAATTCCCTGTCAAACCAAGCTTCCAAAGGTTAGATGTGGTTTGACAGCTCTATTGCAGCATTATCCATCCTCCAAGCTACTTTATTGCATGTGAGGTGAGCTATTAAATAGAACACACAATTGCAAAAAACCTCAACATCCTGTCTGGATTGGTTGGATCTCTCCTGTTCATCTTTCCCTGGGGCTGACACAAAGGCACAGCTTATCACTGAGTATGCTCTTGAGGACCTTTTGCTTATATTTCAACCTTGGCTATCAAAAAATGAAGCCCTCTTGTTTTTCCAGTGCCCGTCTTAAAACTCTTAGAAATCTTACTCATCCAGGATATGTCCTTGATCATTTGTGATTTGGATAGTGGAACAGGAGTCCAGTTTGTAAGGCACCAGCAGCCTTCAGAACAAACAGTGCAAATGACATTATGTCATGGCACTGCAGCTGCACTTCAAAGGAATTATAACAGCTTGGGTTGTCACAAGGACGATCCACTCAAGTTTGTCAGGGACAGCTTCCAGACATTCTGGCCTTTTGTTGCAATCAAAAGATTTGTGCATAGACCTGAGGAAGTTCATGAATATTATAGGAAAACTAACACATGTAGAGTAACTCCTTTGCTAAAGAGGAAATTCCACTGAAACTGGGTCCCTGTGCTGTATTTGCACTGTGGGATTATTGAAAATCATTTATTCTAGAGTGTTTTTAGATTCTGTTTCTGCAGCAGCATCCAAATCAGACATGATTGACATGAGGCCAGTAAGTTTAGGGACGGATTACCTTTGGATTTAACAGATCATGAAAGTTGTCCTGAGAACTATGATGTCCAATGAAGGAGTTTGGTCTCATAGCAACAACAGTGGGGCTGAGAGACAAAAACTCCACACTCAGTGGAATGAAATAATAAAAATTTGATCAAATAATACTGCCTTTCAGTGTCAGAGTACATGATGTTGACAGACTATACTTTACACATCAAAGAAGCCTGATAATGGAGCTGGGCAGAGCCAATTTGCAATGCTTAAATGGAGTGAGAGGAGAAATGAAGACAGACAACCCTGCTCCACTCCAGCTCAAAGTCAATTTCTCATCCTCAGTTTATGCTTACACAGTGATTGGAAGATATGAAGTGAAGCACAGGATCAGGCAACTCCTTATTCTCCTTACTCTTCTGTTAGTGCTACTCACTACGATTCTTCTGTTCCCAGTGGTGTGTAATGTGGCAGTGTGCTGTTTCCTCCACTTGTGCTGCAGTCGTACTCAGTCAACTCGGGCCCTTTTTACTTCTAGGTAATATACAATTAAAAGCTCTCTCTTTGGAGACATCCTTGCAATGGATCTGCTATGTGACTTCAGTCAGCCCAAGGCTGTCCTGGGAATTTGCTTTCACTCTTCCTTGGTCCTTCACCTGGCAGCTGTCTTCTGTCTGTCACCTGCTGGATTTTTTGGCCCTCTAGATATTGTTCTGCAATTCAGGGGGGACCTGCTCATGGTGGCCCTTGGGATTCACCATTTAATTTTCTGGCTTCTGTTCCCTGTCCATTTCCCTCATCTGGTATATTTTCTGGCTCTTTCTAGACCTTTGCTGCATTTTGTCTGTTATAGGAAATATTTCTATCCCCCTCTGTACTCCAGCCTTGTGTATTGCAGTGAGCTTTCACCTCAGGGAAATTTCTGGTACTGCATCTCTGCTTCCTGTCTCTTGCCTCTATCAACATTTCATCTTACCCCTTCAATGCACTGTAGTTACAGTCCATTTGAACTCTCATAGGAAAGCTGAACCCAGTAGAGGCACCCACAGGAGGGATGAAGTTTGTGACAGCGAAATCAGTTGACCAATATGAAAAGCTCAAACACATTCTCCCTGGTATTTAGTCCCATTCTCTTCAAAGTACAGTAGTGAAAACAAACTTACTGATACTCCATTCCACTTTCTTTCAAAAGATCTTCAACATCAAAAGACTTTTCAGCTTCAATTCGGAAATCAACTTGCATTTTTGGCCTTACCAGTGTGACAGAGTCTGGCTGCCAGAAGTCAACCTGAAAGAAGGCCAAATGAATGCATAAACAAATAAACACCTACATGTCGCTGTGATTTTTAGGTTGGTGCGTGTGTGCTGGTGAGGTTGTGATTAATATACTGAATTTCATGCCTGCCTTGTTACACTGATTCAGCATTGCTTGCCACAAGTGTCAAGCTAAATTTTAACTGGAAATTGATTAAGAAGATTTTATTAGGCCCTGCATTTTATATGGCAGAATTCTGGAGATGACAGTGACAATTCACAAATGTCAAGTATTCTCCAGCATCTGCATTCATATAGAATTGTGAATATTATAACTATATTTACAACTTCTTTCGTTCTTAAAGCTTTGTTTGTTTTTTTGCTCAGGTTTTTGCCTACAAATGTTAGAGAGAAATTAACTCAATATCAGGGATGCAGTATCTGAATATTTTACATAAATCAGCTAAAAAAGACTGTTGTCTGTATGAGTGCTTTAAAGACGTTTCATTCCAAGAGGACAAACAAAAGTATTATTTCTACTTCACCTATTTTTGCTGAAGTAAGCATCCAAGCCTCTAGATTTAGTGCCCTGTTGAAGGCCGATGGAAACAAAGGTGATTTGCCAGCTTGATGCCTTTTCACGCTTTCATCTCATGAAGGTAAAATAAATTGGGGCTGGTTATTAATGAATTATGTGTGATCAAGTGAGGTGATTGTTCCAGAATATAGAATTACATCAGTCCTGACTGACTGCTTTGCATAACAATGGTATTTCAGAGATCTTTTCTTAAAATAAAAAAAACCCAAACAATCCCTTGATACTTCACATTTAAAAGCAAGCATGGTATATATTAATTTTCTTAATATTGGCAGCACCATTCCAATAGTATGTTCTTCTACAGAAATCTGTTTCAGCATGCTATGGTAGTCTGTTGATAGGTCTCCACATCTGTACTTCGTTAAAAATGCCATCCTTTCATCCTACAGCTAATGGTGTCTTTTTCACCAACAGCTATTTTACAACATCAAAGCTGAACAGAAATATTGAAAACACATTTGCTGTCTTTATTGTTTTTCATTGTGTCATTGTGTCATCATATATCTACATCAAGGTCAGCGAGAAACATGCAGCTTAGAGAGAAAGGAAGCTTTAAAGGAAAGTCAGAGAAGAAAAGATGACATGAGGAGACTAGAGGCCAAAGGAAAATTCATTTTGCTGGGAATATAAATTTTCAGATTATTTATATGAGAAAAATGTTTCACCTGTAATGGTAAAAGTTTTGGTAATTGGAATTTCCATGATTTATCTAATACATTCTTGAAAGCACCCCACACTGAATACAGCATTTAAGATTTATTTATTCTATTAATAAATTCTGATGGGCACTTTGACATTCAGACTGGGTAAACCAGACTTTCTAGGAAGGTATTTGAATGTTTTGTATAGCTGTAATTTTATCAACTTGTCCTATTCCTTCCGAAGAAGCACTCCAGCTGACTTGAATGGAATCAAGATTAGGTCTTTAATTCAGTAACACGATTTAAAAAAAAATATATATATCTGTTATTTGAGCAAAGGGACAAATACTTCTTTCAACTACAATATAACCACTTCCCCAAGTCCTTTACCTCCATGATGCTGGCAAGGAAATTGAGGATTTCCACCTGCTCATCAGTCTGTGGAATCACACGAAACACCTTCTGTCTGTAAGGGAAGAAAAGGATTCGATTTAAAACAGGTAAGTCATTTGAAAGCCTTTTGATCATGCAGAAGAAATCACAAATATAAAACTTGATGTCTGTTCTTACCCATCAAAGGAAAGATCCTGCAGGTGAGCAGAAACAGATGCAGCACCTATGAGAACCAAGAGTGCCCACATTTTTACTAAGAAAGAAAAAATAGACACGTTTTCTGTTCTCTTGTGCTGCTTTTATAACTTGTTTTGTCCTGCTTTTTATCAGTTATACACAAGAACAAGCCACTGATCAACTGATAGATTATGCCATTGGCCTTGTTTTATTTGTATACTATTTACAGTGTGTGTTTTCCTCTACACCTGTGAAAACAGCTGAAAGTCTCACAGGGACCTGGCTAAAGAATCTTGCTATTTGAGCTAGATAAACTCTTGATATGAGAAAGTGAATTTAATTTACTTTGTTATTTTCTGTTTTATGTGAATTTAGATTTTTTTTTAATAAGTTGGCTGCTGAATTACAAACTTTATAATATTGTATTGTTACTTTATGTAATGGTAGGTGTCCATCAGATGTTGTTGCAGTGCGCCTGGTCTTAAATCACAGTGTTCCTCTTCCTGAATAACATAAGTTTGACTTTGACATAATATTGTCAAAGAGGAATATACCAATTGGGACATACCAATTAGCTTTTTTTTTCCCAGCAGAGAAGGAAAGTACTGAACTGGTTCTTTGGTCACTTCACTGAAACTTGAATCAGGTGTCTGCAGAACTGAAAGCATAGAAATTTCTAGTAGCAGTAGAGTTGTACATATTACTCCATGTAATACAGCCTCTGATTCTTATACATTCTCTAATTTCATCATGTGTGGATGAGAGGTAACTATCTTACAGGTTAAACAATACTGTGGACATTACATATATGCTAAGAAGATCAAATGAAATGTAGTCATACAAAAGCATTTTTAGCTTTAACTTTCATGCCATGCCTACTCTGAGCAACAATGGTGTGTTTGCATCAGTGCACTTGCATCTGTTTAGTTTTCATTAATGAGTACTTGGCATTGAACACAATGTTAATTATCTGTTGATGTTGTGTCCTGATGTGTCTGATGTTTTCGACAGGGAGCCTCTAAATGAATCAGTGTACAAATAAATAAAGAATGGAATTTATGAGCTCAGTTCTGTCTTCTGTTATGCCTAAGTAACCAGGCAAATTAAAGGAGTTCAGACACAGATAATCTCTACATATATGTGTATTAGATAGTATGTGAAAATTTATTAGAAAAATAATATATATTAATCTCAGATTAAAAGATGTAGTTACAGTTAAAAGGTACAGAAATTTTAATTTTCATTGAGCATTTTAACAATGAGTGTGGCATCAGACTTGACACCTAATTTTTTATGAGGTTCTCTGGAGTCAACTCCCTAAAGCAGCCTTAGATACAGAACAGCTAGAAATATATTTTTAAATAAATGTACAGTTCATGCTTATCAATATGACCCATAATTAATACTTTCCTAAAAGGAGAGTCAAAAACTCTACTGGGCCTACTTACAGAAAACTATCTTTGCCAAACTATAGCATTTAAACTTAGGTTGCAGTTAATGGCCTAATTTGTAGCACTGCAAGTTCTTGCCCAGTAATAATCTTATTTAGAGACAAGTTTCTGAAGACGGATGACATCAGGAGCTGTTCTGACTGTGTCAAAACAATACTGCAAAGTCTTCAGAAGTTTTTAGTTTTATGATGGTGAGATCATCACTGCAGATATTGGTATCAAATAAAAGGGTCTGATCCCATAAAGACAATTGCAAACACAATAATGTGGAGATGATCAAGACCAGATCTTGCAATGAATAAGTGATCACGAGAAGTAATCAAACAATTTGCAGATGTCATCATTCCCTGTTGAGAAGCATTTTGGAAATAGAAATTGCCAGATTTCAAAGTCCGAGTTTACTTTTAGTAAATTGTTTCCTTATTCAAGCAGTTGGAGATTTTGGGGTTTTTTGGTTTTATGTTTGGAGTTTTTTTCTCCAAACAATCAGTGATGCAGCATCTACTACTGAGTTGGCAAACATTACCAAATACTAGAATTTGTAATGGCAGTTTTTGCAGTTTCCATCCCAGACTACATCAGAAATGAACACTGACTTAGAATCCTACTTAAGTGATTTATTTTGCATCTCGGGATGGATGTTTTTCAGGTTAGCTCATAAACTAGCTCTAAACATTGTCTTGCTCTTCTAACTGTGTAGTATAAATGTTTAATACTTGTATGATAAAGGGGCAGCATAAGGATAAATGAAATAGCAAATCGGATTTGGTTAAGCCATCTGTTCTTTTTAGCGTCTGATTACAAGCCAACATCGCATCAGTTGGCCATGGCTGAGTAAACCTTGGCCTATCACAGAGAGCAGAGCATTACCTATATCTCTGAATAGATTCAGAAGGACAATTAATTTTTGTGTAATCAAGGAAGTAACAAAATCCAAAAGGAGAATGTGTGGTTTCCGTTTGTTTCCTTCAGGACTGTATTTTGTCTTATACTCAATGTAACTGAAGCTAAAAACAATGTCAGCAATTGCAATTTTGTTGTAGTTGTTTGCTTTTTAGATGATTAAAAATACAGCCTCCTATGATGTTGTCACTCACAAAGATTATTCCCTGTAAATAAATGGCTACATTCCAGCTGAAATTCATCTTTGTAGTAATTTCTTATTTCAGTTTTTGGAATAGAATGAATCTGGTACTCCTCTTTGAAAAGCATATGAAGGCTAACCACAGACTGATAAAAGGAAAAAATACACATCAATGTTAGCATTTCAGAAGCATCCTTTATTCTACAAAGCCTTTCATTCCATTTGTTATCAAACTGAGTCCAAAAGTCTGAGGATAAATAATGTCTGTTTTTCTAGGAGTTTCAGTAGATAGAGGTTTCCTGAATCCAATAGTTTGTTGATCTACATTTTTAAAAAGTCCACCATCTTTGAGTCACGAAATATTGTCAGTTCTTACAATCTCTGATTGACATATTTATCTTCTTAATATTGTTTGATATTTATTCTGTTCCAAAAGATCAGCAATGTGCAAATCTTAACACTGCTTATGCATGTAGTGTAGCAAAGTCCTAGCATGTGCCCCAGACCACCAGGCACATGTGTTTGATGTACAGGCACCCTCTTATTTGTTAAGGTAATATATTCTAACCTTAGTTTTGAAGAATAATACTATTGAATATATTCCAAAGACCTTTGAGAGTACTTTGAAGAGGCCAGGATCAGCAGAATTTGCTATCCCGCATATGATCCAAGCTTTCTTGATACTTTCTCTTTATTTATATATTATTAATATTGCATCTTGTAATTCATCAAAGGCTTTTTCAACTTTAGGGCCCTGGGACATGCTCATATCCTCCTGTTTTGGTAGCTATGTGTAGGTATCTTCCTTTTAAATTTTTTTTTTCACATTTGCAGATGCTACTTAATAGGTAAACAGGTACCGGATAAGAAGCGAAAAGAATGGAAGTGATGAGATCAAGGGTACGGAGCAAAAAAAGAGGGAGCTCTCATGACTTTGGGATGTGTTTGTGCCTCTATTATTGACTCATCAGGTGATAAAAAGCAAAACTTGTTCTTTGCAGAGTCAGTGGGTTCTTGCCAATGTATCTCCTGTGAAATAAGTATCATATTTTTACTATTGACCTCTATGAATCAGGATTAAGAGTGTAGTATTGCAGCTTCATTGCATGATCCATGCACAGCTTGCTTAGGATTTACAAAGTATTTTATTACTCTAGCTAGAAGTTGAATATATCATATGCATTCAAATTCATATTTGTTTGGAAAAAAGTGTGAAATATACTAAAATAGAAGCATTGAGTAAAGGTACTTGCAGAAACCAAGCACTGAGAATCTGTTTAGTGCTAAGCAGAAAAAAGATGTTTAATGAAGCAATGAGATGGACTGACCTCACACCCGTTGGTTATGGACATCTTCTGCTTAATTAGCTGGTCCTTGGGCTGAGCTTTCTGTCTTGTAGAAGATTGTGGCCACTTCTCGTACTCGAGCCTATACCATGATCTCTGTGAGGCTGGCAGGGTCATGGCAGGACTCAGTGGCAGCTCAAAGACACACAAAAGCATAAGGCCCTTCCCGTTTCAAATTTAAGGCACTGAGATCAACATGTGGTGTGAAGTGAGATCATAACTACAGCGAACAGTTCCTGCTCTAGAAAAGTACACAGGTAACGAGGTGCTCAGTGCTCTTACTAATAGAAGCCAGTTTCAACTCCCATCTTTGTGCAGGTTCTACCTGATGGGTCTAGGAGTTTCTCTTCTGGGGTGGATCAGCACATCATTTACACCTATAAATATCTCCAACAATGCCAGAACCAGATGCTTTTGAGGTGGTGCTAGAATTATTCTGTAACAAGACTCAGGAGTGTCTGCCCACTGCTGAGGCCTCTCCAGTGTATGTAATTCAGATTGTTAGCATGTTGTCTTCCTCAGTATTCCCCTAATTCCCATCTTGGGCTCTGCAGGAGCTGAAGGTAAATCAGTGTGCACTCATCCGCCTCCATTTTTAACAGAAGGATTTAGACAGACAGGTGGATCTCCATTTCATCCCACTAAATATGATCCAGATAGTGATGCTCTATTGGTGTTAGCAGAGCACAGCAGGACCACCACGAGTGGGAGTAAAGGCACATGATAGTTAATGGGAGAGTCCAGGATGCATTTAAAAAACATCAACAGGAAAGGTTCAAGGAAGAGACTGGACTGAGAAGTTTGATTCCACCCTTAGGCCTAACTGAAATTTCTTTTTACACATTTCTGACTAATTTACTGTTCTGTTTTGCTTTTTGTATGTGATGGCCTTCATGGGTTATGTAAATCATGAACATTTTTCTCCTGCATAGCTTGTTTTTCATCTGCAGGCTTGATAAATCTCAAGCCTAGTGCTTGGATAGTTACTCTGGATGATTTTGAAATCCAGTGCCCTTCGCTGAGAGGCAGGTTGTTATACCTGGGCAAAGGTCAGGGAGTTCTACCATGTCAGAAAAACAAGACTATTTAGAAATTAATAAAGTGTTCTGTTCACATCTATTGAAATAATCCAAATGCACAAGTTACAGATGAAAGTAGAACTCTACTAATCAGCTAATACTTTGGCTCTCTGACTTCCTTCCCAACAAAACACATGAAAAGATCAATAAAATTAGTTCCTTTCTTACTTTCTAGAGGAGTTTGGAGTTAGACTTCATATAACATACTGCAAAAAAAGAAAAAAAAAGCCCACACCAAAAGAAGCATGTAAAAAATACCAAACAAAAAAGCTCAAATAGATTCTGCACATCAATTTGTTCATGTAAAAATATATTCCTTCTCAAACAGACCAACAGTTATTAATTGATTAGAAGCATTCATAAAACTCTTCTCAAAGCAATTAATTGGACTAATAATCTATACTTGGACAGCCTTATTAAAACATGCTAATTGCAAAAACTAATGAAAGCTCACTCATTACAAGAGTATGGGGTAGCAGATTAAGAGGAAAGAATTAATCTTGGCACTCTGTTCCTCTGTGAACATGTAAGTAAACAAAACTCAAACTGAACAGAGAACCTGTCTGACTTAAGCAAGTGTATTAGTTATTTGTGAGACATCATGGGGACAAAAATCAACAACAAATCAAATGCATGGTACTGAGAGGTGTGGAACCAAATCTGACTGAGGTATGGATTTTTTTCTAGGTTTCTTTTATTCACAGAAGGAGTTCAACTACAAAAAATAAAAGTGGACTTTTCAAAAAATTAATGATTTGGTAGTTTTTAGTAAACAGTAGGTTTCATGGAACAAAGGAAAACACAGTGCAAACAATCTTGTCACCATAGTCAAATTTCATTTACGTGAATTTATCTGAAAATAAATTCAGTTGGACAAATGTCTGTTAAACTTGTATGAAAAGGGCCTCAATGAAGCAAAAGAGAAACAAGCTGCAGAGCATAAACAACACCATTCTTGGGAAATACTTTTGCCTGCATACATGGAAGTGTTAGGCATCACAGATAAGATAGCTGCTTTAAATTCAGTATCCAAATTCTTCTGTATTACACCCAGGCAACTCCAGATGTTTAAATTATTTCCTTTTTTTTCGCTTGGTAAAGCACAATTGAGAAAAAATATTCTTTATACGAGCTTGATTGGAAACATTTTGTAAAACTAGGTTGTAATACACAAACACTGGGACTGAGCAGGTCCAGTTTTAGACACAGGTTTTTTTGCTACTAATTTATCTCTGCTTCTTAGTTATATTTTGGTGCACTTCTCAGCTTCCAGCCCTGAAATCAGATCTACTAGGAAGGGGTGAAGGAGGAGTAAAGAGAGAGACCATGCTTTGATCCACTGCCTTCTGAAACATCATAGCTACCTGAAATCCTTACATTTTCTGTGAATTATTTAAAACATTTTCTCAAAAAAAAAAAAGTATTTTGATGTGGAAATGTTTCTGTAGTAGTGCTTCATAGAAAAGGTAGAAAAGGCATGCCAAGGCCCAGTGCTGTATTCTGCAGCCAGTATGGCACACCCATGATGTTCTGTGACTAAGGAATCTAGCCATGGAGCAGCTCAGCTGCTGGTTCTGTGCAAATGTCATCAGGAAATCTGGTCCAAAAGCCTGGCCAGATAAAATAATAATTAAAATATGGAATATAGAATCTTTAGATATAGATATAAAAATACTATTTTCTCCCCCATAAAACTCCATAATACTCCTACCTTACCTTGAGAATTTTCATAGTGAAAGGGGATGTTCCTTCCCTGTTGTGGTTATCTGATTTTTACTGCTATGCAGCTTCTAGAAGGGTTGGGGAATTTTTCCTCTTGGTTTGCTGCCAAAGATTTTCCTACCTAAGCAAAGCTGCCTCTTGGTTTGTTCAGTATGTTGCTCACATTGGACTTTGTTTTCTCACTGGAAGGCTTAGAACAGAATATGTGAAGTTTGGGATTTTGCTTGGTTTTGATTCATGCAGTTTTTAATTAAATATTTTGCTACATTAATGCATTTTCTGGATTAGGTAAATTGCTGGAACTTCTCTGATGTTTGAAGAAACTGTAATTGTTATTCAATCATGAAAATGAGAAGAGGTCATGGTACCTCTCTCTCACTGAGTAACAAGCTTCTGGAACTTGAACTAAGAGATTTTGTCATGAAATAAAAGTGACTACTTTGGCTTACTGGAAATAATTCTGGATTAAGTTAAGGATTTACACAGAATGAAAGATGAGAGAATGCTCTCTTCATCAACTTTCTCCTTCATTATGCTCTAAGATGTGACCCTAACATTCACAATAGTTAGTTTTGTGGTCTTTCTAACTGTCACATTTCACTAAATTCTGGTGGCTTGAGTGGTGAGTGGGTGGAAGGTGGATCACTTTGTTCAAGGCAAATTCGTCACATTTTGCTTGGGAATTGCTTGGAAGAAAAATCCATTCATTTTGAACCTTTTTGTGTCACTTCTCCTTTAAAGCTCATTCTTGTATCTTTGTAGCCACAAAAGAAAGGAAGCACCTGCTTGTTAATTCTCCTCACACACCTATTAGGTAAGCAAATCCTGCTTTAGTCATCGATGCAGTCACTTTGCTGTAGTTGCACAGGAATGTGTAGTAGTAGAGCCTTCCACTTCAATGGCAGTTTTACTGCTGCTTTTCCTTTGGGACCAAAGAAAATAGTGGGAACACAGATTGGAAGTCAGAGGTATTCCAGACCTACTAGCAAACAGCAGCATAATGAAAACTGAAGGTCTTGAATGATAGTAAAATAACTGAGTTGGTAAAAACTCAACTGATGGAGCTCTCATGTGGAACATATTGTGTCTACAATGTTACAGGTCATTTCCTCTGCCTTTCTCTATAAACATGTTTTTCAAATTGGTTTCAAATTGGTTTCAATTGGTTTCAATTGGTCCAGCTGCTTCAAGCCCAGTATATGGAAAGCATATTCATATGACAGATAACCAGCAGCTATTGTTGGAAAATTGACAAATGAAGGGTCGATGTTGCTTGGGAGAATGAATTTGTGCCTCCAGGCATAACATCTTCCTCAATATTTTGCTCATCTATGAGTTTTTCATTGCAAAGGCTGGGCCAGTGGCACTAAGAGGCCTCTTTCTTTCCAGATACAGCTCTAGGAAATGTAGCAAAGAAAGAAGAAACAAAGATCCTGGTGGACTCTTTGGTCAAGGCACTGAATGACAGAGAAAAGCTGTTCTTAATCTCTCTGGAATTGTTCTCTCTGTTAAAGAAGATACTGTCATTTGTTAATCCTGGCTCTGATTTATTCCTACCCATAGAAGTATTTTGTATTGAAGATCTGGCAACAGTGTATGGGGCAATACACATACCTCTGTGTTCCAGAGGCAACCTAATCCATTTAACCATGTCCTATCTGCTATCTCTTTGATTTAGACTTTTTTTTTCAAGCTTTTTTTCCTCCTTCAAATACAGTTTAGTTGAAATGCAGGAAAGCTACACTTTTCATGACTAAAAGAAATATAATTTTCTTTTGCTTTGATTCTTGTCTATAACATTGCATGTTTGTCCTGAGAAGGAGAGAAAAATGCCACAATCCATTTAACTGGCAACATAACTTGCATATTTTTGTAGTTAAATCTATCAAGATACATACTGCTTTATGTTTATTGCCATTTTGATCCTACAAGTTCCACAAAAACATTGCTTGTAGTTGTCAAAGACCATACATCCTCCTTAGTAAGAGATGTGCTTTGATCTACTTCACTGCTTCAAAGTTTCAAATGCACTCAGAGCTTTTCATGGAATTTTGAAAAACAATTATTGAGAAGAGTAATTATGAAGGTAGTAATTTTCTCACTGATGTTATTTTCTATAATTGAGAGTTAGGCAGTAAGAGCATTGTGTTTCTCTCTATTTTTTTTTCCTGCAGCAGAATCCAGAAGGAATTTTGATTTCTACAATTTTTCTTTTTTAATTCACTCTGCCCTGAGGAACTGCAGTCAGTCAGAAGGCTAAGAGACTGCAAGAATTGAAGCTTATATATGGAAGCAAATATAAACTACCTGGCAAGCACAAAGTATTAAAAAACCCACAAAAACCTGCATTTCAAATAGGCTTACACCACAAGTTCTTAAGCTTGTGGCTAAGGCCATATGGTTACAGAAGGATTGCCCTGTGTAGTTTGTGTCTGTCCACTCAGAAATTGTGCTGACCTTCATTCCCTTCATAATTTTTTAGCATTACAGAAATGGTAGTTTTCCAATTACTTACATGGATAAAGTGTTTAAATGTATGTTATACTTCTTTTAATGCAAGGAAACTGTCTGCTTCCTAGAGACCCCTCTTGAGAAGTGCTGACTGAGGCCACACTCCAATAACAGCCACAAGGATACAAATATGTGGAGCTCTTTGCAGATCATTACAGGAAGCTGTGTAATGTTACAAGCTGATTTTGTTTTTAAGCTGCATTGATGTTATTTCAGGCACTTATTAATTTTTTCCATTTGTAAAAAATTGCATATTCATAAAATAGCTGTTCAAGGATTATGATCTTTTAAGAAAAATGTAATAATTTTGTTATGAAGCAGCCCAGTTCTGACAAAAAAGAATATTTTTTTTGTTTAAAAATAAAAATTGAAGTTCTCTAAATCACAGAAGTGAAACCTTGATAACTTTTACTCTTTTTTTTTGTCTTAGCTCTCATGAAGTCTTGTTCCAACAGCATTCAGAAGTAAACTCTCTTGGACTGTTGTTTTTAACTCTTGTATGGATCCTGAATGGAGTAATTTCTCACTTGTTTGACAGCTAGACCAATTTTTGAAGGCTGGAGGAGAGAAGGGAGTTATATTTTACATGTAGAGTCAAATAACTCATAGATTTTATAATCTAAACCAATGTTTCATTGTAAGGTTTGAAGAATTTTTGTACTTTTTTCAGGTCTCAAGTATCAAGGTTTCCAAAGGGAAAATGATGAACCTTGTAAAACACATGTGTTCACAATACAAATGGTTCACCACAAATATAAGTCACTCATGCCTTTTTCAGCATGTAAAAATAACAGCATAAAGCAGAGGCTCTTCTGCCATCTTTGAACTGTATATCCTGCTATCAGTGTTTGGAAGCTGTTTGGTGGGAGAGACTGCAAGTTCTGAAAGAGTCAAAAGTAGTTAAAGAGCATTGATCTTAAATGGCTTCCTGTGAAACAACACCTATGGTGGAGAAATATCATCCCAAGGGACAAGAAGACGAAAAACATTATGCTGAAATTGTGCTGAAGCTCTGCCAAGGCCTTTTCTAATTCTTCCAAGCTTATCACAGGCTGTATTTGTGTGCTATAAATCAGTGTTGTCAGTATCATGAACTGCAACCTTAGCACAAGGCCAGCGCTGTTTGTAGTGAATGGCAGGGGATTTGCCTGCTGGTTTGAACTGCAGCAAGGACTGAGGAAGCTGATGTCTAACAACTGAATTATTCCATCAGCTCATCCTCTGCCTCAGAAGTGTTTCTACACCCATAGAAACTTCTGACCAATTAGTTAGTCCATGGCTTTGTCCCAAAGCAGGGTAATCTGTGTCATTCCTCATAGGGATCCAAACTATCTGTTCTTAAAATTTTCCAGTGCTAAGGTGCCAAAATTTCTCCTTATCTGTGTTGCAAAAAGAAGTGGTTACATTTGGAAAAGGCTGTTTATGAATGGATTAAACAGGTTGAACTTTGTGGAACCCAAGTCTGGATTCCTGTCTAATGAGCCAAGAAGAAAATGGTGAAGGACTGTAGCTGCAAGTTCAGGCTGCCAATACCCCGTTTGACATTCCTCCTCTAAGGGGTTTTATCACTAGGCCAAACCTGTCTGCATTGCACATTACTTTCCTACCTGTTTTTTACTGCTTGTCAGTTGGACTGCCTAGGTTTGGGAAAAACGCTTAAATCACCTTAAATATCCAACAAAACTCAAACTTGTCCCCAGGTGAGACTGAGTCTTAGAAAGCAGCTAGATGCTAAAACAAGACTGACATTATTTTGACAATCCTAACCAGTCATTATGGATTCTGAAGTGGGATTTATGGAGGATGCAATGCTATTGTTGGGTAAGCTTGAGTGGAAATCTTTTACATCCTGGTCTCTGCTACAGCTCCCTTTCAGCCCCAGAGACCACTGCCAGAGTAACCTCAAACCTCTCAGTGCTCTTCTTTTGGGCTTGGTGAGCAGCACCTGGGAGGGACACAGCATGGGATGGCCAAACAGGGCCATGGAGATAGAGCTGGGCTGGGACGGGACAGGACCAGAGCTCAGTGTCCATCAGCATCACTTGGGCTGGGACACACAGCCCAGGCTGGGCTGCAATGGGCTGCTGGGCCAGGGCAGGGTGGGGAACCCCCA